>NW_024870740.1:4102500-4525000 GCF_019054845.1 Dipodomys spectabilis
ATAAACCAGCAGAAAGGGGAGTAGTTTGGTACTAGAAATTGAACTCAAGAACGCATGTACTCCACCATTCAAATTAATAAAATAAAAATTTTTGTTTTGGTGCAGGGATTGAACTCAAAATTGCTGTATATAGGCAAATCTTTTATCATTGCGCTATACCCCAGTCCAAACCTTATAATGTCTTTATTTTTTATTATCTTTAGTTGTATTTTTAGAGTCATTTCTTAATTATATTCATGAAAAATAAATCTGGAAAAACTTATATTTTTACATTTTAGGTGTTTATGAAACATTTAAGAATTAGTAAGAGGAAGAATTAAGCATTTACTTTCATCTGGATACCTGGATTAATCAGATGCACTAGCCAATCAGATATGCTCTTTACACAAAAGAAAAAAAGCCAATTTTATAATATAGAAGAGATGGTAAATCTAGAAGATCCTCATTCTTTAACTCCTAATAATGAGACCCATAAAAATGTATCAATTGGTGTTTTTCTTAAAAGTCAGAGGCTACCTTAAGGAATTACCAAGTATCTATTAAGTTCTACTCATCTATCTAACAAATTACTTTCCAGACTAAAGGAGAAAATTTTGATCAATGAAGGCATTAGACTACCATCCTCTCATCCTAGGCTCAATGACAGTATCATTCATAGTGGAACAACCAGATAGTAAATGTCCCCTGGTGTAACATACTAAGGCACTACAAAGTCTTTATGATACATGCATTACAATAGCATTAGGATACACTCTAGCCAATCTACTAACCATGAATAAGAAACATTTCAAGATTAGGACCTTCTACACATTATTATCTATTCAATAAATCAGTGTCTGTTCTAGGTAATAAAACTCCAAGTGTCATAACAAACAGATTACATCTGGATTGCTTTAGAAAAATATTTTTGGGGAAAAAAACATTTGTGCATTTGTGAAACATCTGGGGGAATTTGAATACAGTTATGTAGAGATGAGAATTTGTTAATGTGAAAAGTTAAATAAGTTCTGAATATTGATTATTTCAGGCTAGTGTGACTACATTTTTTATAAATATATTTTCTAAAATCCTATATTGGATTTTTAAAATGTATGTATACATGTTCCTTAGTCCTTCTGGTCACATTTTAATGCAGCTTTAGGTTAAAGCAGGAATTAAGCAGAAGAAATTAAATTTTTTCATATGCTCTCTAACCATACATAAGTACAACTTCTTCCTGATCAACAACAGAATTGATGGTGCCTCTTTTTCACATGATGAGCAAACCTGGATATGCAATTATTATGAGAAGTCTATAGTTCACATTATAGTCAACTTATGGTTATACGTTGTTTGTATGTGAACAAATGCATAATAACTTTACCCACCATTATAGAAACATAGAGAGTAGATCCGCTACCTTGAATGTTCACTGGGCTTTGCCTTGCCATCTGTCACTCCCTCCCAACTCCTAGAAAGCATTCATCTTTACCAACCCCATAAGTTTACCTTTCTAAGTAGGCTCAAGTACTATTGTAGTCTTATACCACGGTTGCTTTTCCCTAATATGAATTTAAGATATCACCATGTCTTTTCAAGTCTTCATGGCTCATTTCTTTTTGGATTGAATAATATTCCAGTGTCTGGACATACCACAGTTTATTTATCCAATAATTCATGGAAGGGCATCTTGATGGCTTACAAATTTCAAAGTTATACATAAAAACTGCTCTGAACATCTGTGCACAGTTTTTTTGCATGTACATAGCTCTCAACTCCTAAGGAATATTGAGGACTGAAACTGTGATGAGTATGATTCATTTTGTAAGAAGATTCCAAACTTCCTTACATAGTGTCTGAACCATTTTATAGAATGCCAATCAACAATGAATAAGAGTTCAGGTTCCCCTACATCCAGGACAGCTTTTGGTATTTTCCGTATTTTTAATTTTAACATTGCAGTTGATGTGTCCTAGCATCTTTTTAAAATTTATATTACCTTGACATTTTATGAAGCATATTATAAAACATTTACTTGCTACCTGAAATCTCTTATTTGGTGAAGTCTTTCAGCGACTATCTTGACCTAGGTTAACTTTTGTCAGATTACTTTTGGTAAAGGAGGGCCAAATCCATGGCAGGGCAGAAATGCAAAAATTTGAAATATAATAAGTCAAAATGTTTAAAGTGATCATTGTAAAACAAAACGTTAACAGCAATGACACAAGAATCACAGGATGAAAACAGAATCAAAGCCAAACACACAAAAATGATCATCATTAGAGGTGGCTAAGGGTTAGAGAAACACTGGTCACAGAATTGCTTTCCTTCTTGCCAAGATATTGAACACACTGGGCATGTCCAATTTAGTGTTCTATGATACTTTCTTTCCCCTCTCTGCTTGACATTGAACTAAATTTTTTAAAACACAAGATTGCTTTCCTCAAGATCTTTTGTGGGGGGTGATCTAGGCAACCTGGAATCATCAAGTCTTCCCTCAAAACATTCCCATCTGAATTCTGACAATTGCAGTCATTTACATGGTGACATAGACCCTTAACTACCTATACAGAATCCAAATTATTTTTCTTCTCCCTTACTACAGGTTTGACAAGCTGGGGTAACCATTCATTCGTTTTTAAAAAGGTTATGTTCAGTTAAAAGAATCCACCTTTCCATGTTTTTACTTCTATTAGATCCAGTATGGATAAAACAAGGTAAGCACCAGGAGCTATGTGAAACATCTGGGAAACCCTTCACAACGTCTGTCCTTTCAGTCTCTCGCCTTTGATCTAACTTTGTGCTTTGATTGCAGGTGTGAGCACCATCTTTATGACAGGAAGATGAAAGCCAGATGCTATGAATAGACAAATGAAAAGTCAATGAGAGCTGAGGACATGAAGGGTAGATTCTGACTGCTACTACATGATGGGCTGTCTGCTTTTAGACTCTTGTTGCATTTTCTTGACATAATAACAAAAACAATTTTGTCTAGCTCACAGAGAAATTATATTTCACAGGACATTTTCAAATCTGATTAATACTGTTAGGTAAATAAGGCCTATACCTAAAACGATATAGGTTAATAGCTCATTTGTATTTAGAGTAATTTAAGTTTGTCTGATTCATATTTATAGGATCATCTTTACTCGCTTAATTTAATTTAAAATTATCTTGCAATTCTAATTGTCTAATTGTCAATGTCTGCATTACAATTTATTATGTATTCGCATCTTTTTTGCACTTTTTTAATGTAAAAATAGTATACGGAGGAGTTACAGTTACATGAGCAAGGTAATGAGTACATTTCCTATTGAGCTTTGTTGCCTCCTCCTTTGTTTTTCCCCTGCCACCCCTTCCCTCCCAGCTCCACAACTACCGCCTGCATCCACCCTCACCCACTCCCTCGCCTAAGTTGTAAAGTTCATTTTCAGCAGTGTCTTGTACCTCTCATCATTACAATGGGTCAACCTGTATCCTTATTTAAACATTTTGTTTTTTCTCTTCCCCTCCCCGAATTAGAGAAGTGTATATACAAGATGCAGGGCACCAACGTCAAATACAGTGAAAATAGGGGTTATACCATGGGGGAGGAACATACAAAGAAACAAAAAAAATCACATGGTACATTATAATACGTTAGAAACAATAACAAGAAACAAAAAAGATATTTTTGTCCCTATCTTGGGGTTCATTTTGCTTAACATCATCTTATATGGTCATATGTACATAGCTTTTGACATTTTCTGCTTGTCCTACACATGTACTAGTTTTTGCAAATAAGGGAAACCATGGGACCTATGTTTCTTTGGGCCTGGCTTACTTCACTTAATATAATTTTTTCTAAGTCTTTCCATTGCCTAACAAATGGGGCAATGTCATTCTTTCTGATGGAGACATAGAATTCCATTACATATATCACATTTACTTGATCCATTCATCTACTGAGGGGCATCTGGGTTGGTCCATATTTTAGCTATGGTGAATAATGTTGCAATAAACATAGTTGTGCTAGTAGTTTTATTATGTCCTTGTTTGTGACCATTTGAGTAAATGCCCAGAAGTGGGATTACTGGGTCACAGAGGAGCTCTATGTGGAATCTTTTGAGGAATCTCCATACTGCTTTCCAAAGTGGTTGAACAAGTTTATACTCCAACCAACAATGCAGTAGGGTTCCCTTCTGGCCACATCCCCTGCAGCATCTGTTGTTATTAGATTTCTTGATTATAGTCATTGTAACCATGGTGAGGTGGAATCTCAATGTTGTTTTGATTTGCATTTCTTTTATGGATAGAGAGGTTGAGCATTTCTTCATGTGTCTATTGGCCATTCTTATTTCCTCTTCAGAGAAGTTTCTCTTTAAGTCTTTATCTTTGTAGCAAATCTTTCATAGATGTGGTCCAATTGCCCTGTATTTCTTCTTTCTACATTTGCAGTTGGAGCAATTAAAGTTGAAC
Organism: Dipodomys spectabilis; assembly: GCF_019054845.1. Lineage (NCBI taxonomy): Eukaryota > Metazoa > Chordata > Mammalia > Rodentia > Heteromyidae > Dipodomys > Dipodomys spectabilis. Next base: position 4,106,938 of record NW_024870740.1, read on the forward strand.
AATAATAAGGTCCTTTACTTCCTATCCAGGTCTTTATGAAGTTAAACTTCTTTCCATCAAAGGTACTCTAAGCAATGCAAGTATGGAAGTTACAAAAACCTAAAATTTTCTTTCTCTACAGATAGATAAGATAGATAGACAGACAGACAGACAGACAGACAGATAGATAGATAGATAGATAGATAGATAGATAGATAGATAGATAGATAGATAGACAGACAGACAGATAGATCTGTTCATGCAAACAAACAACAAAATCAATCCAGTTTCCTATAACTATTTTCTGTCATTTCATGTACATTCCAAGCTTATTCTTGGTTACAGGTCACATTGAACAATTTTGCTTTAAAATGTTTTAAAAATTCCAAATCTTGGGGCTGGGAATGTGGCTTGGTGGTAGAGTGCTTGCCTAGCAGGCATGAAGCTCTGGGTTCAATAGATATCAGTACCACATAAACAAAAAAAGCCAGAAGTGGCACTGTGGCTAGCCTTGAGCAAAAAGAAGTTCAAGGACAGTGCCCAGGCTCTGAGTTCAAGCCTCAAAACTGGCAAAAAAAAATCCAAGTCTTTCCATTTCCTAACTAATGGGACGGTGTCATTCTTTCTGATGGAAGCATAGAATATGTGTGTGTGTGTGTGTGTGTGTGTGTGTGTCTGTGTGTGTGTGTGTGTGTGTGTGTGTGTGTGTGTGTGTGGTATATATGTACCACATCTTCTTGATCCATTCCTCTACTGAGGGGCATCTGGGTTGGTCCATATCTTAGCTATGGTGAATAATGCTGTGTTAAACATAGTTGTGCTGGTAGATGTTTGTGATCATTTGGGTAAATACCCAGAAGTGGGATCCTTATATATCACCCAGCACCAGAATGGCCTGGCCTTTTACAAGTATTTTTTGATTCAGTCTTTATACTGACTCCCTGAAGGAGCAACTGAGTTGCAGAAGTTAAGAAACTTCCCAAAGATGCTGTTAGACTTTCCTAGTCTATAACAAATGACTGAGAGAAACTGTTTCAAGGAGGAAGTAAACCAGACCCAAAGAAATACAGATCCCATGGTTTCTCTTATTTGCAGTACTTAGTACTATACATCTAGGATAATTTTGCCAGATGAGCAGAAAGCTCAACAGCTTTGTAGATATGACCATACAAGATGAAGCTAGGTGAAATGAACCCCAAGATATAGACATAAGAAGTCTTTCTTTGTTGTAGTTGTTAGTGTACGATGGTTGTATGTTCTTTCCTCTATAAATCCCCTGTTGTCACTGTACTTGATTTTGGTACCCTGTATCTTGTATATACATTTGTCTAATTTGGGGAGAGGAAGAGGTGGAGCAAAACACTGAACCAAGGACACAGGATGACCCATTGCAAAAATGATACCCACAAGATAGTACATTGGAAGTGAACTTTACATCTTTGGGGGAAGGAGGAGGGGAAGTGAAGGAAGTGAGGGAGGGAAGGGATAGTGGGAGAACAATAAGGGAAGGGGTAGCAATGCTCAGCAAGGAATGTACTCATTGCCTTGCTCATGTTACTGTAACCCCTCTGTACAGCATCTTTACAATAAAATAAAATCTAAATGCTTTAAAAATTATAATGATCCTTCTAATTTTAGCGAGGCTATCTTGCTAATATGTTACAGTTGTATGCGATGTTGGCTTTTCTAGAATTTTAATTAATGTCAAATAATTTTGAGAAAATAATAGTTGAGAAATAATATGAAAAATAAGAAAGTAAAATAATGTATGACAACAAAAGCTGAGATACCACTGGGGAGATGGAGAGCTGGTTTTGAACAATTAAAGTAGCGGTGGTAGCCAGACGCTGGTGGCTCACGCCTGTAATCCTAGCTACTTAGGAGGCTGAGATCTGGAATCGAGGTTCAAAGCCAGCCCGGCAGGAAAGTCCGTGAGACTCTTATCTCCAATAAACCACTATAATCCTGGAAGTGGCACTGTGGCTCAAGCGGTAGAGCACTCACCTTGAGCTGAAGAGCTAAGGGACAACGCCCAAGCCCAGAGTTCAAGCCCTACGACTGACCAAAAAAAAATAAAATAAAGTAGCAGTGGTGTGAAGAATTAAATGGTATATCCTTAGAGGAAAACAAGTGTAGCTGGGAGAAAATAAGACAAAAGTTGTTTCAGATCTTCTTTTGCCTTCTCCCTGAGGCTGCTTTGGAATTACCATTACCTGCTTCTCACTGACGAAATCTTCAGTGACTACCCTCTTCCACCTCACACACACATAAAAATTCATACTTAATGGGTACTACTGAGTTTAAGGCATTCATGCTCAAATGCTTTCCCTTCCTCCTCCTCTCCTTTCTGTTTTCCATCCTGGAGTTCAGCTGCCAAATGGAAAGAATTTCTGCCAGTGTTCAAAAAAATGACCAGATATTTTGTAGGATGATACTAAGCTTGGTGTCCATAGAAATATTTTTAATTATAATTTTATTTCTAAAATTACCTTCTCTAGTATTTTTCTTTTGATACAAACAACCAGTAAGAGTTTAACAGAATTTCTTTTTTTTAATTTTAATTTTAATTTTTTGTGAACATACTGTACAGAGGGGTTACAATTACATGGGCAAGATAATGAGTACACTTCTTATCAAACATTGCAGCCTCCTCCTTTGTTTACCCTTCACATCCCTTCCCAGACTCCCCTCACCCCCCACCCAATCACCCCCGCACCAAAGTTGTAAAGTTCGTTTTCAACATGACAATTCGTACTTCTCATTGTTGCAACTGGTCCACCTGTATCCTTAAGTGACTTGTTTTTCCCCCATCTCCTCCACAAATTATACCGACATCAAGGAATTTATACATTAAAATATATATATATATATAGTTATTATCTTTAGTTGTACAAAGACATTGCCATTTGGCATTGAGAATCTACATTCTCCACTGTTGTAATTAATGGAGCTTTTTTTTTTTGTCAGTCATGGAGCTTGAACTCTGGGCCTGGGCGCTGTCCCTCAGCTCTTCAGCTCAAGGTGAGTTCTCTACCACTTGAGCCATAGCGCCACTTCTGGTTTTCTGGTGGTTAATTGGAGAAAAGAGTTTCACAGACTTACCTGGCCAGGCTGGCTTTGAACCGTGATCCTCAGATCTCAGACTCCTGGGTAGCTAGGATTACAGGCATGAGCCACTGGTTCCCAACTGTGTTACTCATTTTTATACAATCTATTATTTCCTTTGCATTTCTTAGCCTATTTTAGTCATTTATTTTAAAAACTTATAATCTTACATTGATGCATTTAAATTTAAACTTTCCTGCAAAATTGGAAGCCTGAACACATTCTGATCCATTTGAAGGGAGTAATCAGGTCTTCTTTCTTCTTTCTTTTTTTTTCAGGTCATCACAGATTGTTGTAAGTATGAAACATCCCCACCACTTTACCTACAATCTTCACAGAACCAAGGTTGTTGATGTGTCATTTACATTTAACAGATGTTCTAATGTCCCAACCTTTCTAGATGTAAGGAACCATCTAAATTACCTCTGGGTTTAGACAATGGTATTCTTAGACAGTATACTGTTGTGTGTGAACCCTAACCTCAGATTCCATAACCCCTCCATACTTCTTTGCTACATTTTTCTGTATATCTTTCTACTGCTGCGTTTTAGAAAATATCTTCCATCTAAACCTTTTTCTCCGTAAACCTTTAGACAATTGCAGTTATTTTTCTTTAATGAGTATTAATTCTACCATCTACCAGCATAATATGTGATTTTTTCCCCCTGTGGCAAACACTCTTTCTTACCCACAGGCATGTGTTTTCCAGGGATTATCCTAGTTCCAAGAGTAGCATGAGAATCAAATCTATGCATTCAGAATCTTACACACACACACACACACACACACACACACACACATTCACACACATATCATTTAAGGAGACTGCTTCATAACTAGGACAATAAACGTAAAGCCTAGGATTTCTCTGGAATTTTGAGGCCAGCATTTCTTTGCTTTTCTACTCTCATTATATTCATGATATGTGTATTTAAGCTGGCTCCGGATAGAGGCCTGTCTGAAAATGAAGATAAATTAAAGAAAAGCATACTAGGAGATAGAAGGAGATGCTAAACTTAGATGAAGCAATGTAAATTCTTGGACTTAACCTTGCTTGAAGTTGCTTGAGCTACCTCAATGATGTATAAAAGTTTCTTTCATACATTAATATTAAAGCCAATTTGACCTCGTTTTCCCAAATAGCAATCTACCTTACACTTCCTCTCTCAAGCTTCTCATGGAACACTATATAAAATGACACAATTCTCTAATTCTTCCTCTAAATTTACCATGAACTCCTTTTTTAAGCATACATTGTGTAATGTTTGTCTATATTCCACAAGCACTTAATAAATGTTATGCTGATTAAAACAACAACACAACATGTTGAGTGGGTGTTCCTTAAAGTAAAGAAGGATGGAGCAAGTTGATAAGGGAAGGAAAAATTTTTAAATTGCCATAGAGTGTAAAAATGTATAATATATATTTCAGAACATATGTTAGATGGATGCATCTGGGTTTTTTTTCTGATTAGAAAACATAGCCAATTGTACTTACTCATTGGGGAGAGAATTACACTTACCAAGTAATGTATCTTCATTGTCAGTAGTGCCCACAGGCCAGTGCATTTCAGAATGTGATGAAATCCCTCCTGCATTGACCCTAAGGTACAGAATTCCAGTGAATAGTGACAAGTGAGCTAAAACCACTTGAACTTATAGAAATAGTCAGAAGGATATCAAAACTGGAGTAAAATGTAGTTGATGGGAAAAAGTAATGCTTGATTTCACATTCTAGTACTGAAAGAACCTAAATTAAAATGTCAGATGCAATGTCAGAGGTAACATACTTGTTTAAAAGATAATAGTGCATAATAATCATTCTAGTTATTAGCTAAGATGTATTTTTATTGATCTTTATATTGATCTGCTAGAATAGACCCTAAAGGCAGTCTAATTCTACTTTGAATGCATTTTCAATTCTCTGCAAGACAATAATTTCTACAGAGCTATCTTTGTAGAATAAGGCTTTGTATTGGTTAAAATGTATACATATGAACACTGGCAATATTCAGTCTCACAATTTAATAAAACTAGGAGCTACAAAATGAATATGAGAAACCTGAAATGTTTTGAATGTAGACAGGAGGGGAGGTTGGATGAATGGAGAAAGGGAAGTGGAATAATACAGTCATAATACTCAATGCACATATGTGAAAAAGGAAGTGGGAAGCCCGATTGACCAATATGAGAAAGGGATGATGGGAGAGAATGATGGAAAAGAAGACTCTTATCAAGAAATCCCATATATATAAGTAGACATACTAAATTGTAACTATCTTGTACCCTGTGTATAATCATTAATTACACACAAGGTAGAGAAACTGTATTTGAATAATAAGCTGCTAGGTTTTGCATATGTTTCCTGATTAGTCATTACTTAGAAATACTATAGGAAACAAAAGTTGGTATGTAGTGTTTGGATCATTGTGCCCTGGATCTAGACTGCTTAGGTTTACTTTCCAATTAAGAAGCAATATCCTATCACCTACCTAGCAACGTCATGATGAGGGTTAAATAAGTCAAGTCCTTGACGGTCCTTGAATATGCTGGCACAAAGTAAGTGTCAGACAGATTGAAGTTGTTCCTGGGTTCTCTGTCTGTATCTATAGCTGTATACTTTATGTATGTTTATCTCTATCTACATGTCTCTTTTTCTATCTGACATAAACCATATACTACCTTAGAAATTCTGAATTTTTTAATCACTCTCTGCAGAAGAGCAGAACCCAGTGACAGAATACAAGCCTAGAAGGAAAAATGAGTCAAGTTGTTCCATTGGATAATGGTTTAAGCATTTCAAGAAGTCCAAAATACACAAATATAGTGACCTTGTGGCCTTATTAGATTTTACTGACAGCCACTAATTGGTATTGAAGAGTGAGGCCTCTGGAACCAGTATCTGGGTCTATTAATCCCCTTGGTATATGAATTGAGAAGGAGAAGGATACAAACATTTATATGACAGTACCAGCCACTGCTTCATTCGTAAAATGAGGGTCATTAAGAATACCTACCTATAAGATTGTTTGAAGTATTAAATGAACTAACTCATAAACTAACACATTACTTGGCACACAATAAATGACAAATAGTCATTATTTAAATTAGCACATGTTAACTTATAACAATATTCAGCTATTTTCTTTGTAATTTAAATATTGGATACCTGAAAATGCCACATCAATAAATATAAATCTTAACAAGCCCTCATCATAAGAAACTCTCAGATACTTAAAAATGGGGTGACATTTATGCAAACTTCCAATTGTCAAGCATGCTAGGAAAAAATAATGGGTCTGAAGCCAACCCTAAGCAACCTTTAATTCCATTTACATGGCTAATGGCTTCAAGAAAGCCACTTAATGCCAGTTTTTGCTATTGTCCTCTATTTGCAGCAAAGTTATACCTATGTGCCTTCCTGGTAAATTGAAATCCTCTTATCCAAAAGCATACAGCTTTAAAAAATCATACCATTTACAGATATCAAAGAAACAAGCAAGAACAGTTGCCAGTGATTAAAATAAAATCTCTAATAGGACCATTGGAGCTCAAAAACCAATGACATAGCTGTTTTTTTTTTTTTTTCTTTTCCTCTCAGCCTGCTGTCCAATATGCCAGCATGAGGTTTCCCCTAGCCTAAGAGCAGCACAAATGATTCACACTTTGCTACAGCGTTTAGTTGCCATGGATTTTTTTTTCTTAAGGCTACAACAAATCAGGAGAGATGTATTGATGTTTCACTCACTGATTTTGCTGAAGCTAAATCTATATGAGGAAAAAGGAACTGAATCTTCTGGATGATTTAGTAGCAGTCACAAACACAAGCTGTCAGGGATGATATAGGAGATTAGGTTTTGCTAACTATTTTGCATGTGCAATTAAAATGATGCATTAAAAAGCTAAACCAAGAATTAAATTTAGTACTCTAGTCTCTGTCTCATCACTCATTAATCTCTACATAGTATGACTATCAGGAAGATGTGGATGATGGCCAGTTAGTTATTCTATTCAGTGGAATACAATGACAAACATTTCAAAAATATGTTATTTTGTAGAATTGGAACACTTGACAGAAGATTTTATTGTTAGCTTTTCATAAAAGCATGTTCATTCCAAAAAAGAAAAATATTCCATGATGTTAAAGTGCCCATGTATTTTTAAAATAACTAATTTTGCTAGATAAATTAGCGAAGTCTGCTATTAGCAACTAATGAAGACAGTAAAAGTCTGTGATTATACTGTACTTCTTCCATTGCCCTACTTCCTATCATAATTTTCTTTTCTTTTTTAAGTTATCTTTAAGTAGTTGTACAAAGAAATTGCCATTTGACAAAGCAGTTTATAAATATACTATTAAAAATAGATGATGGGGTTGGGAATGTAGTTTATTGGTAGCTTGCTTGCCTAGCATGCTTGAAGCCCTGAGTTTGAATCCTCAGTACCACATAAACAGAAAATAAGCCAGAAGTAGCACTTTGGCTCAAGTGGTAGAGGAAAAGTAGCTCAGAGACAATGCCAAGATCCTGTACTGGCAAAAAAAAAAAAAAAAAAGTAGGTGATGGGGGGAAAAAAGATGTTTGGTTTAATTAAATATTTTTTTTTATTTTGAGAAAATATCCAGAATATTTTCTTATAAGAAAATGAAATCAGGTTTTAAACCCTAGGCCTAATGTCAAGGAATTCTACATTAGGTTCAGCCACATGACCTACAGACTAATTAGAGTAAAAGGCAGAAAAGGAAGATTTATTACAAAGCAGCCATGAGGAGGCAGCACTTTAGCACATCTTCAGCTATCTTCCTAGAGCTGAGAAAATTATGCATAGTTAAAACAGTCCCTGGTTGCAAGTATGACCTGGTTGACCAATAGCTGAGTCTTTGTCCTGGAAGAAGTTGTTACTCTTTTATTACTAGAATAGTACAGGAAGAGGGCAGTCTTGTCGATTTGGGGCTGTTCATTTTTTTATGAGTAGAATGGTTTTATTTTAAATTCAGGTAATTTGAAAAATATGACATTGAGACTGTTAGATTTGCTACTTTTTTCAGATGCAATAAATATATATTTATATTTTTATTTTTGTTCCATTCATTTTTAATTTTTTATTGTAAAGATACTGTACAGAGGGGTTACAGTTACATGAGTAAGGTAATGAGTACATTTCCTATCAAGCATTGTTACCCTTCCTTTGTTTTCCCCCTACTATCCTTTCCCTCCCCACCTCCCCAACTCCTCCCTTGTAAGTCTCATTGTTACAATGGGTCAACCTGTATCCTTGTTTCAGCATTTTGTTATTTCCCTTCCCCTCTCCAAATTAGAAAAATGTATATACAAGATGCTGGGGCTAAGAAACATAGGTCCCATGGTTTCCCTTATTTGCAATATCTAGTATATGTATGAATTAAGCAGGAAAGGTCAGATAATGTGATGTTAGGAAAATGAACCCTTAGATGTGTATTTTAATGTTTTTTTCTTTCATGCATTTGTTTTTAACTCATAAGATTATTTCTTTGTAGCTTTGTATGTCCCTCCCCCACAGTATAACCCTTGCTTTCACTATATTTGATGTCGGTATAATTTGTGGAGGAGATGGGGAAAAACAAGTCGTTTAAGGATACAGGTGGACCCGATGCAACTATGAGAAGTACAAGTTGTCATGTCGAAAATGAGCTTTACAACTTTGGTGGGGTGGATTGGGGGGGAGGGGGGAGGCTGGGAAGGGATGTGAAGGGTAAACAAAGGAGGAGGCTGCAATGCTTGATAAGAAATGTACTCATTATCCTGCCCATGTAATTGTAACCCCTCTGTACAGTATGTTCACAAAAAATTAAAATTAAAATAAAGAAAAAAAAAAACCAAGATGCTGGGGCTGTTCACTCTAAGATTCAAAGAAAGAATTGCTGCTTGCTTGAGGTGCAGTTTACCTTCCACACAGATGGATATCAATGAATCTGATCTTTCTTGGTGATTCCAAAGTTGAATGCAGTAGAGAATGGCTCAGATAAAAGGACACAGATTTAAAGTTGGGGGACTTGTAATTAATGCCCAGGACCCAGCAAAAGCATCTAAGATGCCTCTTCAAATATACTGGCAGAATAAGCTACATTCAAAGGACCAGAAATATGCATAAGGAGATTTTCTAGACTAACACTTTCCCAGTACACATTTTGTGACAACCCAAAAATGCTTTCAGCAATGATAAATACTTTAGTGGGAAGATTTCTAGAGGTCAGGCTAATGGTGCATTCCAGAGAAATGAGAGAACACCAACACCACGGGGCAGCTGGCCAGTGTAGTTTAACTAGGTTCAAATACAAACATGTTGGTTTTAGCCGAGATATTGATGGTTTGGACAACTCTAGAATTTCAGAGACTCAAAGCCAAGTTGTTGCAAACATGTATTCACAAATTCCCTTCCTCGTGCAGAAAAAGTATTATAATTACCACTGGCTTTTCTGTAGGATAAGATAGAAGAAACAGTACTATCTCAAATACAACCATATGTTATACTTTTATTTACAAAAGGAGTTGCCTCTTTATTTTTAAGGTCATTTGGTGACAAGAAACCAACAAAGGTACTCTGCTTTACCATCTTTCCCAAACTAAATGGCTGACTTCTACAGAGGAAGCTATGAGAATGTGAAAGAAACTTTGGTATTTTTCACTCTTCCGTCTACAACTGTACCACTCTGTTCCTAAAAATAATAGCGGCAAAAAAAAGCAACCCAGGATTTAACAAACACAAATGGATGAGTCATTTTGGGTGGTTTCCCCACATCTACTGGTAACACCAACGCAATGACTCATCCTCTTCAACATTGCCCTCCTTCTTCCTTGTGGAGATTCCTTCTGTCACCTTGTCATCAACTAAACACCTCAAACTTTAAAAATATCTGTAATGCTACCCTGCTACTTTACTAAGAAATTATTCTCACTCTCATTCCCATAATTTGGAGTGTATTCTTTTTGATATATCTAATTTGTGCATGCCATTATTTTATTATTTGAAATGTGATTTATTACCTCAAAAAATTGTACACTATTGCCAATGTCGCATAACAATTAAGCAATTTCTTCTGGATTCTAGCAAGGACAGATATAGAATTCCAAACAAACTTTGAATATATGAGTACCTGTTTTGAGATTTGCCACAGCCTCTGGCTGAAATGAATTTCTTTCACAATAATGATTTCAATTTCTCTTTGAAACTTTGAAGCTGTTTTGCTTAGTTTTGTCTCACTGTGAAATAGCTTTTCTATTTTCATCAAGTATCAGAGGGACACAATGAATAAAAGCAGATCATGGTAGATATATTAATAATTTGCTTTAGTTCTAGTACAACTGGGACCATGACCTTCCATTTTAGTAGGGTGCATATATATATAATATATATAGGATATATATTATACATATAATTATATAATTTACTACTCAACTGTCAGACAGTTGTCACCTCCAAACTGGCAAGAACCATATGAATTAACTTCAGAAGAGGCTACTTTATGATGCTATGTTTTTTTTGTTTGTTTTTTTTTTTGGGTCCAGTCGTGGGGCCTGAACTCTGGGTCTGGGCACTGTCCCTCAACTCTTCAGCTCAAGGCTAGTGCTCTACCACTGAGCCACCTTCCCAGCCCCTGATGCTATGTTTTATGATAAACATCTTGATCTCCTGTATTTTTTTTCTGCCTGAGGTTTGAATTCAAGGAAGCTACTACTCTACCACTTGAGCCACAGTATCACTTCTGGCTTTTTTTTCTGTGGTTTATTGAAGATAAGAGCCTCAGGGACTTTTCTGTCCCAGCTGGCTTCAAACAACTATCCTCAGATCTCAGCCTCCTGAGTAGTTAGTATTGCAGGTATGAGTCACTAGCATCTAGCTATGGATATCTCCTGTAATCTATGGCCATTTTAAGCAATTTGCTTTAAAAAAAGAATTCCTTGTGTATAATTTTTTGTTTTTCTTCCTAATATTTTTAACATTGGTCTTGAGAAAGACCCTATTTTAACTAACAAGAATAAGGCCTACCACAAAACCTAAGTAGCACAAAAGAACTGAGTAAAACAATAAGTTCAAAGGGATAGGGGGAAACATAAACCTGAGTGCTCTCTAGATAACCTCTCACAAGTTTGCTCTCAACCTTACTTTTCTAGTTAGTTTCTTCTTGTTCAACCTGGCATCCACTTATTAGTGATCATCGTGATAATATCAAATTCTGACATTAAAGCTGATGCATTTATTGTACTTTTTAGGATTCAGTCTTGGAAACTATACATGACTTTCCTGATTCATAGAAACTTAGAAGATTTTTTTAAATTTAATTTTATTGTCAAGGTGATATACACAGGGGTTGCAGTTACATACATAAGGTGGTGAGTACATTTCTTGTCAAACATTGTTACCGCCCTCCCTCATTTTTCTCCCACTTTCCCTCTCCCCCAATACCACCCCCCCAAGGTGTAAAGTTTTTAACCTAAATAATATCCAACAGGATCCGCACCAAATCTGACTCCCATAATTTCTAGTCTCTGCATCACAACATCTTCTCTGATCTTTTCATTGCTATTTTGTCTTTCTATCATTATACAAATCTATAAATCATACAACAGAAAAGGAAGCTTGAGGTCTATTTTCCTTAGGTATATTTTCTATTTGCTATTTAAAGCATGTAGCACATGAATCAAGCCAATCTATACCTATACTAGTCTCCCAAATTCTCCAATAAGTGTGCTTTAAAGTTTCCAATTGTTTACAACTACTTAAGACCTTAAAGTGATGTGTGTTTCTTTCTTCTCTTCCTCAAAGTTATCAAAATTGTCATTTCTGCAGCTTCCAAATCTTACACACTTTCTCTCTTGTCCATTCAAAACTAGACATTGCTTAGCACACAAACTAGTAGTCTGAAGATTGGTCTTTGTACCTGAAGACATTTTCTGTATCTGTCTATTTATACATTAATGCTAAACCAATATGTCTACACCAATACTTCCAGACTACCATCTTCAAGGTTTCAATTTTCTAATAGAATCCTAAATTACGGTTTCTTATCCATCAAGTTCAAATGCTTCTGGTTATAAAAGCCACAATAATATATGTCTATACTCCTGAAAAACCACAAGAACACATGCACATACACACACATACTCAGATACACACACACACACACGCATGCACACACATGCACACACAAGCACACACATATTTTGCCAGTATTACTCTACTATATGACATAGTTCCATCTTATGATTCTTCTTTATTTCAAACACATATGCTTTATTTCTATATTTGTATCTTTCTGTCTTTTCTCATATTTTCTTTAACCTTTTTTCCAAGCATTCTGTATAGCCATTCTTCTGATAGTTCTACATTAAGTTTAAAATCTTTCTGTAAACATCTTTTAACTTCTTCAGTCTACACTGTTTCCTTGCTTCTCTAAAGCAAGCACCAATGGCAAAATGATTGTTTTTATGTGGATTTAATGTGTTCTTAGTTCAATTGAAATATCCTACATGTACTCATTTATCCACTCAACACTGGGAGCCAATTACTTTTCAGGTATTTGTACAAGGAAAGAAAATAGAGGCTCCTGGAAGAATGATAGTGAGATAGTGTATGCAGTGCAGACCATACTCTGCTAAGCATCTCTAGGGCTTATTGTTAATTGATCTTAGTACCTTTTCTTATCAGGCTTGAAAATAGCTTCAGAAAGATCAAGTCAGCTACTGCTGAACAATTGGATTATTTAATATGCCTGATTCTCAAGTTAAATGAAAAGTGTGTGTGTGTGTATGAGAGAGAGAGAGAGAGAGAGAGAGAGAGAGAGAGAGAGAGAGAGAGAGAGACTATGTATGTGGGGTATGTGTTGAAAATCAATCACAATTTTGTTGTCCAAAGAATAGAAATAGAGCTTCAAGAGAAATATGGGAATCATTTACTGAAATGAGAAACAAATTTTATATTAGTATTCAAGCCTCACAACCATCATCTACAACAAAATATGATTTACTGAGATAGAGAATATAATGAGTACTAAGAGTTTTACATTGATTTTTTTCAATAATACTCAGAGATACAAAGTCACATAATTAACAGTGTCTTTAGATTCAGAAAAAATCGATTCCTACGCATGAATACATGTAGACTACAAGGCTTTTAGAATTTTTCACAATGCCTGATTTAATAGATTGTATCTACAATAGAGAAACTTGAATGCACCTATTCATAAGGCACCTTGACAAATGCTGAAGTCAGTAGATCCAGAAACACAATAAACGAACATCATATTACAGTACAATTAGTGGGTATAAAGTTGGCACCTCCAATTTCCAAATAGCAGCCTTTGAAAGTTGGTATACATATGTGAGTTTATATCTGAGACAACACTTAATGTGTGAAGGTTAAAGGGCCATATACTGAAACAGGCTCTGGCTGTATCAGAAGAAAAGATGAATTTGTTAGTGACAATATTTGGGGGGAGCGTTCTACCACTGAAGAAGACTATATCTTGGCATTGCTATAATAATTAGTGGGTGACTCTGAGAAATATATACATTAAAAGAGCTACTAAAAATATATCAGTTTATTTAAATGACAAAAGCTTCTTCTACAAAAGATTAATAAAGAAAAAGCATATGCTTAACTGGATTTAGTTCTACAAAGTGTTCTTTAGGATTTAAAGGAAAATAATCTCCATTACTCACAGTCTTCTGCTTGTTCTTGGTCTTCTCATCAGCTCAGAGAGATTCTGAGTCTAACTCCCAGCTGAGATGCCAACACCAGCTAGAATGTATTAGACAAAGTAAAAGATTCAGCCTTTCCACTTTTTTTCAATATGATGAAGTATCTTGGCTTCTAGAATTTCTTATACTAATTGCAATTTTCACATGCCTAGCTCCACAATCACAAATAGTCCCTTCAATACAAAAGCTCTGTTGTTTTCAATCTTGATATATGACTAATTATAATGAACCCATGGTGTTATCACAACTTCTGATCAGCCTAGCCTAAATAAATGCATGAAATGCATGGGGCCTAGCAAAGAAAGAACACAAATCTATCATTTATTTTTGTTGTTGTTAAAGCAAGACTTAATGTTACCTTTGAAATGAATGCTTGAAAATATAACTTATGATGGATACTGCTGGATCATGTCTGTAAACCTATTCAGATAGCTGACACTGGGAAGATCTTGGTCCAAAGCCAGCCTGGGCAGAAAAGCCCCTTGTATATCTTCTCAAAATAAACAAGCAAACAGCTATACCGGAAGTGTGCCTTGAGTAATAGAGCAGCTGCTGTGCTGCAAAGCTGAATAAAAGTGTGAATAAGGCTCTGCGTTCAAGCCATGGTATCAGCACATACACATACAAAAATGTAATATCCACAGGGTCTGGCTTCCTTCTAGAACTATACAAATCATAAAGTTTATCTTCCATATCTACTGATTTTGTTTCAATCTACTTTGCAAGGAAGAAATTATGCAGAAAAATATATACTGAATACATGGAGGTTTTTGTTCTTTTGTAATTATTCTATAAACAATATAACAATTATTTGCATAAACTACTATTATATTAGTTCTGGAGATGATTTTAAATATATGGAGAGCAAAAACATGGATTATGAGCAACTCTCAATATCATGTAAAGGATTTGAGCATGAATATATTTTGATATCTGTGGGGGGACAGTCTCTGGAACCAGTCATTTATGGAGATTATGGGAAAACTGAGTCATGTTATGCTTACAATAATTATTCATCACATATATACAATAAGAAAATTAAAGATTTTACTTCATTTTTCTCTTTATCCTTATATCTTGGCAGTTTTGCTAACAATATTTTCTTTGCTGTGGTACAAACTGACCTATGTTGAAGCATTTTAAGCTTTAAAATACTATTTCAATGTGATAACTAAGAGATTGTACAAAACTAAGTGAAGCTGAATTGTGAAGCTGAATTATTGGAATATTTCACACCGGTCTAGAGCAGGTGTCCCATTTTCAGCTCTGAGTCTCCCTGTCTCTACTTCCTATGCACAGAAGCTAGGATTAAAGGAAGAAGAGTCTATAAGTAATAATAGAGAAGGCTTACAAATAATGGGATCATAGGAAAAATAATAGGACTTTTAATCCTATTGACATTTTAATGTATGAAAATTAAGATTTTTACTTGATGAAAATCTTCCTGCTTCACAAAATTATATTAAAAATCAATCTTAAATTTATATGGGAACACAAAAGACTCAGAATAGTCAAAGCCATCCTGAGCACAAAGAGCAATGCCTGATGTATCACAATACCTAACTTCAAACTCTACGAGAGCTATAGAAAAAAAAACAGCATGATATTTGCACAAAAACTGACATATAGACCAATGGCATAGAATAAAAAAATGCATAAATGAGCCTACATAGCTACAGCCAACTGACTTTTCACAGAGGTTTCAAAAACATACATGGAGAGAAGGCAGTTTCTTACACAAATATGGAAGTTGAATATCCACATGTAGAAGACTAAAACTAGATACTGATCTCTTGTCTTAATAAAACCAATTCAAAGTATATATAATAAGACCTTAAAATTTGAAATTACTAGAGGAAAATATGGAAAAGCTGTAAGATACAGGCATGGGCAATAAGAATAACTTTCCAAATAGGTCTCCAATTAACTCAGGAAATAAAAGAAAGGGAGTACATCAAAAAATGGAGCAAGCACTAGAACCGAAGGAGCACAGAAAATCCTTGCCAGCAATTCATCTGACAAGAATATATAAGAAGTTCAAAAGCTAAACTCCAAAAATCCAACAATTTCCTTTAAAAAATGGGCAAATTAATTCAACAGACAATTCTCAAAAGAAGTACAAATGGCCAAAACATACATAAAATACATACCTAAAGAACACTCAATACTGTCCATAAAGAAAATTCAAATTAGAATTACGTTGAGACTTGAACTTGCCTTTGTCAGAATGGTTATCATTAAGAACACAAACAATACCAAATTTTACAGAGGATGCAGAGGGAAATGAACCCTTACACACTGTGCATGGGATGTTAACTAGTGAAGGCATGATGGAAGTTCCTTTAAAACTTAAGAAGAAATACTACATGATCTGGCAATACCACTCTTGGGTATATATCTGAAGGAATGTAAAATCAGGACACAGCAGAGATTGCTGCATACCCTTTTTAATTAAAGCATTGCTCACAGTACACAAGCTATAGAATCGGCCTCAATGTCCTTCAACTGACAATGGATAAAGAAAATGTGGTATAAATACACAATGGAGAATCAGTCAGCCAAAACAGAATTGTATGTCCTTTGTAGGAGAATGAATGAAACTGGAGATCATCATATTAAATAAAATAAGCCAAATCCAGATAAACAAATATTTCATGCGTTTTTTTTTTCCTATAAGAAATCTGGGCCAAAAATGTGTGCCTATGTATCCATGTTACTTGTATATGTGTATGTAACACGAATGTACTTTATGGATTGTAATTAAGGGAGGTTTTAAGGGGAGATAAAGTGACAATGGGGAGAGAAAAAAGACAGTGGTGTGGATGAAGTACATTGTGTATTGTGCCTTTGTATGAAGATGTAATACTTAATGCAACTAAAATGTTGAAAAGGAGAAAAGAAAGAATATATATGTGTATATGCATCTTACTGGCTTAACCTTACATCCATTTTGAAAGAGGTTCAGATCTAAGACTGCGACAATTAGACTACAACATCTTGACACATTTACATTATATTCAACTTTTATACTCTTTGAACATTTCACAATTTATGTATTTTCACACAATTAATATCAAAATGGATCTAAAACTTTTTAAAATCATAATTAAGCCATGAAAAATAAATGGTGCAAAATACATAGTAGCTTATTATGTCTTTGCGTACATTTAAACACCAGCTATGCACAATAAATTTAAATTCAATCAGAATTTATATCTTGTCCTTTATTCATATAAAACCATAGCTTTACATGTATATGCTTTTCATATGTATTATAAAGATATACTGTCCAAGGAGCAGATAGAAAATAGTAAATAGTTTTAGTTTGATCTATATTTAAATATTCATACAACTTATACATGGGTATTTATTTGGACTCTGGACCCTCATGTATTTAAAGCAAGCCTATAAGATGGGATATTAAAAGAATGTGACTGTATTAATTTTTTCTTTCCATGTAGACAACTGTCTATGTGTTGATTTCCTGGCCTCTAAAGATGAACTGCTAGCATTACAGATAAATTTCTAGAGCATGTTAGGTTCCCCTACTCTCCTAAATTGTATTTCTATTCTTTTCTTTTCTTTTTTAATTTTTTTTTGGGTCCGGTCATGGGGACTGAACTCTGGGCCTGGGTGCTGTCCCTCAGCTCTTCAGCTCAAGGCTAGCGCTCTACCACTTGAGCCACAGAGGCACTTCTGGCTTTTTTCTTTTTGCTTATGTGGTGCTGAGGAATCAAACCCTGGGCTTTAGGCATGCAAGGCAAGCACTCTACCACTGAGCCACCTTCCCAGCCCCTTTATTCTTTTCTTAATAAGTTTAACAAAAATTACCATCCCTAGCTTGTAAATTAGCTGCATATACATTCTCCACAGTGAAAGCTCTTTCACGTCTGATCATGAAATTTGATCACTTTTTCAGCTGCCAGCCTTCCTGATGGCTTGAGGCAGTGACTGGCAGTGTGGCCCACTCCTGTCTTTATCATGGAAGCCTCATCTGGTACCAGGAAGAATGAGCCCATATTTCATTGTCAGTAGGTGAAATGATTAACACCAATACTTTATTACTATGGAAACATGATAAAAGACCTTATTTTTTTACAGAAAGAAGTTTATATTTTGCATGAAATCCTACACATCTACATTTAGAAATTTGCAAGTCTCCCTTTGGAATCTCTTCATGCAAATTAAAGAATGCTCCTATCCCTGAAATAGACATTCTAAATATTACCTGTCACATGTGTATCTGTACCTTGTCTATTAAAGTTCAGTGTTTCATTACTCATAAAGTAACAATGAATAAATCAGTGAAAATAAATATTAACACCTAAAATTCTCTGTCCTATTATTTAACTGTCATTCAGAATTCCTCTTTTTACTTAAAAAAAGTTTTGTTCCCAAAATATATACACAAAAAGAAAACAGAACCAAAATACCATATTTGCTCGGAAGTCTTGTCAAATCAGCTGCTCAGAATTCCCTCACTACTCTGAATTCTTTTGTAAGACACATGTGGTAGTACACATATGTCATCGAAGATTACAAGCAGCAAAGGAATGAGGATCACTAGTTTAAGTCTTGCCTGAGCAAAGCAACTAAGCCCCTTCCACAAAAACCAAGGCTGGGGTATGACTGAAGTGGTAGAATACTTGCCTAGCGTAAGGATCTGGGTTTGATCTCCAATATCAAAACACAAAAAATATTAACATTTTATGTACAATCTGGGCCAGACTTTTCTTTTCTGTTGCTACTCTGGGCTAAACATTCTTCGCATTTTCTCCTATTATGGATTCAAGAATGACTGAAGTTTTTCTAATTCAGTAATATTGGGACATAATGAATTATACAGTTCTCGAGGCATTAACACAAAGTGAGACCAAAGAGGGGTATTCCTAAGAGAGGATCACAAAGGTGCAATCGCTATGTATATCTCATCATATAAAACTATATTTATCAAAATGAACTCCATAAAGTGGAAACAAGGTTTTTTTCTTTTCTGCTGTTTTTGTTTTTTCTTGTCTTATTTGTTCATTTATCTGTCTTTAGAAGGTAAGGAGGGCAGCAAAGAAATGGTGGGACAACAGGTAAACAAATGCAGTAGTAATACTCACTAGATCACATGTTGAAAATGAACTATGCAACTTGTAGATGGGGACAAGATGGAAAACTGGGAGAGAGCAATGGAAGGAGTGACATTGTTCAATAAGAAATGAACTCTTTTTCTGACTTAAGTACTTATAACCTTTTGTACATCACCTTTACAATAACAATATTTAAAAAAAAAAGAAACAAGAAAATGTAGTAGATGTATTCTTGACCCTGAGCTGAAGAGGCAAAGCAATGAAGACTATTGAGAACAAGACCTGATATAGTAAGCATGAAAGTGTCCCTGAATTTTTTTCCTTGTCTAGAAAGAAATCATACTAATACCTTTTTTATATAAACTAATATGTATTTTTAAAAATTACTCACTCCTGGTCAGTGGTAATTGATTGCAGAAACAAGGTGAAGGCTAAAAATCAACTCCAGATCTGTCTGTATTTATCCTGCTTCCCTGCATCTATTTGCTAACTTTGTCATCTAGGTTTAGTTACATTGTAGGCAACCAGTTCTAATTGTTCGAAGACAGACCTACATTAGTTTTCTTTTTTATGGGACAAATTCAATTTTCTTAGCTTAAAATCAGCTGATCAAAACCTACTTCTGAATACACTGTTTATCAACTCTAAAGATGGAATCACCTTGTCTTGAGCAAACATATTCAGGAGAAAGGGACAGCAAGAGTTCTACTTAAAACATTCACAAAATATTCCATTGAAGCCAGAAGGATACTCATTTCTCATGTAGTATTTCAAATGTGTCTTGTGTTCTTCTTGTTTCTATTACCCTTTCATGCTATTGTTATTTATCTACCAATTTTCTTTGGTCCACTCTTTTCTCCATGTTTCAAATTTTGCATTCAATTTCCATTTAATTACTGTCTCCCAATAAGCAACATACTTCAGCTCAAAAATGTCTCAGGATCTAGAGTTCTATTTATTCTTTAAATGTATATGTATGTATATACATACATACATATACATATATATAATTGTAAAGATACTGTAGAGAGGAGTTATAGTTACATGAGTAAGGTAGTAAGTACATTTCCTGTTGAGCATTGTTACCTCCTTTGTTTTTTCCCCACCATTCCTTCGTTCCCCACCTCCCCAACTCCTCCCTACCCCATCCCGAAGTTGTAAAGTTCATTTTCAACATAGTGACTTGTAATTCTCATTGTTACAATGGGTTAACCTATATCCTTATTTCATCATTTTGTTATTTTCCTACCCCTCCCAAATTAGATAAATGTATATACAAAATGCAGGGAACCAGAATCAGATACAGTGAAAATAGGGGTTATACCATGGGGGAAGAACATATGAAAGAAATTAAAGAATCACAGTGTATTCTAAGTACATTAAAAACAACAGCAACAAAGATAAAACCTCTTGTGTCCCTATCTTGGGTTCATTTCATCATTATATATGGTCATATGTAAATAGCTTTTGACCTTTTCTGCTTGCCATAGACATATACTAGTTGTTGCAAATAAGGGAAACCATGGGACCTATGTTTCTTTGGGCCTTGCTTACTTCACT
Source organism: Dipodomys spectabilis (assembly GCF_019054845.1). NCBI lineage: Eukaryota > Metazoa > Chordata > Mammalia > Rodentia > Heteromyidae > Dipodomys > Dipodomys spectabilis. Next base: position 4,127,395 of record NW_024870740.1, read on the forward strand.
TAATATAATTTTTTCCAAGCCTTTGCATTTCCTAACAAATGGGGCAGTGTCATTCTTTCTTATGGAGGCATAGAAAAAAAATATATCACATCTTCTTGATCCATTCATCTACTGAGGTGCATCTGGGTTGGTTCCATATCTTAGCTATCGTAAATAATGCTGCAATAAACATAGTTGTGCTGGTAGCTTTAGTATGTCACTTAATTGGAGAGTAAAACCCATTAATATTGAGAATTATGACTGAGAGGTGTTTGGTAGTTCCTGCCATTCTTGGGGGCTGTGCCACCTGGTTCTTCCTTTGATTCTTGGATTCTCTCTCTGGGGGCTGTTTCTTGGCCTTTGTGGTGCTCTTCTTGGCTTTCTAGGTATCTTTTGTAGGGCTGGTTTGGTGCCGATATATTGTTTCAATTTTTCTTTGCTATGGAAGGTTTTCATTTGTCCCTCCATTATGAAGGAGAGTTTAACTGGGTACTGATAGTTGTTTGTCTTTAGGGTGTGACATACGTCAATCCTTGCTCTTCATGCTTTTAGGATCTCTGCTGAGAAAGCTGAAGTATTTTGATTGATTCTCTTTATAGGTAATTGATCTTTTCTCCCTGACAGCTTTAAGGATCCTTTCCTTGGTCTCTACTGATCCTGTGTGGATTACAATATGATGGTGGGATGTCCTGTTCTGGTCTGGTCTATTTGGGGATCTAAAGGATTCTTGTATCTGAATGGGCCTATCTTTTGCCTATCTGCTAGGATCCTGTTAAATAAATTTCTTAGGCCTTTAACTTCTGTCCCTAAGCTCTCTTCTATACCCATTAGCCTTAAATTAGGGCTTCTTATGGTGTCTTCTAAATGTTGAATAGATCGATCATATTTTTTGGAATTTTCTTGAATACTTGTCTGTTCTTTCTCTATAATGTCTAGGCTGCCTTTGATCCCAGAGATTTGATCTTCTGCATGGTCTAACCTATGGTCCAGACTTTCTACTTTGTTTTTTATTTCCTTTCTTTCTAATTGGTCAGATTTGATGGCTTCAAATTCTTTGTTGGAGCTTTGTTTTAGATTTTTTGTTGGTCGGTTGTGGGGTCTGAACTCTGGGCCTGGGCGCTGTCCCTCAGCTCTTCAGCTCAAGGCTAGCACTCTACCACTTGAGCCACAGTGCCACTTCCAGCTTCTTCTGCTTATGTGGTGCTGAGGAATTGAACTCAGAGCCTCATGCATGCAAGGTAAGCACTCTACCACTGAGCCACCTTCCCAGCCCCTGGTTTAGATCTTGTATGGACTTCTCTATCTCCTTCATTTGGTTTTCAATGTTCCTTCTCAAATCCTTAATTGATTGGTTTCATTGGAATCCCTTTCCTTCTTTTGGGTTTCATTCAGCATTTTCTTTGTGGCCTCCCTGGATTCCCCCTAGCTTTCTGTTTGTTGATTTCATGAATGCCTCTATTAATCTTTGTTTATTCTTATCCTGCTCACACAATTCCTCTGTTAATCTTTGATTAGCCTCCTCAAGCTTGCGAAATTCCTGTATTAATCTTTGGTTAGCTCATCACACTCACACATTTCGCTATCATGCTCACATAGAGCCCTTTGCAGGCTTTCAATCTTTTCATTCATCATATTTACCAGTAGTGTTTGTAGAACATTTTGGGAACTCTCCTCTGATTATTCATTAACTGCTTTGTTGCCTGGTTATCATGAGTGGGAGTTGAAATAACTGGACTTTTCATTTTTCTTGTGTTTCTCTGGCTTGTTCTGCCCATTTGGGTATGAAAGCAAAACAAATTCTGTGCTGGAACACTATTTTAAGGCAAGCATCAACCAGAGCCCTGTAGTTGCACAGCTTGTTTGACACAGTCAAAATAGTACAGATACAATCTAGTTCAACAGATATAATCTAGTGCCTGGTCTTTATCAGTATCAAAGATGGAATTCTTCTCTGGTGCTGGGGGAGGGGCTACCTTCCCACCACTGCTCTGTGAAAATGATTGAGGATGTCTTGTCTTTCCCTTGGTTTCCGGGCGTCCATGGTCTGGGACTGTCTGTGGTCAGCAGGATGAAGAGTTCTGCTTCTTTACAGTTCTTACTGACAGTGAGTAGAATCTGCTCCCACACTGCCTCTGGCGTCTTTGTCTGGGGCTCTCTCTGCTAGTATAGCAGCCCCAGCAGCAACTGCTGCCACCACCTTGGACACCAGCAGGTGTTCGAATCTATCTCCTTATCCAAGCTGCCTGAATTTTTCCTCTCTGGCCAAACTCTCTGTACTATGATGGCACAGTTCATGTGACTCTCTAGCCTTGGATTTTTCACTGGAACACTAAAACTGGTTTCTACCGAGGGCTTGTTTAGCCCCCAGCTTCTCCTCCACCATCATCCTCCAGATCCTGATCCCTTATATGTTCAACCGGCACCATCTTCAAAGCTGGACAAGAACTCAAAACGTTCAGCATCTCTGAACACTCCACCCTCATATTTAATTCCAGGTTACTTAATCTGTCTTTCTCAATCATATTTCCGCTTTTTATTAGTGAACTTCATTAATTTTCCTTTTTTATTGGTTCTCCTTGCAAATGGAATACCTGCAATTAACTTTTTATGGTAACATTTCTCTTTGAGGGTTAAAATTATGCTTATAAATGTCTTCTATTACTTCATTAAGTTTGTTTCTTTGAGTGTCATATTTCTATTTTTTCTCTTTTTCTGTGTCTCTTTAAAAACACATGGCGGATATGCATCTTGAGAGAAAGAAATGTGAATGGATAGAGGGACACAGAAAGACTGGTGATTTATTTCAGCAGCACTGGGAAACAATTGCATGAGTATCTTTGACAAAACAGACAACAGAGAAAAGGTGCACAAGAAGAGATAAACAGATATTGGGACCCTGGAGAAGGGCATTTGTGAGCAACAGAATTCCAAACACCTCATCTTAATGCCTCATATACTTAGTATTTTTCTATGCTATTTTAAGTCATACTAAATACTGAAAATATTTTTAAATGATGTATCACAAGTGAAAAAATATAAATTTGATAAATGGTACTCAAATTACTTTCTCTGCAAGTGTGGGGATCAGGCAGTAATTTTAAAAAGTTGTTTCTACTGGAATATCAGGAATTCTGGACACACACATGCACACACACAAATGCGTGCGCTTTGAGAACAGAACTAAATAGCTAAAAACTAAATAGCTAGGTGCCAGTGGCTCATGTCTGTAATCCTAGCTACTCAGGAGACTGAGATCTGAGGGATCGTGGTTCAAAGCCAGCACTGGCAGGAAAGTCCATGAGACTTTTATCTCCAATTAACCACCAGAAAACTGGAAGTGGTGCTGTGGCTCAAGTGATAGAGCTCTAGCCTTGAGCTGAAGGGCTGAGGGACAGTGCCCAGGCCCAGAGTTCAAGTCCCATAGTTGACAAAAACAAATAAACCCAAAAAACCATAGAGATACACAATACAAGGATCACAGCCCATGCTGACCCAAGCATAAAGTAATATCATACCTCAAAATTCATCAACACAAAAAAAGAGCTGGAGATGTGGATTATGTGGTTAAATGACAACTTAAGAAATGCAATGCCTTGAGTTTAATACCAAGCACCACAATAAATAAATAAGTAAATAAATAAATAAGTAAATAAATACAGTCTATTTAGTTCTGTGTCTAATGATATGGGCCTAAGCCTGGTATATTATGCCTAGACTTGACCCAGTATACTGTGCTCAGTCCATTGGTCCAGAATTTCTGGAAAGGAAATGGAATAATCACTTTTCCTCATGAAGCCTACAAAGTCACAAGTCTTTGCAAATTCATTTACTACCATTATTTGATAAAGTAAGAAGGTTAAGCAAGCTTCCTGTATTCTGAAATATTTTGTATTGCTTAATTTGCTTCACTTTCTGAACATCTAGTTCATGTGAATTGACAATGCTCAAGCAGCTATCCTGTAACAGTTCTGGGAATTAGTGAGTTTTTGGATTATAGGTCTGAGAGGTTCAACTCTCAAGCATTTACCTGTATTTATTTCTATACCTATATATTCCTATGTGGACAAATTTGTATTCTAGTGAAATTTTAATTGAATTGACAGATGTATGACATTATATTTTTTTTAATTGTGAAAATACTGTACAGAGGGGTTACAATTACATGGGCAAGATAATGAGTACATTTCTTATCAAGCATTGTAGCCTCCTCCTTTGTTCCCCCTTCCCATCCCTTCCCATTCTCCCCCCGCCCCGCCCCTCACCCAACCCTTCCCCCCCATCAAAGTTGTAAAGTTCGTTTTTTCACATAACGACTTGTACATCTCATTGTTGCAGTGGATCCACCTGTATCCCTATTTAAACGATTTGTTTTTTCCCTTCCCCTCCACAAATTATACCAACCTCAATTACAGTGAAAGCAGGGATTATACCATGGGGGAGGAACATACAAAGCAACAAAGAAATAATCTTATAAATGTGCTAGAAATAATCACCTGAAAGAAAAAACATTTGAATACATATCTTAGAGTTCATTTCCTTAACATCAACTTATCTGACCTTTTCTGCTTGACTCAGACATATACTAATTATCAGTTTACAATATTAGAACTCTTCACCTTCAGAGAAAATAACCTCAGTACTATTTATCAAGTCCTCCCCTTCTTGAAGACTGCCTTTCTATAGTTGTCAGTTAGGTAGCTTGTTTTTTATCCCAAGAAATGATGTCATGTCAATGGCGTGGTGTTGGTCTCTGTTGCTAGCTGACTGGTCACACACTGAAATGGAACTCTATGTACACTCATGTGTGGCTTATATCTGTACTTTAGTGGCCACACCATTAAGGTCATGAACTAATTGATAAACAAAGAAGGGAGTAGAGACAAAGAATATTCTTCCCAGAATTAACCATCTGTCCCATCATATTGGAAACAGCTGTACAGTGTATTCTCTGTCCTGGGATACACAATAATAATGCACATAGTTTGTTTTCCTGCCCATCCCCCTATGTATCTATCAAATATGTTTTCCAGATCCCCATATTATTTTCCTCTCATGCTTTTAGTCTGCCAGATAAGTAAATGGTACTACTTAAGATCTAATGTTAAGTCATACTTGAACCATTTTTCTCCATACAAAGTTGCTCTAACTGAAGAAAGCACTTCACTTTTTCATTTCCTCATTGAAGTTGGAATTTAACAGCATTAATTTATTTCTCTTCCTTCTCCTTCTCTATTTATTTGTTTATTGATTGATTGATTGTGATGTTGGGGATTAAACTCAAGGCCTTGTATTTGCTAAGTTATCACTCTACCACACCATCCATATCTCCAGCTCCTTTTTGTGTTGGTGAGTTTTGAGTTTTGACCCATGCTTGGGTCAGCATGTGCTGTGATCTTTTCACTTATGCCTCCCAATGTTTCTAGGGATGACTGCTAAGCGCCACTGTGCCCAGCCATTCCCTGCAGGCTTGGATAACAAGCATGAGCCACTGTCCCTAGCCATTCATTGAAATAGAATCTAATGAAACCCTTTTCCACCTGGGCTGGCTGATCCATTTCCCAAGTACAGGCTTGAGCCACAGTACTCAACCAGCAGTTTTGTTTTTTAATACAAACATAAAACAGCAACTCATTTGTAGAAGCGGTGTGAGTCAGTTTCTGTCCACATTTGAACATGGGGAACCCCCATGAGGTCATGAGAATAAACTGAGAGGATGAATCATGAAACAGAAAGAAATAACCTGAGACTCTGTTCCTATAATTTACTCTTGCCTTTGAGGCCTGCTTTAGTTTTTTGCCAAATGTAACACTTTGATCATACAAGAAATTACTGATATTGCCCTACCCAATTTATCTAATGTCAAGTTCATGTTGGGCAATTCAGCTGATGTAGTCATTTAAGCTTCTGTGGCTGGACACTTAATATCTGGCAATGTCTTAAAGAAATAGGGAGATGTGTTTTTTCAATTGATGGTGAAAAGATGGTTTTAATCCAGAAGCCTAGATATTTGTGTTCCGAAATTCATATTGAAGTTTGACAGAGCCTCCAAACATATTTTCCTAGACTGCCAAGCCCATTGATATACTAGATCACAGAGATCAGATAGCATGGATGATTATATTAAAATGTAAAACTAATAAATATTTTTCTTATTCAAAATTTTCAGCATTTCTTGTCACAATAAAAAGACCCTAACAATATTGTGCAGTACATATTCCAACACAAAAGCTTTTGGCACTTTCTTAGGATACTGTTCATCATAGGTACAACTTGTCCTACATCAGAGAGGTTACTTGATATTCTTGAAATCACTGCACCTCTACATATATCACCAAAAAGACATAACTCTGAATATTAATCACAATTGTTTCTCACTGGTATTTGTCTTAACCTATGTAGGTTCTTGCCACATACTTCTCAATTGGTATAAGTTGCACTACGTTTTGTAAACAATTGAAGTCATTATGGTAGTGAGCTAAAGAGTTAATATAGCTCTGAAGCAAGGATCTGAATGTTCTCAGAAATCTTTGAATGAATTATGAATGTCAACTCTTCATGACCCAAATGATGATGATTACCTCTCTACAGTGATGTGGGAGTATATAATTACAAATGTATCTAAAATGAGAGAAGAAGGATGGAATAAAGGAAGGGAAAAGAAGGAAGGAAGAAGGAAAGAAGGAAGGAAGGAAGGAAGGAAAAAAGGAAGGAAGGAAGGAAGGAAGGAAGGAGAGTTTGATTTGTAGTGTTAGCCCTCTTCAGTGGTGTAGATATATTTATTCATTCTGTGGCTTATTTCAAGCTTCCAAATTGGACAAGACTAGATGCAGATACTGATATATTATTAATGCATTGACAATAGAAAGGCCAAGCAGCATTTGCCATATAGTCTACATAAGGCTCTGATATTTCAATAAGGCAATAATGTTGTTTGGCTATATTTTAGAGTACCAGAATTAAAATAGTTTCATATCAAACTAACTTTAAAAGACATGGATATTTATCTTTTCCAGAGAATAATTATTCCATTAAATCACTCCTTCTCGAGGAACAATCAGTGGAATGATACTGATGTTTTGAAGGCTCCTTCTGCAACAGAACTTAGCTGTCCTTGCAATCAACAGACTTTTGTCGGTAAAGTTTCTTAGACTCAGAACTTGTGTAAGGAAATAATTGTAGAGACTGAAATCAGTCACCACCAATTTCTTTTCCTCCGTCTCTTTCTTCATCCTTTTTTTCTGTTCTTTTGCACCTCCTTGTTTTTCTTTACCTTCAAAAGCTTTATTGAAAGATAGATTGTTCTCTTCATATGTACAGTTCAGTATTTTTATGCATATTCATAAACCAGGAGCTAATATTAGAACATCTTGACTTCATTTATACCAAATCTATTTCTATTAGTAGTTATTTCCCATCTCTATCATCTCTCAGAACCCATTAATATAGTGTTCCCATGAACTTCCTATTCTGTGTATTTCATATAACTGAACTCTGTTTTGTGCTATTTTTTTCACTGAAACATGTCTCTAAGGTTTATACATGTTGAACCAAGTTATTAAGTACCTGGTTACTTTTATATATTCTCCACCAGTCTTATATTCACAATGATGTTCTTCTTCTGTATGGATAATTCCTTTAAGTGTATTCCGTAATGCTTGTTTGTTTGTGGTAAACTGAGTTAGTTCTTGTTTAGCATGGAATTTTTTCACTTTTCTATTCAGCTGTAAATGAAGCTTTACTGAGCAGAATATTCTAGTTCAGAATTGGTACCTTTGAATGTTTAAAATGCTTCATTCCAAGCCCTGTTTGTGCTTAAACTTTCTGTTAAAAGTTGTTATTTTAGTATATTTCCCACAGTGATACAGTGTTTCTCTCCTTATAGTTTGCAGTATACATTTTTGTACTCTATTCTTAGTAACTTAACTTATCATGGGGGCATATTGTATGCTTTAAAAGTCTCCTATAACTGGAAGGGCTTCTCTTTTTTTTTAACATTTAGAACGTTTTCGGCTATAACTTTATTGAATGTTTCTCATATCTTCAGCTACCACTTTTCCACCTTCTATGCCTATTTTTGTGTGATTGATGACTTTTTAAGGTATCATATTGCTTATTTTTCATATTTCTTGTGTTTCTATGTTGAAATTTGCTCATTTGAAATAAATTCATTGTTTTGAGCTTTAGTCTACTAATCTTGCCCTTGAATTATTTTCTATACTTTGGAAGTACTGGGTATGTAACCTAGCACTAACAAATTTGCTAGTTCAATACCTAGTCAGATAGTTTCAAAATATAAAATACCACATTGGAAACATAATCTATAAAACCAGTAACTTTATTATGTGTAGGAGACTAGAATTCTTATTTGGTACAGTAGAGAATTAGAAGAATAAAGTTTATCTTTACAGATTTCAAATTTTACGTGTTAAAAATAAGATGAGTGGGGAAAGAAATAAGGAAGAAGGAACATGAGGCAGAAGAAATACATTGTATGATCTGCAGCTCCACAAAATACTGGTATGTTTATATAGAAATATAGTTTAGTTATTATGGTTAAGGGTAGTATCATCAGGGTCAGTCAGTAAATAAGGAGGTAGAATAAATCACCAGTAGAATAGTTTGTAAGGGAAAGGGAAAGGGAAAAGAGAATGAAAGAGGAAAAACTACAACATAAAAAAGAGATGAAGATTTGAAACTTTTAGGTAAAATATAAAAACATAGTTCTTATTAAGAAGAATGAATGTCTGATGGGCTCTTTCAATAAAATGGATCTGTTTCTCCAATTCGTTTCCTTTCAAGATTTTGTTTGGCCAGTTGCATCTTTGGTTCCTATGTTCCATGGTCAGGAAAGGAGTTAGCTAGTAGAGTGAATTAGGAAAGATTCTGTGGTAAATAAAATTACTTTGGAGATATTCTATTTTTTCAGGGTTTAGTAACACAGATCCAAGCATATTATGTCACAGCTTGGGTGGATGGCAAGATGTTTAAGCAAGCACTGCTACTCTCTTAAAGCCCAGTTTTTTGTTTGTTTTTTGGTGTGTGTGTGTGTGTGTGTGTGTGTGTGTGTGTGTATTTCCCCAGAAAATCCAGTAGCTGCCCTGGAAGCACACAAGGGATAAATTATGTAAAAGTTGAGAAATCTTTGTTTCCTTGTGCATGTCTTTTGTGTTGGGATTAGAAAACGCCACTGAGGACTTTTATTCACACAACAAAAAGTAGATGTGTGGATCTTTACTCTGCTCTTCAGTGGAAGTCTCTCATGGTCCAGTTCACACACACACACACACACACACACACACACACATTGGGTTGTTTGAGTGACATATCCAAAGATTAAATAAATTAGAGAATCCAAATTGAACTTTATCTCTTACATGTGTCTTTCTATTAGGGTAAGAAGAAATAGCTGCTGTGACTGTTTCACTTGCCACCTAATGCCACATACATCTATATTTTTCTCTCTTAATCTGGCCTTTTCTTTCCTTCAAACACTTGTTAATAGCTTTCATTAGCTACTTTCATAGGCAGATATAATGTACTTCTAACACATTTATGTTGTCCCATGTTTTTGCTGTGGTGAACAGTTTTTAAGACATTTTGTTGATCACAGCCCTCCTAACATTAGCAAAAATTTATTACAATTATTTTCACATGATGGGAAAAATAGACACAAATTGATTTCACTAAATACTACAGAAAGCTAGACCATGCAATACCAAATATACTAGAATTTGTGTTTAATGCTTAATCATAAATATCTCTACTGTTGAGTCTTGTAGACCTACTTTATTCTTCATAATAGTTTGAAATGTGTTATGGATATTTATCTGAATGTATAGTTGGCTAGATATTTGGCTCTGTTTTCTTTCCAATATCCATGCAATCATGAATTATTTATTTTTGGTCAGTCGTGGGGCTTGAACTCTGGGCTTGGGCACTATTCTCAGCTCTTCAGCTCAAGGCGAGCACTCTACCACTTGAGCCACAACGCCACTTCTGGTTTTCTAGTGGTTTATTGGAGATAAGAGTATCATGGAGTTTCCTGCCCGGGGTGGCTTTGAACTGTGATCCTCAGATCTCAGCCTCCTGAGTAGCTAGGATTATAGGTGTAAGCCACCAGCACCCAGCTTCACATCTTATTTTTCTATATCACTGTCAAAGTTTATGCAAGATAAAATTCTAGAGAAGAAATTACTGGACAAACATTAGAAACATCTTAAACTAACATATGCTAACAATTTCTATCCCAGATACTTTATAAAATAACTTGTAAGCTCTACCACCAACATCACATGGGCAGGACAATTTTTCTACACTTTCAACAACAGTAGACAACACAAACCACTATCAGTCTGATAGGTCTACAAAGACAAAAGAAATAGTAAATTAAGCCATTATTTAATGCAATATGATCCATTTTTGTTTTCTTTGCATTTGCTTTCTGAGATGAGGAGACTTGTAAATAATTCCTTCCCTTAAAATACCCTGTAACTAAATCTTTGAATCTCTATGATTGCTCAACTGAGACACTGTTCTTACCTCTTCCAAATGAAACAAAGGTATCATATGGTAATCAGCCCTCCTTTTTTGCATCCCTGACTTCTTAAAGGCTTGTGTGAACACATAGCCCTCAACAGGAGTTTAAAGAGCATCGGGCATTTTGTTCTTGTATTCTAGAGTGACTCTGCACCATACGGTGAAATATCGGCCAAATTAGAAAGAGGGTTGAGATGTTGAAAGACCAGAGGAAAAAGAAATAATTAGTACTGAATTTTCTCAGGAACATTTTGTTTTTTAATTAGGGTTGAAGACAAAAATCCTTAGTCTTCAGTGATGGGTCACCTGTTAAAGCTCTTGGTTGGCTCCTTCCCATATATTTTTTTATTAGAATTATGAGACAATGGTATTAAATTTTATCAAAATTTGCATTGTCTTTTGTTTTGAGACCACATACACTGAATTTATTTTTATCTAACCTGAATTGTTTTTATTTTTACCTCTTTAGGATTATAACAACTATTTTAATTAGACTTATTTCTGCATCTTCATTCATACTATTTTTACTTGTCATTCTTGTTTCTACTTTCTGTTTTTATCCCCCTAGAGATTTTTCATTCTCTGTGGGCTGACTTATACTTTACTAATTCTCTTCCATTATTATTAAGTTTTATGAATGCATTTCTATTCATTTCTCAGATATTATAGGTATCAATATTTGTCTCATTTCCTGGGTGAAGTGTAGTATCATGTTCTCATCTCAATTTATTCTATTTGTGATGCCCCACACTCCCAATGTCATATGACTTGTACCTCTAGCCACTTCTGAATATTTAATTGTGTGTGTGTGTGTGTGTGTGTGTGTGTGTGTGTGTGTGTGTGTTGTCCTGGGCTTGGACCTGGGGTCTGAATGCTATCCCTGAGCATTTTTTGCTTAAGAATAGTGCTCTACAACTTGAACCTCAGCTTCACTTCAAGATTTTTGGTGGCTTATTGGAGATAAGAATCTCATGGACTTTCCTTCCTGGGCTGGCTTTGAACTGCAATCCTCAGATCCCAGCCTCCTGAGTATCTAGGATTACAGGCGTGAGCCACAGATACACAGGTAAAATTTTTCTAATTAAATAACATTTAAATCTTAGTCTCTAGGCCTTATTGGTCATATTTTAACTGATCAGTAGCTCCATATTGTTAATGGCTTCCATGCTGGAGAGAGGACATAGCAACTATTTCCGTCATCACAGAGAGGTCAATTACATAACTCTTTTACTTGTAGATAACTTACAATCACACTTTTGAAATACTTCATTCTTATTTATACAATAATAAAATCTATAGATATATCATCTCACCTTACTTTCCATATGTCCCTCATAGTTGGCCTAGAATTATTTCTTTTCCACTTATACTTCTTCCAAGACAAGAGAAAACTTGTATGTTCAACCATGACTCTTTTTTCTGATAACATCTTCAGTCTATCCTGTATCAATTTTAATTTTGCCGAACATAGCATTTTAAGGCACTGGAATGTAGTTGAAACAATAGAATAGAGTAATATTTAGACAACGAGTTATGATACATCGTGGTTTCCACTTTTCCTTTTGCATTTCTCCATCACAATGGAAAGAACTTACCATGGATGCTGTTGCTTCTTCCCCTTAAATGACAGAATAAATGTGAAGAATGTTAGAAACTACTCAGTAATGAAAAACAAATGCATCTTGTTTCAAGTCAGCCGTTGGAATGCAGCATGGAACAGTCAGTGGAATGCAGCATGGAACAGTCAACCTGGAAGTCATGAGAAGTAAAAATTTAGTGTTGTATTGTTATAAGATTTTCGTGCTTATTTTTATTACACAGGATTATGAAACAACACCTAATAGATATAGCCTGTTTCTTTTTCCATTGGGGAATTCAGATCTCCTGGAACTGTTTTAGAAGGTTTGTTTGTCTTTGTTATTTCTAAATTTCACTATGATGTATTAGGATTTTTCAGCATTTTCTATGTGTTTACAACTTTTAATAAACACTTTACTTATTGCTATATCTTTAATTCTGGAAAGTCTCAGGGCAGTATTTCTTCTGATGCTTGCCTACTTTATTGTTTGCTATATGAAAGCTCAATTACACAATTTCTTGTATTTCCATTTTACTTTCATACATCTTGCCATGCTTATTCTTCTCATGTCTTTAAACAACATCCAGTTACTTTTCTGGAAGGTTCTGGAAGGCAATCTTCAAATTATGAGTGTGTGATTGGCTATCTTATTCAGACATTATTCTCATCTTTGGTGATGATTATGGTAAAACTGTATTTTCACTCACAGTATTTCCACTTAGCTTTTATTTCTACAATTCTCCTCCACTAATGATTGTGAGATTATCGAGTGTCCTGCTTTTCATACCTTTTATGTAAAAAGAAGGTCTCTTTTGCCTTCTCTGGCTTTGGTATTTTTACACATTTTAATTTTTTATGTTTTTATGATTATTCTAAGTAATTGTACAAAGGAGTTACCATACCATTTTATTTTTATAATTGACATATACTCAATGTGCAAGAGAGTTTCACTGTAATATTTTAGGCAGGCATAATATGTACTTTGACAAAACTAACCCTTTATTACTTTTACCTCTACTCTCCCTCTTAAAAAGGACATTAATATGTTCCATTATTCTATTTTCATATATACATGCAAAGTATTTCAATCACATTCACAGCTAAAACATACTCTCCATTTATATTCTGCATCTCACTGATTCATTTACCAAAAAGGCTTTATTTTACACTCCAGTCATTAATTTGTAAGATATAGATTATATACATATGATAGAGCTTACAATATTTGAAATTCTCAGTCTGCCTTATGCATTCTTATGATCTCCAATTCTGTCCATCTTCCTAGAAATTACATCGTTTCACTTGGTTTATTACTGAATAATGTTCTATCATGATATAAACCACATTTTCTTTATCTACTCATTGCCTAATTGGCCCAGGGGCTCATTCCATACTTTGGTTATTGTGAACAGTGCTTCTATGCAAATATCATGAGTACATACTGACTCACATTCCACCTGTTACATGCCCAAGGTCATGTAGTGGTTCTGTACTTCCTTGCTTGAGGAAATCCCATGTTGGTTTCCATAGTGACTTCACTAATTTAGATTTCTATAAAAAGCTGATGAGGGTCCTTTTAAACTCTGTCCTTTCTTGTGGTTTGTTATCTTGATGGTTGTCATTCTGACTGGGGTGAGATAGAATCTGAGTATAGTTATGATTTTCATTTCATTTAAAGTTAAGGCTGTAGGACATTTCTTCCTGTGTTGATAGACATCTGGACGTCTTCACTTGAGAAACTATCATTCAATTCTTTTTTCCATGGATTGATTGGATTGTTTTACAAGAGCTTTTTATATGTTCTTGGCAACAAATTTTTATCTGATAGAGAGGCAGAAAGGCTTTGCTCTATCCTGTAGGTTTTCACTTGATTCTGGTAATAATTTTTCTTTGCTGTGCAGAAGCTTTATTTATTTATTTATGTATTGGTCAAAGGGTTTGAACTCTAGGTTTGGGTGCTGTCCATCAGCAATTCAGCTCAAGGCTAGCACTCTACCTCTTGAGCCACAGTATTGCTTCCAGTTTTCTGAGTGGTTTATTGGAGATAAGAGTCTCACAGACTTTCCTGCCCTGGCTGGCTTTAAACCGCCATTCTCAGATCTCAGTCTCCTGAGTAGCTAGGATTACAGGCATGAGCCACCAGCACCCTGCTTGCAGAAGCTTTTAAATTTGATTGAACCCCACTTGTCTATTATTGTGCAATTTTTTTGAGCAACTGGAATCACATTCAGAAAAATGTAGCCTGTCCATATCCTCAAGTGTTTTCCCTATTTTCTACAAAATTTTTAAAAATTATATTAGAATAAGTATTTAATCTATTTTGGGGGAGTACTGAGGTTTAAACTCAGCACCTCACACTTACTAGGCCGGTACTATGCTGCTGAGTCACACCACCAGTCCTTTTATACAATGTGGGATTTTTTGGTGGTGATGAGATTTGGGTTGTTGAGGGATTTTTCTTTTTATAAATAAGGTCTTCTTCTTTCCTGGACTTGTGCCTGGACTACAATCCTCTTATCATTTGCTTCCAACTGTAATAGCTAGGATTACAGTCATGTGCCACCATGCCCATCTTCTTTCTGTTAAAATAGAGTACTTGGACTTTTCTTCTCAGATGGACTAAAACTGTCATCCTTTAAGCCTCCCACTTTGCTAGGATGACAGGCACAAGCCACCACACTCAGCTATGAATTGAGAGAAGGTTTCATGATTTTTTTGAGGGGGTAGATCTGAGCTGAGCTCAAACTGAAATCTTTTTTATTCCAACTCACAAGTAGCAAGTATTATAGGCACAACCCACCAGCACACAGGGTAATACATTTTGAATTTATTTTCATGAGGAAAAGAGATCTAGTTTCAGTCTTGTACACATGCATATCCAAGATTCCTAACACCAATTATTGGATAGACTAGCTTTTTTCATGTCTCTTTGTGCCTTTGCACACATGTCTTTTGCACCTTTGTCAAAAATATTATTGCTGTAGCTGTGTAGGGTTATTCGACAACATCTATTTTATCTTATTGCTCTATATGTCTGTTTCGGCCCTAGTACCATATTATTTTTGCTGCTATGGTTCTGTAGTATGGCTTGAAAACGGGTATTGTGATATTATTGTTTGTTTGTTCAGGGTTGCTGGAGATTTTGTGCTTCCAAGTAAATTTTAAATTTTATTTTTCCATTTCTGTAAGAATGACTGGAATATAGGTAAGGAGTGTATTAATTCTGTGGAATTCTTTTGGTAGAATACTCATTTCCGCAGTGTTAATTCCACCAATCTATAAATATGGGAGGTCTTCCATTTTTTTATTATCTGCAGTGTTTGTAACATAGTAATTATGTGATCAAGATTTCTTGAACTAAGGGAAACAAACAGAATTATATGAGGCCAAGGAAATAAGGATGAATCTAAGTTTTATAATCTTTGGAATAGTTGCATCCTACGTGAGTCAAGACACATGAATCTATATTTTACTCTCATCCATTTATTGAAAATCTAGATCAAAATAGCTTTCCAACAACATCTGCTTTCTGTCACTGGGTTCCTGTGAGGAGTAAACACCAAATTAAATCTAAAGTAGAATGAGATCACTTTGAGATACTATTTCTGTTGTTAGTTTCTAGCAGGAGCTGTCACATTTGATTGCCTTTACATAATGATCAAAATAATTCCCTTACTTCAGTCAATGATGATCAGAGTCTCAGGTTGTAGTGCCATAGGATTTTTTGAGAAGATGTATTATTTAATGAGTCCTATGGCACAGACATGCTGCAGTAGAGAGTATCCTACTTCTCTTTCCAGATGTTCTAATAGGAGCGATATGGATATATGGATATGCCATGTTAGAAATTCAGCAGATATAGTCACAGTAGATAGTTTATCCTCATTTCCAGAGAGATGTGGTGCTAACAGTAATGCTTCCCCCAGCACAAATTCAAGGATGTTCACTGCACAAAGCGAAATCCTGCACTACAAATATGTAGATTTTGTTTGACTTTATTCACTTTCATTAAGTTATATTTTCAGTTTAGATTCCTAAATAAGTAAAGAACTATATACAAGATAGTAAAATCTTACTCAAAATATCAGACACTGTGTGTGATGTACAAGCTTCAGCAGCTTGAGCATATTCAGAGTATGTGGGCTAGATTAAAAAGTGTATTCAATTCTGAATAGTTTCAATTTCCTATTGAACGATAGTGTCCCATTTTTCTTTTCTATAAGATTTAATAACCTGGTATGACATAAAATTGGTTCTTTGTAACCTCTATAGTACCATCCTTGATTTCAAACTATAGGCTCTCCTTGTAGATAAACGTGTAATTAAAAACAGAAATTACCTTTCAACATAGTGAGATCTAAGCTTCATGCTGATAGCACCATCAAGCCCTACTTGACATTGAATTTGGCTCCCTATGACATCCCAGATTTTCCTGCTAAGAAACTGTCCAAAAGTGTGCAATTTAGGATTGTATTTACATATGCTAACATTCAAATTTGTTATAACCCAAAATGCAGTCAGGTTTCTTTGGTCCTACTTCAAAACCTGAGGCTTTAATTGGTCAGAAAAGATTGCTTCTGTCTGGATATAAGTAATAAGACATGTTTAAGGAAAGATCATTAGGTGCTAGCAAAGGAATTGATCTTCCTGCTGTCTACTAGAGTATAAAATTGAAGGGAGGCTGAATTGAAGCCTAAATATCTGGATTTTATAGTTTTATGGAATCACCCAAAAGATGGATTACCAATAATTCTATTATTTAAAAAGATTTTTTATAAATATTGTAAAATTGGATAGAATAAAAATAAAGGAGGTGACCAGAGGAACTTCTGTTTGTGCATTTTTGTCTCTTCCTCTTCTCTCATGCTTTTAAGATTAGGTTCTCTGTTTTTCCTGATTATACCACTATTACATTTTCCTTTTGTTTACTTGGTGTGAGCTCCTTTTCTTTCCTTTATTTTTTATATACTTCAATCATGTTTTTCTGTCACTTGTTTCTCTACTACAAAAAGTCACGACCTCTCATACTACCATCTTGTATTGGAAGTGGTACAGTTAGCTGTTCATCTGAGAAACTTACAAGCATTGCACTAAATATTCAAAGTTACAGATACCAGGGATTTGGTAGTCTTTATCAGAGCTAGGGATACAGGTGGACCCCCTGCAATAATGAGATGTACAAGTCGTAATGTTAAAAAACGAACTTTACAACTTTTGCTGGGCTGGGGGTGGGGAGGGGAGGGAATATGGGAAGGGATAGGAAAGGGAAACAAAGGAGGAGGCAACAATGCTTGATAAGAAATGTACTTATTACCTTGCCGTGTAATTGTAACCCCTCTGTATGGTATTTTCACAATAAAAAATTAAAACATTTTAAAAAAAGAAAAGCTAGACAAGGTTCTAGGAATTGAAACATCTATTATAATGTCTGTCTTCAGAGTCAGTCAATTCAACTTAATGAAATTAACAGGAACTCATAAAAGATGCCAAATTTTGCAACATCCTCAAATTTGTACTGTGCCTATTGTTCAATAATTATTTGTTGATGATGACTGGAAAATAAAATTGTATGGGCCATTTACTGTAGTCCAGCAATAAGTAAAATAAGTAAGTAAATAACAATAAATATGTAAAACAAATTCCACAAATCAAGGGGACACACACTCATATCCAATCATAGTGCCTTTATATACTCATAAATCCCATATCACAGTAAGTCAGGATTTTCTCCCTTCTGTCTCTACAAGTGATGTTGAGTATTTAATCAATTCTGTATATGATACTGGGAATCTGGTTGAATTTTGACATATTCAAAATACTTTTCATGACAAAGAACTTTCCAGCATGGAGGCAAAGTTATTTCCTTTAATCTCTAATCTGTACTTTGCATAATACTTTATTTATTTACTTATTCATTCATTCTTTCATTCATTTTTGTCAGTCATGAGGTTTGAACTCAGGGCCTGGGTGCTGTTCTTAAGCTCTCTTGCTCAGCTAGTACTCTACCACTTCTTTGTGGAATATTTTACATACTTGCTTTCTGGGTATAACAATGAATCAGGGTTTTGTTTTGTTTTTTAATCTCAGCCATATTCCTACTTAATTTAAATTCACCTCATTGTTAAGTCAGAATATTAGAACAAAACAAAGCTGATGGCTGCTGATGTTACAGCTACATTAATTTTGTCTGCCACTCCATGATCAGAGGTAGTTGTCTTTGCAATCAATGCTTCTGATCTCTGAACACAGCTAGTGACAGCTAGGCATGTGTCTGTCGTTCCTAGAGTCAGCAGAAGCCTGGGATAGGCTAATGCTCAACTCCATTCAAATCAATATTTCTTTTATTGTATGTCTTTACTCCTGAAAGACTCATAGGGGGCAAGCCTGGAATCAGACAGTGACTTGCTTTGATTTCAGGTTGGGCGTCCACAGGGTCAAAGCATCAGGTCTGAGGAGAGAAAAAGCATTGTTAACCTTCCTATTAGTTGTCCTAAAAAAGGGCTTTATGTTTTATTTACTAGACTTCAGGCTCTGCATTTTGCTTGTAGCAACTCTGCCCAGATATGTTTGTAATTTGCATTAGTTGATCCTATTTGAAAAATAAGACAATGGTAACCAGGAAAATAAAGGCACTCATTATGTTGCCAAATATGTAATTACTCTTCTCCAAAATCTTTTTTTTCTTGAAAATGATGTTTTGGATATCAAATTGTGACATGTATTTGCGGGAAAATTAAATCAGTGCAAGAACTTATTTCCCAAGGTTTATGCAACCAGTGATTTCTATCACTGTCAACACTTTGCCAATGGTTCCCAAAAATCTCAGGACCTTAGATTTTGTTTTTATGAGGCTGTCCAGAATTTCTGGCTCTATGAGATATTTTGCCATCATTTCTTACCACTCTCCCTAACTGGAGATAGAATCAAGCTATTTCTTTCAAGTCTGTTTATTCCCAGACTTCTGCTATCCTATGCCTAGTTTTCAACACATGGCATCATTTGTTCTGAATTATGTGATCCTCAACCTGGAAATGCCTTCTTTAGTGTTTGCCATTATGCAATAAAATGTTTTCATTCTTCAGTAATGAGGGTCTTGTCTCAGACTTCTGTTTATGTTTACTCTCTGAATTTCTGCCATTTTATCACTATCTTAATTGTAAAATTTTTGAATGTGAAAGCTTTTCTTATATCCTTCATGATGGCCTGCACAGCACTGTGAATATTCACACTCCTCACATATTGATTTGAAAATTAAAGAGCTGGATATAGATGTGTATGTGTTGCCTGGTATATCTATGCATAGCTATAGATATGCACATAATGTATTGATAATATGTGCAGCTACATAATTATATATTAAAACAAAAATGAAAAGATCCATACTGTTTTTAAATTCCCAACATAATTTTGCTCCCTACTGTGTTATTTTAACATGTTGAGGGCTCCTCTAACAAAATACCATAGATTTGATAACATGTAAGCAGCTGAAATGTATTTCTCTCAGTTCTGCAAACTGAAATGTCCATGAATAAAGCCAGAAAACCTGGTGTCCAGTAAGGCCCCATCTCCTTGTAGACAATCATTTTCTGTGTTTGTTGTCACACAGTAGAAAGATCCTTGTTGGCTACTGCTAATTTCGACCAGGAAGGCTGTTAAATCAGGACTAAATCACCTCCCAAAACTCACCTCTTAATACCTTTACTGTGGGGCTAAGGATTTCACACAAGAAAGTTCAGAAAATACTATCATTCAGTCCATGTCATGGGTATTATAATGACACAAAAAATTAGCCTTTTGCTGGGTGTCCATGGCTCATATCTGTAATTCAAGCTACTCAGGAGTCTGAGATCTGAGAACCATGGTTCAAAGCCAGTTCACTTGGCAGGAAAGTGTGTGAAACAGTTCTCTCCAACTACTTACCAAAATCTAGAAGTGGAGCTGTGCATCAAAATGATAAAGTGCTAGCCTTGAATACAAAAGCTCAGAGATGGTGTTCAGGCCCTGAGTTCAAGAACCAAATCTGACAAACACACACACACCAAAAAAAAAAAAAGGAAAGAAAAAAACAAAAGAAATAATTATTTCATGTATTATTGATTGTTCTCATTTGATGTTAAACTGTACAGATTTTTTTTAATTTAATTTAATTTTTTTTGTGAACATAGTGTACAGAGGGGTTACAATTACATGGGCAGGATAATGCGTACATTTCTTATCAAGCATTGCAGCCTCCTCCTTTGTTTACCCTTCACATCCCTTCCCAGCATCTCCCCACCCCCCCCACCCAATGCTCCCCCCTCTTCCCCCTCTCCCCCACTAACGTTGTAAAGCTCGTTTTTGACATGACAACTTGTACTTTTCATTGTTGCAACAGGTCCACCTGTATCCTTAAACGACTTGTTTTTCCCCATCTCCTCCACAAGTTATACTGACATCAAATATAGTGAAAGCAGGAGTTATACTGTGGGGAAGTGACATACAAAGCAACAAAGAGATAATCTTATTAATGCATTAGAAACAAATGCATGAAAGAAAAAAGCATTAAAATACATATCTGAGGGTTCATTTTCCTAACATCACAATATCTGACCTTTTCCGCTTGACTCATACATATACTAGATATTGCACATAAGGGAAACCATGGCACCTATGTTTCTTTGGGCCTCGCTTACTTCACTTAATATAATTTTTTCCAAGCCTTTCCATTTCCTAACAAATGGGGCAGTGTCATTCTTTCTGATGGAGGCATAGAATTCCATTGTGTATATATACCACATTTTCTTGATCCATTCATCTACTGAGGGGCATCTGGGTTGGTTCCAGATCTTATCTATGGTAAATAATGCTGCAATAAACATAGTTGTGCTGGTAGCTTTAGTGTGATCTTGTTTGTAAACATTTGCGTAAATGCCCAAAAGTGGGATTGCTGGGTCATAGGGGAGCTCTATGTGAAGTCTTTTGAGGAACCTCCATACTGCTTTCCAAAGTGGTTGAACAAGTTTACATTCCCACCAACAATGAAGTAAGGTTCCCTTCTGTCCACATCCCCTCCAGCACCTGTTGTTGTTAAATTCTTGATTTTTGCCATTCTAACTGGAGTGAGGTGGTATCTCAATGTTGTTTTGATTTGCATTTCTTTTATGGCTAGGGAGGTTGAGCATTTTTTCATGTGTCTATTGGCCATCCTTCTTTCTTCTTCAGAGAAGTTTCTCTAAGTCTTTCGCCCACTTGTTTATTGGGCAGTTGTTACTTTGAGGATTTGTTGTTGAGGGGTTTAATTTTTTGAGTTCCAAGTATATTTTAGATATGAGACCCTTGTCTGTTGTATGGCTAGTGAAGAACTTCTCCCAATCCGTGGGCTTTCTATTGATCTTACTAGCTATGTCCTTTGCCATGCAGAAGCTCTGCAACTTCATGCAAACCCATTTGTCCAACCTTTCTTTGATTTGTTGTGTTTCCGGGTCTCTATTCAGAAAATTTCGGCCTGAGCCAAGGAGACCTAAGGTTTCTCCTATTCCATCCTGTAATGTTTTCAGAGTGTCTGCTTTGACTTTCAGGTCTTTGATCCATTTGGAGTTGATTCTGGTGCAGGGTGATATGTAAGGATCTAGCTTTAGTTTTCTACAAGTAGTTAACCAATTTTGCCAGCACCATTTACTGAAGAGGCTGTCTTTCTTCCATTCTATTGTTTTAGCTCCCTTATTGAAGATTAGATGGCTATAGGTCTGTGGGTTCATTTCTGGATTTTCAATTCTATTCCATTGGTCCTGAGGTCTGTTCTTATGCCAATACCAAGCTGTTTTGATTATTATGGCTCTATAGTAGAGTTTGAAATTTGGTATTGATATTCCTCCAGCAGTGTTCTTTCCGTTGAGGAGCGTTTTTGCTATTTGGGGTCGTTTATTGTTCCATATGAATTTTTGGATTGCCTCTTCTATTTCCTTGAAGAATGAGGTTGGAATTTTGATAGGTATCACGTTGAATTAGTAGATAGCCTTGGGAAGTATTGCTATTTTCAGGATGTTAATCTTTCCAATCCAGGAGCATGGGAGCTTTTGCCATTTTCTAAGTTCTGTTTTGATTTCCTTTTTCAAGATTTTAAAGTTTTCATCATAGAGTTCCTTCACTTCTTTGGTTAAGTTAATTCCTAGGTATTTTATTTTTTGTGGGGCTATTACAAATGGAGTTGCTTTCCTAATTTCAGCCACACTTTTCTCATTGTTGGCAAACAGAAAAACCATTGATTTTGGGGGGTTAATTTTATACCCTGCTACTTGGCCAAACTTTTGAATCAGCTTGAGTAATTTGGGAGTAGAGTCTATAAGATCATGTCATCTGCAAAGAGGGATAGTTTTATTTCTTCTTTCCCTATTTGGATCCCCTTTATGTCTGTGTCTTGTCTTATTGCTGTAGCTAGGCATTCTAATACTAGATTGAAGAGAAGTGGAGAGAGTGGACATCCTTGTCTTGTTCTTGAGTTAAGAGGAAATGGCTTTAGTTTTTTACAATTAAGTATAATGCTGGCTGTAGGTTTGTCATATACAGCCTTTATTGTATTGAGGAATGTTCCATGGATTCCTAATTTTTCCAAAACCTTCATCATAATGGGGTGTTGGATCTTGTCGAATGCTTTTTCTGCATCTACTGAGATAACCATGTGATTCTTATTCTTGCTCCTGTTGATGTGATGAATAATATTAATTGATTTGCGTATATTGAACCAGCTTTGCATCCCTGAAATGAATCCTGTTTGATCTTGGTGTATGATTTTTTTGGATGAATTGTTGATAGTTGTTTGTTTTAGGGCATGGCATACATCATTCCAGGTTCTTCTTGCTTTGATTGTCTCTGCTAAGAAATCTGAGGTTATTCTAACTGGTTTCCCTTTATAGGTGATTGATCTTTTCTCCTTGACAGCTTTAAGGATCTTTTCCTTGGTGTGAGTTGATCCTGTGTGGATTATAATGTGGCGGTGGGATGTCCTATTCTGGTCTGGTCTATTTGGGGTTCTAAAAGCTTCTTCTATCTGAATAGGCCTATCTTTTTGTATGTTTGGGAAGTTCTCTGCTAGGATCCTGTTAAACAAATTTCCTACACCATTAACTTCTGTTTCTAGGTGCTCCTCTACACCCATTATCCTTAGATTAGGCCTTCTGATGGTATCTTCCAAGTGTTGGATAGATCTATCATATTTCTTAGACTTGTCTTGGATGGTTGTATGTTCTTTCTCTAAAATATCTAGGCTGTCTTCAATCCCTGAGATTCGATCTTCTGCATGGTCTAACCTGCTGTCAAGAATTTCTACTTTGTTTTTTATCTCTTTTCCTTCTAATTGGTCAGCTTTGATGGCTTCAAATTCTTTGTTGGAGCTGTGTTTTAGATCTTGTATGAACTTCTTTACTTCCTTAATTTGGTGTTCAGTGTTTATTCTCAAATCACTTAGTTGTTTGGTTATGGTTTCCTTGGACTCCCATTCCTTCTGTTGGGTTCCATTCAGCATTCCCTTTGTGGTCTCCCTGACTTCCTTCAGCTCTTTGTTAATGGATTCCATGAATGCCTTTAGTGATCTTTGTGTATTGTCTTCCTGCTCCCTCAATTCCTGTATTACTCTTTGATTAGCATCCTCCCGTTCCTGGGATTCCTGTAGTTCTCTTTGAGTGGTTTCAACCTGCTCACGCCATTCCTGCCTTTCTCTTTGAGTATTCTCAAGCTGCTCACGCAAATCCTGTATCAGTTTTTGAGTAGCTTCCTCATGTTTATGATATTCCTGTATAAACTTTTGGATTGCCTCCTCTCTCTCTATCACGCTCATATAGAGTCCTTTGTATGTTTCTATCTTTTCATTTATCATGCTTGCCAGCAGTGTTTGTAGAGCTATTTGGGAACTCTCCTCTGGATTATTCATTATCTGTTCTGTCCCCTGATTATCAAGATTGGGAATTGAGATACCCGGCTTTGCCATTTTTCTTGTGTTTTTGTGGCTTACTCTGCCCATTTGAGATGAAAATAGCACGAGTTTTGTGCTAGAACACTATCTTAAGGCAAGCATCAACCAAAGTCTGAATTTGCACAGTGAATAGTCTACAGATACAATCTAGTTCAACAGATATATCTATTCAACATCAAACAACTATATATTAATGGGCTATGAACCGCAAAGAAGAATTTGGAAAACCAGAAATTATTAGGGTTAGATAGAGATGTGGGTTAAAAATAGGAATAGATTGATGTGGGGAGGCACAGGGAGAGTTAACTAAGTCCTAATCTCAATGCATGAAATAGGTTGGGTAGGATGAAAGTAGAGAGAGAGAAAAAAAGAAGAAAGGGAAAGGAAAAGAAGAGATCAGAAAAAATAGAAAAGTAAAAATTGATAATATTATGTAGATTCGAAAACAATCTAATTAGCGAA
Organism: Dipodomys spectabilis; assembly: GCF_019054845.1. Lineage (NCBI taxonomy): Eukaryota > Metazoa > Chordata > Mammalia > Rodentia > Heteromyidae > Dipodomys > Dipodomys spectabilis. Next base: position 4,151,898 of record NW_024870740.1, read on the forward strand.
GAACGTGAATATATTGAGAGAAGGGGAGGAATATAGAGATGTGAAAAACTTAAAAATAAAAATGCTTAAAATATTATATATGTATAAAGAGGTAGTACTGCTTTTAAGCAATTTAAGTCTCAGAGGTTTTGAATTGAGTAATAAATTTGTGGATTAAGTGTGTACACAATGGGGGATAGGGTCTAATAGTCAACTACGTGTTTATCTGAAGATGTTCAGGACAAGAGTTAAGTCATATAAAGAAGAACGAAAGAGAGGAAAAGGTGAAAGGATAAGAAAGGAAGAAAAAAGATCAGAAGTTCAATAGAGCTAAACAAAAAAAAAAAGATAATTAAAAAAGAAAAAAAAGAGAAAGAAAACAAAAAAAAAAAAAAAACGCACACTCACGTATCCCTAAAATAAAAATTATAAGAGGAAAGAAAAAGTTACTGGAAATCAATTTTTTTTTCAAAAAAGGCAAAAATTAAAGATTAAAAAAAGTTTTAGAAAGAAAAAAAAGTTTTTTTTATATAAGATACCAAAAAAAAAAAAAAGTTCTTTGATTTTTTTGGGAGGGGTGGGAAAAATCCTGTATCTCCCTTGTGTCCATAACCAGCACCTTGTTGGAGTCTGGTCTGCTTGTGGTCCTGTGGCTTTGTTGTTTTCTTAAGTCAGTTTGTTCGAACAGGCAGAAAGATGCTCTGCTGTACCCAGGATTTTTCAATCCTCCTCCCAGGCTAGTTCAATGGGAGGCAGAACTGCTTTGAGTATCACCAAAGAGGGGGATGCAGTGATGAGGCTAGGTTCTGGGTAGAGTTGAGGCCTTTCAACAAACAGTAGCTTTTCCCTGGGGCTAGTTTGTGAAAAACTCACAGAGCCCAGCCTGGAGCCATTCTCAGGGTTTCTGTTTACTGAATTTCAATTGATTGTCCAGGCTGCTAGAGGGAGGGGCAGCCTCTGGCTCTGATTACCCAGTGAAGAAAGCCACTCCTAGGGCTGGTGCCCGAGCTGGGTGACTTTTCCCTGAGTGGATCTGAGTCTGGCAGGTCATGCTGCCGTTAAGTTCTTGTGACCTGCTAAATGACTCGTTTTATTCCAAGGCCTGAGCTGGAGCTAGCAGCTCCGCCGAGCTTTGTCGGTATCCAAGATGGAGATCTCCAGTACTGGGGGGGGTGGGGAAGGGTGGCCTTCCCTCCTCTGCTCCCTGAGAAGGAGTGAGGACATCAAGCTTCTACTCATGCCGAGTCTTGGTTCCTGGGTCGTCTCTGGTCTGGGAACTGCAGGATGAAGATATGCACTCCTTGTCGGTTCTTGCTGGTGTTGAGTAGAATCTGCTAGCCTGCTGCGTCTGGCTCCTTTGTCCCGGACTCTTTGTGGCTCCGGTTTGGCGCCTACGTTTGCCCACCGCCATTGCTGCCGCCGCTGCGGGGGCTGCTGGCAAGAGCTCAGATGTGTCTCCTTGCCTGGATTTTCCCTCTCTGGCCTGACTCTCTGTCCTGTGATGGCACACTTGGTGTGATTCTCTGGCTTAGGACTGTTCACTGGAACTCTAAAACTGCTTTCTATGTGAGAGCTTGTTTAGACTCCAGCTTCTCCTCCGCCATCTTCCCGGAACTCCTCCAAAACTGTACAGATTTAATTTTCTTGCTTTGCAAGAGATATATTGTCATTGCCTTTTGAGAGGTGAAGATGTTAAGGCTCAATGATTTTCTTAGGAAAATAGAGACAGTAATTAAGAGGAGATCTAGAACTCAGATCCTATTTCTATTATATGATAAGAAGGAGAGGAGCATGTCTTTCTTTAGATGATCTTGTTTGTGCTGGAATTAGCAAGCAGAGTAAGAAGTGCCATTCAATATCCTTTCTCTTGCTACCCACAGCTGGCAGGACTACACCACGCTGCTCAGGACCATTGCATAACTCTTAAAAGTTCTTCCTATTCTCGGGGGGGGGGGGGGGAGGGGGGGAATTATCCCTCTTTGGATTCTTAGCTCTACTTCTAGTATCAGTTCACCTTGTTTCTCCTGTGGCTCTGAGTAGTTTCCCAAGTTGGAGCTTTGCTGATAATGGAGAGATTGGTATTCACACTGTACTACAAGATAATAATGACTTAACTGTTGTCATTCTGTCTACAAAAACTGTATGCAATTCAATTGAATTACAAGACATGTAATCTCTCATATCAAACTAAAGCATTAGTAATAAGAACACCTGTAACAAAGAAAGATTTGAAACAGTATCTTTTAAATCATATCATATAAATAGTGGCCTGTGCACAAGGTTGAAGAATGTTTGACTTCAAATTTCATTGCTTTTCTGAATTTTTTTCCTTGGGGAAAAATAAAATTGGTGGAAGTGTGGTAAATACTTCCACTTGTGCTTTACAGGCTTCTGTATTGTTTTTGTTCATTTGGGGAACCTGAATTTCAAAATATCCATTCTCAATGTCCTATAGCAGAAATGATAGATTTGATCTCAATAATGTAAATTCTTCATAAAAATAGACTTCACCTCATGCTCAGTGCTGTGGAATCAAAGCTTAGAGTACTACCTGATAGAACAGGATCCCAGGAAATGTTAATTAATTAATTTAATTAGTATATATCAAAGCTGGGCGCCAGTAGCTCACGTCTGTAATCCTAGCTACTCAGGAGGCTGAGATCTGAGGATCATGGTTCAAAGCCAGCCAAGGCAAGAAAGTCTTTGAGACTCTTATCTCCAATAAACCACTAGAAAACCAGAAGTGGTACTATGGCTCAAGCGGTAGAGCACTCGCTTTGAACTGAAGAGCTGAGGGAATAGAGCCCAAGCCCAGAGTTCAAGCCCCACAACCAACCAAAAAAAAAAAAAATAGCATGTATCAAAGGATTTATTTCTATAAATACTCTTGGAAACTAGCATTGATCTAACTATATGTTAAATACATATATATCTGCTGTGCACTCCAGTTGAGTAATAAAGAAAAGTATTCTTATACTTGTTACAAAAATGATGAAACTGTGGCAGCAAAAAAAAATGTACTATCTATCTACACTATTTGTAGTGTATTATCTAGTCAAATAGCTTCTCAGTTTTAAGTCTAGGACACGAAGAATCCTAGGCTCAGAGAATATAAAACTTGATAGTTTTGTGGAAACTCAAATTCTAAATAAAATGTCACTTTAATTTTGAAAAAATAACTTGATAGCTAAAAAATATACTTTTTGCTCCAAGGTCTATGCAAGGACTTCAAAATGGGTTTCAATGGCTCTGGAGATAAAAGTAAGAATTTACAAGTTTAAGTGCATCAAATTAAAAAGCTCTTGCAAACCAAAAAAAAAAAATCAATAAAGTGAAAAAAGAGCCTATGAAATAGGAGAATTTTTTTCTCAAATATTCACCCAACAGAGGATTCATATCCAGAATACAAAAAGGGAATAAAAATGAAATACCAAAGATAACAAGCAATCCAATGTTACAAAGTAAACAAATTGAACAGATTTTTAAAAGTAAGAAGTATTAATATCCAACAAAAACAGGAGTGCAAATCCTTACCTATCAGTAAAATGCAAACATAAACTACACTGAGGTTCTAACTCCTTCCAGTTACAATGGCAACTAAACCTCCTTGAAAGTATGTAGTAAAAGGAGCTCTAAGTTATAGTGGGAATGTAAATTAGTCCAGATATTTTGGAAATTATTACAGAGATTTGTCAAAAAATAAAAATTAAAACTAGAACTCCAGTACAACCTAGTCATACTACTTCAGAGTATATTCCCAAAATAATGAAACTCAGATGATTATAGAGATAACTGCAAACTCATATATAACAGCACTATTCACAATAGCTAAGTTCTGGAATCATTCTAGGTGACCATGAACCAATGAATGGATAAAGAAAACAGTATATCCCCAGTGGAGTTTTAATTAGCCATGTCCTTTGTAGAAAAATGAATGAAACTATAGATTACTATGTTAATTAAAATGAAGTCAGTTTCACAAAGACAAGAATTGCATGTTGTCTCTCATCTGTGGAAGCTGGGAAAGGGAAAGTGACAAAACAAAACAAAAACAAGGTCCTAAAAATAAAGAGAAACTCAGGGAGATGAGAGAGGAAAAAATAAAGGCATAAGAAGGAGAAAATGGGGCTGGGAAGGTGGCTTAGTGGTAGAGCTCTTGGCTTGCATGAATGAGGCCCTGGGGTTCAATTCCCCAGCACCACATAAGAAAAAAGAAAAAAGCCGGAAGTGGTGCTGTGGCTCAAGTGGTAGAGCGCTAGCCTTGAGCTGAGGAGCTGAGGGACAGCACCCAGGCCCAGAGTTCAGGCCCCACAACCGGACCCAAAAAAAAAAAGGAAGGAGAAAATGACAAGTAATGCAAGGGCTGAATATAGTCAAAATGCGTTATATGCATGTATGGAATTAAGTGAGGAAATTCTTTGCTGAGTACAATTTAATATATGCCCAAAAAGGACATAAAGACGGAAGTAGCATTATTTGAAATGTGCCTTAAGGTATAAATGGTATCTTATTTCTCACAAGTGTTGATATCCCTAGCTGAGGAAAGAGGATTTTGAGTTCAAGATTTTCCTTGAGACATTTTCTCAAACAAAATTTGTTCAGAAATAAAATCAATATGTGCTGCCCACTTTTAGGACAGGTGGAGAGGAGTGTTTCACTTGAAATCACATTCTGCCATGTTGTTCTTCCTAGATAACTTCTGTAGTTTAGATACAATTTGATTTTGTCCCACTGTCATGCATTGAAGGCTTGATACTTGGTGTGGTGATGTGGTGAACTGGTGAAATCTTTTAGGAAGTGGAGCCTAATGGGAATAATGTTATTGAGGCAGTGCTTTGAAAAGGAGCTTAATTTTGGTCATGGTTTCATCTCACAAGAGCATTGTAAGAAAGGACAGCACTGACCCTCTTCAACTCCCTAGTTTTCTCATTAGGTATTCTTTTCTTCTCACATGTGCTCCTGCCATAATGTCAGCTGCTGTCAGGGTAACACAGCCCAGAGGGTCCATACCATAGGCTGACTACATGATGTTTCCCACCCTTGATTTTTCAGCCCCCATCACTGTGAGCTGAATAAATCTACTTTCTTTATAAAATAGCCTCAAGTATTTTCATATAGCAATAAAAGTAACCTAGTAGCCCAATATTGTACAATAATTCATTTGTGTGTATCTTTGCCATCCTTAATAGAAATAAATGGGTGAAAAAAAGATGTGTGGAAAAAATTGAGGCACAAATATATCATTAAAATGATTTTGGCTTAAATAAAATTAACTGGGCATTTATAGCTAGAAAATCAACTTTATGGTTGTATAAGCAGCAACACAGTGTCATTTATACGTTACCATACTTCAAAGTCCAGGGAAGAACATGCTTGTACATGTGATTTGAATTTGTTGAGCAATAATACTTGATTTTCTTTCTGTCTCTAACATCAATTTGTATAATACTATCTAGGTCAAATCAAATATCATTTTCCACAGATGGAACTTAATTAAGTTTCTATTCTGTATTATGTACTCATTCCCCCTCATATTTATTTGATAAGTATAGACCTCTTTGTCTTTGGGAAATATGGACTCTGAGCTAGCATTATAGCAATGCAGATTGACACTTCTACCACATTATGGGTCAGGTCAGGGATTGAAGGGTCCCAGATGGCTGCAGCCTCTGGCAGCAGGCAGGTCTGTTGCTAAGAGACCATATTGATCTTTTCTAGCCTTTTTGCAGATGACCCATCTACTTCCCAGGGATTGATTGCTGTCACTTATAGCACTAGGTAATTAGAAGCTTTACCTAGTCTTCAATATTTATGAAGTTTTTTTTGAAGAAGAATAGTAAGCATAATGTGTGCCATGGCATTTTGCTTTTATACCTATAATTGCCAAAAAACTTCTCATTTCATTCATTTCATGTGTGTAATTTTGGTGACAGGTAAATGGATGTACATTCTCCTGTCTTAAAAAAGTACATTAGAATTACCAAAACTAATTTATTTTGTTAAACCAATTTGTTTTTCCTGAACAAAGCTGACTCATTTTATGACTGCCCTGCTCACCTCTGTCTTGGGAACAGAAAGCTTCAACTAAAACTGCCTTTCTTAAGCCAATTTAGTTTCAATCCTTAAAACATAACACTTATGAAAAATAATAGAAGAGCCATGGTGGTTTGAGATCTGGTTTCCAAAGGTCAAATTGGACAGTACAGTCAATATCCAACAAGAATGCAAGCTTTCTTCTCCCAGCTCTGTGGTTCTGGTGCAGTTTACTTAATTAGAATGCTGTGTGATTCAGTCAGGTGTCAGCCTCCATACAAGTCCGGTTTTCTGATTCCATGTCCCAATGATAAAGTATCTGATTTAAGTATAATTCTCTTTTATAGTTCAGAGTGAATTAAAATAACTAGATAGAGCCAGGTGGTTCTCTGTCTGTATCCTAGCTATTCAGAAGGCCAAGATTTGAGAATCATGGTTTGAAGCCATTCTATGTAGGAAAGTTCATGTGACTCTCTTCTCCAATTAACCATCAAAAAGTCAGAAGTGGAGGTGTGTCTCAAGTGGTAGAGCCTTAAGCAAAAAAGCTCATGGAGTGTTCAGGTGCTAAGTTTATGCCCAGGACCAGTACACACAAAAAAATAAAGAACTAGATAGAAACAGACTCCAAGAAGGTGGTTTTCATTAAGTTGGTGGAAGATGCCATTGAATTGGATCTTCAGCAGCATAGCTCACCTTGTCAGGAAGAGGCTTGTAAGACCTCAGTGTTCTGAAAACCGTAACTGCTTTGACACCTCTGGAAACAATGGACATGTGATGGTAGCTTTCCTAAAAATAATGCTAACAAATATGAAATGCTTACGTTATATCAAACATTAATCTCTGCCCTAGATAGGTAGATAGATGGTAGCTATTACTTATCCATCAAAACCCTATCACATGGTTATTATTATTTTAAATTAGATGATAAAATTGAGTCCCAGGTATTTGTCAGATTTGTCAGATTCTATACAGCTAGGATGGAGTAGATTAAATGAAGATTTAAACCCAGTTGAAAGCAGGGTCTTCCCTCCTAGTTAGGTAATACATTGCTGAGGGGTGACCCACATCTGCTAGCACCTGATCCAACACAGAATCTTTTCAGCATTGCTACCGTATAGTTGTCAGATCCTTCCCAGCACTCTACTCCCTTTACCTTCAACTCTTAATGTATTGTTAACAACAGCCCCCATTTAACATGCTTCTGAACTCCAGACATGGGCCTACAGATGAAAGTGGGGCAGCAGGGAAGCTATCACAAAGCTTCCCTAGTAGAGGCAAGACCCAATTTCCAAATCACTATTATAAAGCAGGACTGAGACATATCTCCCTAAACTATCCTGACTTATGTTATGCTTCCAGACTCGCGTGGACTTATGATTTAGTTAGTCATCCAACCTTTAGTTATAAGCATGTATCATAATCATCCTTCATAACAATACATAGGATGATTATCATCCATGAGATACTAGGAGACATGCTGAGAATTTGGTATCTCCTAGGTTTTGCAGAGGAAACTCCAAAAACTTGACTCCTAAGAATTGAGATCATTTTCAAGTTCTATGGATGTCATTTCAGTGGGTGAAATCTCACTCTCAAGTGCTAATACAATTACTTTTATTCTTTTTCCACCTTCTGTAGTTCATGGAATAAATGACTATCATTTTATTTTTTTGTTTTTGTTTTTTTTTTGTTTTGTCGGTCGTGGGGCTTGAACTCTGGGCCTGGGTGCTGTCCCTCAGCTCTTCAGCTCAAGGCGAGCGCTCTACCACTTGAGCTACAGCGCCACTTCCATGACTATCACTTTAAAATACTTTTGATTCTTTTTTTATCTCTTATGTCGAAAAATGATATCTTAGACATTTTAAATTTTTTTATCTTAGACATTTTTGAGTTGGGCCAGTGGACATAATGCAACAAAAGAACCAGTATAAATATATCTATATATTTATATATTACTAAATCATAACAATGGTGAATAGCATGTATTATAGTCTGACTCTATGCCAAGCAATATTCTAAATGCTTTTCATCTATTATCTCATTTCACCCTGAAAGTTAAGTCCTGTCATTATCTTCTTTCAGCAGATAATGAAAAGTGGCACAGAGAAACTAAATACCTTGCCACAGAACATACATTATAGGCCTAGAGTTAGAATCTAGTCAATCTGACTGCAGAACATATATATATATATATATATATATATATAAATTTTATTAAGTAATTGGTTACATAAAGGTTAAAATTCCATGTCAGTTTATGAGTACAGTGCATCTTGATCAATGTCACCCTTTCCATCATTCTCCTCAATGTTGCCTCTCCCATCCCTACCTTTGTAATTCAATGTACAAAATGTATTTTGGTTATGACTTTATCTGTGGAGCCCATATTCTTAAGTCTAATGCCGATATTTACTTTAATTAACAGAAAGCTAATAATTTTTCTCTAAGTTAATTTATCAAAGCAAAATCTTCAATGTAATATGTTTTCATATGCTAGGAATTAATGATCCATTAATAACTATATTACTGAGCTTTAATTGGATTTTTATTGACTCAATTTTTATTAAAATATAATTGTACATTTTTAACTACAAGTAATTTCCACAGCAAAATTTGAGTTAAATCTACACAGCACCTGAAGTGACAAATGTTCCTTTTACTATAACCAGAACCATATGTGTGTATTTATATATATGGTTCATATATAGATATGTGTGTATGCATCATATTACCACATTACCACATGTACCATATTACCATATTGTCACATATGTGCATATGTGCCATATTATTGTACCACACATATACATATTTACCATATTATTATACCATATATGTATATATGTACCATATCATTATATGTACATATACTGCTAAGTTATTTTGTATGTGATAATACATAGTTTTTACTAGTCATATAGCTACATAGAATTATATACCATTTGCCTCTATGTAAAAAGAAAGAAAAATGTGTATGTGGGGGATGTTGGTAGTTATATAACATATTAAAGGCTGAGCACCTCTTCAGGGTTAGAACCTAAATCTTAATTAGCCTAAACAAATTGTAGTAATTGCATTTCCTTTACCAATTATCAGCTTAGGAATGACATTTAGTACCCTATGGACACTGAAACATGTTGGAAAGTGAGATGAATAAGCTTCTAGTAAAGTTCTTCTGTCCCATTCAACTCACCAACACGGAAATCATGAACCTAAGTGAAGAGATTTGCAGAGAAGAGAGAAAATTGCCTGAAAGTATAACTCTTTCTCAATCTCTTTGAAATGTAAAGTGTCTACCAATCAGATAGCTTTTCTCAAGGTCCTGGGAACCAGTCCATTGAAAGATTATCATTGTTGAAGAATGTTCCCATCTTTTTGTGGCTGAGAGGAAGCTAAGAGACACAATTACCAAAACCAGAGGGTGGAATTGCACCAAGTAGCCTTCCCTGCTAATGTCCTCAGTACTTTCCCATTGCTTCCAACCTCCTTCCCAGTGCTTATAACTCTGTCCTTTGTTTCACCTGTTAAGATTCATCTATTCCGTGTGTTGTCATAGTCTTAAATAAAGTCTTCTTTGCCGTGTAAAGGATCTACTGCAAATTTTTCTTCTACATGTGTGAGACAGTAGTCAGATCAAGATTTTATGGGCCATAACAGGCCATTTCAAGAACACTATATCTCAACCTACCTACAGAAAGCTCTTAATACAGTTGGAGCAAGTGAGTGGCACATAATTATCCTGTTAAGAGAAAAGCCCAATGTTGAATTTCAAATACTGGCATAGAAACTAGCTGTTATAGGCTCTCTGTCCAAGAATACCCAGAAATATTTTTTACTGTATGAAAAAATCTATTTGAAGGCATGGATTCAGGAAGCCCACCAAAACACAAGAAGATTCCAAGCAAAAAGAGAAGTCAAGATTGGCCATGGCTTTTGCCTGTAAACCACTGGAGTAATCTATTAGGGTAACTACATAGCTGAGAATCTGAGTAGCGTGTTCAGAAGACTTGTGTCCTTTAAATCTCTATTCATATTTTTGTTCTTTATTATACATACATCTTTTGGAATACGGGCTGTATCTGTTCTTGCTTTAAACAATGAAATGTTCTGAAAGTTCCAAGGTTAGGCAGGAAGAAGTCTAGCTGCTTCTTGAAAACAATCATCACACTAAACAGAAGATTAAAAGAAAAAATCATAGATGTCAAATCATAGCTCAGCAAGTCTAATCTGTCAAAAGTTAGTCAATATTCACAGAGAAGATGGGACTAAAATGACCAGAAGACTCTTGCAAAATGCTTCTATAATACTGATAACATTTTTCTTTATCTGGTGGCACTTATAAAAGCATGCTTACTTTATAACAATTCATCAAGTTATCATCTATAATATAAGCAAATTATGTTTATTAGAGAAATAGTTTATAGGGTTAAACCAAAGCAGAAAATTTCCTCTTATTCATGGCTAAGGATTTTACCAATACTCAAGGGACAAAGAAGGTAAGTAGAAGAGTTCCAGGAAGATGGCGGAGGAGAAGCTGGAGTCTAAACAAGCTCTCGCATAGAAAGCAGTTTTAGAGTTCCAGTGAACAGTCCTAAGCCAAAGAATCACACCAAGTGTGCCATCACAGAACAGAGAGACAGGCCAGAGAGGGAAAATCCAGGCAAGGAGACACATCTGAGCTCTTGCCAGCAGCCGCCGCGGCAGTGGCAGCGGTGGCAGCGGCGACCACAGGGCACCATACCTGAGCCACAGAGAGTCCGGGACGAAGGAGCCAGATGCGGCGGGTGAGCAGATTCTACTCAACACTAGCAAGAACCGACAATGAGCGACATCTTAATCCTGCAGTTCCCAGACCAGAGACGACCCAGGAATCAGGACTCGGCGTGAGTAGAAGCCTGATGTCCTCACTCCTTCTCAGGGAGCAGAGGAGGGAAGGCCAACCCTCTCCCCCCACCCCAGTACTGGAGATCTCCATCTTGGATACCAACAAAGCTCGGCAGAGCTGCTAGCTCCAACTCAAGCCTTGGAATAAAACGAGTCATTTAGCAGGTCACAAGAACTTAACGGCAGCATGACCTGCCAGACTCAGATCCACTCAGGGAAAAGTCACCCAGCTCGGGCACCAGCCCTAGGAGTGGCTTTCTTCACTGGGTAATCAGAGCCAGAGGTTGCCCCTCCCTCTAGCAGCCTGGACAATCAATTGAAGTTCAGTAAACAGAAACCCGCTGGGCTCTGTGAGTTTTTCACAAACTAGCCCCAGGGAAAAGCTACTGTTTGTTGAAAGGCCTCAACTCTACCCAGAACCTAGCCTCATCACTGCATCCCCCTCTTTGGTGATACTCAAAGCAGTTCTGCCTCCCATTGAACTAGCCTGGGAGGAGGATTGAAAAATTCTGGGTAAAGCAGAGCATCTTTCTGCCTGTTCGAACAAACTGACTTAAGAAAACAACAAAGCCACAGGACCACAAGCAGACCAGACTCCAACAAGATGCTGGTTACGGACACAAGGGAGATACAGGATTTTTCCTACCCCTCCCAAAAAAATCAAAGAACTTTTTTTTTTTTTGTATCTTATATAAAAAAAAATTTTTTTTCTTTCTAAAACTTTTTTTAATCTTTAATTTTTGCCTTTTTTGAAAAAAAAAATTGATTTCCAGTAACTTTTTCTTTCCTCTTATAATTTTTATTTTAGGGATACGTGAGTGTGCGTTTTTCTTTTTTTTTTGTTTTCTTTCTCTTTTTTTTCTTTTTTAATTATCTTTTTTTTTCTGTTTAGCTCTATTGAACTTCTGATCTTTTTTCTTCCTTTCTTATTCTTTTACCTTTTCCTCTCTTTCGTTCTTTATATGACTTAACTCTTGTCCTGAACATCTTCAGATAAACCCGTAGTTGACTATTAGACCCTATCCCCCATTGTGTACACACTTAATCCACAAATTTATTACTCAATTCAAAACCTCTGAGACTTAAATTCCTTAAAGGCAGTACTACCTCTTTATACATATATAATATTTTAAGCATTTTTATTTTTAAGTTTTTCACATCTCTATATCCCTCCCCTTCTCTCAATATATATACGTTCTTCTCTAAATAGATTGTTTTCGATTGTACATAATATTATCAATTTTTACTTTTCTATTTTTTCTGGTCTCTTCTTTTCCCTTTCCCTTTCTTCTTTTTTTCTCTCTCTCTACATTCATCCTACCCAACCTATTTCATGCATTGAGATTAGGACTTAGTTAACTCTCCCTGTGCCTCGCCACACCAATCTATTCCTATTTTTTACCTACATCTCTCCCTAATCCTAATAATTTCTGGTTTTCCAAATTCTTCTTTGCGGTTCGAAGCCCATTAACATATAGTTGTTTGATGTTGAATAGATATATCTGTTGAACTAGATTGTATCTGTAGACAATTCACTGTGCAAATTCAGACTTTGGTTGATGCTTGCCTTAAGATAGTGTTCTAGCAAAAAACTGGTCTATTTTCATCTCAAATGGGCAGAGTAAGCCAGAAAAACACCAGAAAAATGGCAAAGCCGGGTATCTCAATTCCCAATCTTGATAATCAGGGGACAGAACAGATAATAAACAATCCAGAGGAGAGTTCCCAAATAGCTCTACAAACACTGCTGGCAAACATGATAAATGAAAAGATAGAAAACATACAAAGGACTCTGTATGAGCGTGATAGGGAGAGAGAGGAGGCAATCCAAAAGTTTATACAGGAATATCATAAGCATGAGGAAGTTACTCAAAAAACTGATACAGGATTTGCGTGAGCAGCTTGAGAATACTCAAAGAGAAAGGCAGGAATGGCGTGAGCAGGCTGAAAACACTCAAAGAGAACTACAGGAATCCCATGAACGGGAGGATGCTAATCAAAGAGTAATACAGGAATTGAGAGAGCAGGAAGACAATACCCAAAGATCACTAAAGGCATTCATGGAATCCATTAACAAAGAGCTGAAGGAAGTCAGGGAGACCACAAAGGGAATGCTGAATGGAACCCAACAGAAGGAATGGGAGTCCAAGGAAACCATAACCAAACAACTAAGTGATTTGAGAATAAACACTGAACACCAAATTAAGGAAGTAAAGAAGTTCACACAAGATCTAAAACACAGCTTCAACAAAGAATTTGAAGCCATCAAAGCTGACCAATTAGAAGGAAAAGAGATAAAAAAACAAAGTAGAAAGTCTTGACAGCAAGTTAGACCATGCAGAAGATCGAATCTCAGGGATTGAAGACAGCCTAGATATTATAGAGAAAGAACATACAACCATCCAAGACAAGTCCAAGAAATATGATAGAACTATCCAACACTTGGAAGACACTATCAGAAGGCCTAATCTAAGGAAAATGGGTGTAGAGGAGCACCTAGAAACAGAAGTTAATGGTCTAGGAAATTTGTTTAACAGGATCCTAGCAGAGAATTTCCCAAACATACAAAAAGATAGGTCTATTCAGATACAAGAAACTTTTAGAACCCCAAATAGACCAGACCAGAATAGGACATCCCACTGTCACATTATAATCCACACAGGATCAACTCACACCAAGGAAAAGATCCTTAAAGCTGTCAAGGAGAAAAGACTAATCACTTATAAAGGGAAACCAATTAGAATCACCTCAGATTTCTCAGCAGAGACAATCAAAGCAAGAAGAGCCTGGAATGATGTATGCCATGCCCTAAAAAAAAATAACGATCAACCAAGAATACTGTACCCAGCTAAACTCTCCTTCATAACTGAAGGCCAAATAAAAACCTTCCATAGCAAAGAAAAATTGAAACAATACATCTCCACCAAACCAGCCCTACAAAAGATTCTTAAAGATGTCCTACACATAGAAAACCAACAAGACCACAATAAAGGCCAAGAAACTGCACCCAAACTGAGAATCCAAGAACCATAGGAAGAACCCAGTTTTTGCAGCCCCCAAGAAGGTGGATAACATGGCAGGAACTCCCAAATACCTCTCAGTCCTATCTCTTAATATTAACTCTCCAGTTAAGCAACATATACTGTCTAGTTGGATTAAAAAACAAGACCCTTCTATCTGCTCCCTTCAGGAGTCAGGTCTTGCCCATAAAAACAAACACATTTTCAATGTTAAAGGCTGGAACAAAATCTACCAAGCAAACAGCCCCCATAAACAGGCGGGAGTTGCAATCCTAATATCAGATAAAATAGGCTTCAAATTAAAATTTGTGAGAAGAGATAAAGAAGGTGGCTACATACTAATTAAGGGATCTCTCCTTCAGGAGCATATTACAATTCTAAATATCTATTCGCCAAACAATGGAGCACCCAAATTTATCCAAGAAACACTACTTTCCCTTAAATCCCACATAGGTCCAAAGACATTAATTGTTGGGGATTTTAACACACCACTCTCCCCACTAGATAGATCAACTAGGCAAAAACTCAACAGAGAAACCACAGATCTAAACAGCTGCATAGATCAACTAGATTTAACAGACATCTACTGAACATTTCTCCCAGCAGCATCAGAATACACATTTTTCTCAGCAGCACATGGAACATTTTCTAAAATAGACCACATTTTAGGCCACAAAGCAAACTTGTCTAAATTCAGAAACATTGACGTTATACCTTGCATTCTCTCAACACCAAAAGCCACCAAAGAAAGTCCAGTATCACATAGAGGCTGAACAACACACTGCTGAATCACAAGTGGGTCATGGAAGAGATTAGAAAGGAAATGCAAATGTTCATGCTATTCAACAAAAATGAACACACAAGTTACCAGCTCCTCTGGGACACAGCAAAGGCAGTGCTCAGAGGCAAGTTTATAGCCCTGGCTCCTACATCAACAAATTGGAGAGATCTGAAACCAACAATTTAATGACACATCTAAAACTCCTTGAAAAAGAGCAGCAAGGTAAATCCCAATCCAGTAGATGGAAAGAAATAATTAAAATTAAATCAGAATTAAATGAATTAGAATTAAAAAAAAAAACTATAGAGGGCTGGGAAGGTGGCTCAGTGTTAGAGCGCTTGCCTTGCATGCTCGAGGCCCTGGGTTCGATTCCTTAGCACCACATAAGCAAAAAGAAAAAAGCCGGAAGTGGCGCTGTGCATCAAGTGGTAGAGCGCTAGCCTTGAGCTGAAGAGCTGAGGGACAGCGCCCAGGCCCAGAGTTCAGGCCCCACTACCGGACCCAAAAAAAAAAAAAAAAAAAAAACTATAGAAAGAATCAACAAAACAAAGAGTTGGTTCTTCGAAAAAATTAACAAAATTGACAGACCCTTAGCAAATCTTATCAGAAAAAGAAGAGAACACACCCAAATTAATAAACTCAGAGATGAGAATGGAAACATCACCACAGAAACAACCAAGATTCAGAACATTATAAGGGAATACTTCTCAAAACGTTATGCTAATAAGTTTGAGAACTTGACAGAAATGGACCGTTTCCTAGCAAATATTGACATGCCAAAACTAAACCAAGATGAGTTAAACCATCTTAACAGGCCCATATCAAGCATTGAAATAGAAACAGCAATAAGAGACCTCCCAGCTAAGAAAAGTCCAGGACCAGATGGTTTTACAGCGGAATTTTACAAGGCCTTCAAAGCGGAGCTCACACCAATACTCCTCCAACTCTTCAATGAAATTGAAAGAGAAAGCTCACTACCGAACACATTCTATGAAGCCATCATAACCCTCATCCCAAAACCAGGCAGGGACTCATCAAAGAAAGAGAACTACAGACCCATTTCTTTGATGGACATTGATGAAAAACTTCTCAACAAAATTTTGGCCAATTGACTTCAACAATTCATCCAAAAAATCATACACCACGATCAAACAGGATTCATTTCAGGTATGCAAAGCTGGTTCAATATACGCAAATCAATTAATATTATTCATCACATCAACAGAAGCAAGAATAAGAACCACATGGTTATCTCAATAAATGCAGAAAAAGCATTCAACAAGATCCAACACCCCTTTATGATGAAGGTTTTGGAAAAATTAGGAATCCATGGAACATTCCTCAATACAATAAAGGCTGTATATGACAAACCTACATTATACTTAATGGTGAAAAACTAAAGCCATTTACTCTTAACTCAGGAACAAGACAAGGATGTCCACTCTCTCCACTTCTCTTCAATCTAGTATTAGAATGCCTAGCTACAGCAATAAGACAAGATGCAGACATAAAGCGGATCCAAATAGGGAAAGAAGAAATAAAACTCTCCCTCTTTGCAGACGACATGATCTTGTATTTAAAGAATCCCATAGACTCCACTCTCAAATTACTCAAGCTGATTCAAAACTTTGGCAAAGTAGCAGGGTATAAAATTAACGCCCAAAAATCAATGACTTTTCTGTATGCCAACAATGAGAAAAGTGTGGCCGAAATTAGGAAAGCAGCTCCATTTGTAATAGCCCCACAAAAAATAAAATACCTAGGAATTAACTTAACCAAAGCAGTGAAGGACCTCTATGATGAAAACTTTAAAATCTTGAAAAAGGAAATCAAAACAGAACTTAGAAAATGGCAAAAGCTCCCATGCTCCTGGATTGGAAAGATTAACATCCTGAAAATGGCAATACTTCCCAAGGCTATCTACAAATTCAACGCGATACCTATCAATATTCCAACCTCATTCTTCAAGGGAATAGAAGAGGCAATCCAAAAATTCATATGGAACAATAAAAGACCCTGAACAGCAAAAACGCTCCTCAATGGAAAGAACACTGCTGGAGGACTATCAATACCAAATTTCAAACTCTACTATAAAGCCATAGTAATCAAAACAGCTTGGTATTGGCATAAGAACAGACCTCAGGACCAATGGAATAGAATTGAAAACCCAGAAATGAACCTACAGACCTATAGCCATCTAATCTTCGATAAGGGAGCTAAAACAATAGAATGGAAGAAAGACAGCCTCTTCAGTAAATGGTGCTGGCAAAATTGGTTAACTACATGTAGAAAACTAAAGCTAGATCCTTATATATCACCCTGCACCAGAATCAACTCCAAATGGATCAAAGACCTGAAAGTCAAAGCAGACACTCTGAAAACATTACAGGATGGAATAGGAGAAACCCTAGGTCTCCTTGGCTCAGGCCGAAATTTTCTGAATAGAGACCCGGAAACACAACAAATCAAAGAAAGGTTGGACAAATGGGTTTGCATGAAGTTGCAGAGCTTGTGCATGGCAAAGGACATAGATAGCAAGATCAATAGAAAGCCCACAGATTGGGAGAAGATCTTCACTAGCCATACAACAGAGAAGGGTCTCATATCTAAAATATACTTGGAACTCAAAAAATTAAATCCCCCAACAACAAATCCTTAAAGAAACAACTGCCCAATAAATAAGTGGGCTAAAGACTTAAAGAGAAACTTCTCTGAAGAAGAAAGAAGGATGGCCAATAGACACATGAAGAAATGCTCAACATCCTTAGCCATAAAAGAAATGCAAATCAAAACAACATTGAGATAACCACCTCACTCCAGTTAGAATGGCAAAAATCAAGAACTCTAACAACAACAGATGCTGGAGGGGATGTGGACAGAAGGGAACCTTACTTCATTGTTGGTGGGAATGTAAACTTCTTCAACCACTTTGGAAAGCAGTATGGAGGTTCCTCAAAAGACTTCACATAGAGCTCCCCTATGACCCAGCAATCCCACTTTTGGGCATTTACCCAAATGTTTACAAACAAGACCACACTAAAGCTACCAGCACAACAATGTTTATTGCAGCATTATTTACCATAGCTAAGATATGGAACCAACCGAGATGCCCCTCAGTAGATGAATGGATCAAGAAAATGTGGTATATATACACAATGGAATTCTATGCCTCCATCAGAAAGAATGACATTGCCTCATTTGTTAGGAAATGGAAAGGCTTGGAAAAAATTATATTAAGTGAAGAAAGCGAGGCCCAAAGAAACATAGGTCCCATGGTTTCACTTATGTGCAATATCTAGTATATGTATGAGTCAAGCGGAAAAGGTTAGATAATGTGATGTTTGGAAAATGAACCCTTAGATATGTATTTTAATGTTTTTTTCTTTCATGTGATTGTTCCTAACACATTTGTAAGATTATTTCTTTGTTGCTTTGTATGTCCCTCCCCCACAGTATAACCCCTGCTTTCACTATATTTGATATCAGTATAACTTGGGGAGGAGATAGGGAAAAACAAATCGTTTAAGGATACAGGTGGACCTGTTGCAACAATGAGAAGTACAAGTTGTCATGTCGAAAACGAGCTTTACAACGTTGGTGCGGGGAGGGGGGGAGGTTTGGGTGGGGGAGCGAGGGGGGAGGCTGGGAAGAGATGTGAAGGGTAAACAAAGGAGGAGGCTGCAATGCTTGATAAGAAATGTACACATTATCCTGCCCATGTAATTGTAACCCCTCTGTACAGTATTTATACAAAAAAAATAAAATAAAATGAAATGAAAAAAAGAGAAAAAAAAGAAGTAGAATTTTATGAAAGAAATAGGCTCTATGTGCTGCATTAGATATTCAGTAGAAATTAAATTTACTTCAAACATTGTATGATGTAATCTAATTTATATTAGTGTCAAAATATCTCTTCCTTTTCCTAGTTTATTGATTATTCCCTTAAACATTTTGGAATCCATGGGGTTTTTTGTACCTATGTGTAAGGATTGTCTGTTTGCTTGCTTGCCTTTTGGTCTCTAGGCTAGCCTTCATATCCTTTTCCTTGTCATTCACTGATCTCATTCCATTATAGTAATGGATTGTCTTCTGGGCCAAAGTAGTTCAGGTGGAAATGCTCAATTTCCTTATCCTTCAGCACATTTGTTTTCTGATTTACATTTCTCCACTGGGTTGATGTCTTTAAATGTCACACATTAACCTGAAGGCTTTCAATCTGAGGCATGAATCTTCTTAGTTTTCTCAGAGGAAACAACCCAGCCTGCCGATCAAACATAAAGAATCAGAGAGAAATATGATGGTGTGTGGAGCCATTTCAACTGGTTCAAGGAATTGGCTGTCACCTATTCACTTAGAGCTATTAAATTTGACATCTCCAGCCTTCAAATGATTCCTGTGGTGTTAAAAGACTGTGTGATTTCATGTCATCCAGCTAGGTTATAATGGCCATGCTTGGCTATTTCCTCATCATGGAGATCCTATGCATCCTCCTCTCAAAGATAATTGCACACATTTTACCATCAGTTCCTTCACTGAGCTGCTGGGTATGTTTCTGTACAATTTGCTGTCATTTAAAGAAAACTGTATTGTTCAGAGTTTGCTCTTTGCTTTACAATAGAACAGGTTAATACTGTCCTATACTAAAACATAAAGATGTAAGGCTGAAAATCTATAGCCACAAGACAATACTGATTAATTAAGAAGATTTTCACTGGGCATTTTCTTTGGGAAGAGCTATGTAATACATCAATATAACAGATGAGAATCACTTCCAATCATACAACCTCTTACAGAGATAAAATAATAAATAAATTATATCTTTGAACAACTACAGAATTCTCAAGCTAAATGACCTTTAAGCTCTTGCTCAGTTTTGTCATTTTATAGATAAGTCAAATGAAACTTAGAATAATGAATGGCTCCTGTGTCAAAGGAAGAGAAAGACTAACACTAGAAACAGGCAAGATTTACATCACCCTTACATACAATAATTGAATCATGAACAATAGTCACTCATAAACTCAGTTGACACTCAATATAATTACTTACCCCACTTTATGTCAGTTGACTCAAGTTTGCCACAGTAGAATTTTATTCATTTATTAAACATCTTTTGAATTCTTTCAAAGTGCCCTGCTTTCAGTTTAGAATACAAATCGGGGTGACTGTCTCAGTATTAGGTCTCTGAAAACAAATGTTTATGCCTTCCTGACTCCTTTTTATAAATGGCTTATAAATAATAAAGGCCACACTATTGAAAGTGGAGGTAGGGTTTAGTGGAAATTTACCAAGATATAAAATATATAATACTACAAAGAAGGAAAGGGAAAAGTATGAGATAGAGAAAAGAAGAAAAGATAAAACAAAAGAGCCAATGAGTAGTTATGGATTGAGAGAAAAATGAAAGAAAAGAAAATCCAAATTGTCCCACTGTAAGAAGATGAAGATGAATTATTCTCTGGAGCAGAATGACATATTATAGAAGTCTCTTTAGAGGTCATCCTTGAAGACCACTTATACTGTCATATTAAACCTGCTGCAATTCAATATAATACCCAGGGAATTACAAATAGTCCTGAATGACACTATCAAAAATACTTGTGAAGGCATAGCTACCACAAGCAAACTTTCCTTCTCTTGTATAGCAAAGTCATACCCATACACCAAAGAAATCCTGTTTTATCTATAAGATTTCTTTATATATATATATATATATATATATATATATATATATATATATATATATATAATAACTACTCTTTCAACCAACAAGTCAAGAAAACTATCTCTTCTGAGTTTAGAAATAATACTAAATAGTTTGGGGTGAAAGTAAAACCAACAGATAAATGACTAACACATTTATTATTAAGTCTGGTGATGTTAGCAGCCAGCCCCACAGCATTCAGATAATTACCTTCAAGAATGATGAATGTGTTCTATATGTAATACATAATTCCAATAAAAATATGCTAACATGTAAGGGTTATTATAAACGGTTACTACATGGTAGAGAAAAAAGGAAATAGTCTTATTCAATATGAATATATCCACTTGTCTTCATAAGTTGTTGGAAAAGTTTGTGTTTATTAGTTAATTTAACTCAGATAATTAACTTACTGAATAGTCAGCAAATGGTACCAGGCACTACAGTGTTCAATGATGGATAAAATCAATCCCTCATCATTAGTACACTTAATATTTAGTGATTCACTAATGTATACCACAAACATTTAGCAAGAGTTACTGGATATACAAAGAACAAAATCAGTAGACATTCGACAGGCTCCATTCATAAGACATAGGATTTCATTAAACCTATTTCCCTTTTTGTAGACCACACACTTAGAATGTATTGTCCTTATGTCCGTGTCTCTCCGCTCCACCTCTACTTTATATGGCCATGTGCTAAGGTTCTGGAAAATGGGTTGCATGGAATTGATGTGGCCATCTCTGAGACAGGAAATATTGTTCAAACTGCCCTTGCCTTCTAGTCAAGGACACTAAAGCCCTAATGGATCATGTAAACCTACGTTGGAAGAACTCAACATCCCTGAATCATTTTATAGATGCCAGAAACAGCTGTAACAGAGTTATTGGGCAATACATAAATGGCCCGAGTATGAAACCTCTTGGAATTATTAGGGCTTATCTGTAGTCATGGCTAGAATTTATTTTATCTAATATCCCTCCTACCCCACAGAAAATCTAAATCCAAGAAAGTCTCTTTTGTTGACAGAATTAGAATTATATGAACACTGTATTTGTATTGACAGCCAGAGGCTCAAATTCTGGTTTTGTCCTTAGATTCATTTACTTGTCCAATATATGGTTAAGCCTCAATTCTCTTGTGCCCAAGAAACAGCACAAAAGCAAATGGACAGAGTCACAAATTCTCATGAATGTTATAGTGTATATGGACACATACTAATATAGTGATGCCAAGTGTTAGGAAGTGCAGCGGGGGCGGGGGAAGGGGATAAGTGATTTGAGGAGCTACTTGAATAAAATACTCTAAAACAGTGAATTAAAATTTTCAGAGTAATCTGACAAAGCTGGAGATTAAGACTACCATATGCATTTCAATTCTACATATAATTTTATTTAAATATATTGATAAGTATATCCTCTTTTCAATAAAGATATAGAAGAGAAAATGCTCAAGCTATACTGGTAAAATTTCTAAAAGATTGAATTTCATGAGATAAATGTCTCCAATTTAGTAGGTACTCAAAAAATGATAATTATGTACCATGTACTATTCATAAACCAAGGGTCAACACTAGAGAAAAAGCATGAAAATGAACACTGAAATAATGTCTAAATGATTTATGCTAGTATACTATTCTGTTTCCAAAGAATCAGAGCCAGTGGACCATGGGAAATGGATCTCTCTGTGTATGAAATATATACATATATATATAGAGAGAGAGACTATATATGATATATGTATAATTATGATATATACATGATATTTATACATATACATTATTATATTATTATACTTGTCATCCCAGCTATGCAGAGGACCTAAGTAGAAAGATTGCAGTTCAAGCCCTCCCACTGGGCAATAAATGCCATATCCTACCTACAAAAGAACTAAGGCAAATATAAATAGATAAGCCTATAATCCTAGCTACTCAGGAGGCTGAGATCTGAGGACCATGGTTCAAAGCCAGCCTGGGCAGAAAAGTCTCTGAGACTCTTATCTCCAAAAAACCACTCAGAAAACAGGAAGTGGCACTGTGGCTCAAGAGCTGAAGAGCTAAGGGACAGCACCCAGGCCCAGAGTTCAAGTCCCACAGAATGACATTTTAAAAGTAATAATAATAATCACTAGGGATGTATTATTTCCATTTATAAAATGAGGAAATTAGCATGCAGATGCTAATGCTCCAGCTAGAACAGGAAAATAATGTCTGTCCATTGATTCTCAGTAATGCTTTTATCAATCACTAGCTATGTGATCTTGGACAAGTTGGTTAACATCCCTGAACATCAGCTCATTTATCTATAATAGATTATGAAAATTCCTCTCTAGAAGGACTCTAGATGCTAGTCCCAGAGCATCACAGAAATTCCAGATTCAGCCCTAGATTTGTCTACGGCTGAATTGCTTTGGTCACTTGTTAACCATTTAATTAAAAAATGTTTTTATCAAATGCAGGGGCAAGAAACAGGACAATTAAAAATACTGTTTCAATGATACTCAAAGTGTTTGTTAAGATTAGGCTAATCACTGGCAGTGAAAAATCAGGATCCTTGATTTAGGGATCTAAGTGAGATAAGTTACTGTTTTACTGATCCACTGCCATTTCGGCTTTTAAACACAGCTCATGTATCTCAGTAATAGAGCTTAACAAAGACCCAAATCTTTGGTGTTCTTGTTACCTTAGTTACCAGTAGTAGATCCTAATGCTGAATACTAAGTTTAAGCTGATAGGTTTACCCTTTTAATCTTATGTCACGGTTTCTGTAAAAACCACCTGGAATTATTTTTCAAAATGAAGATTTAGACGAGCACCAATGGCTTGTACCTGTAATCAGGCTACTCAGGCTGCTAAATCTGATTAACTCAGTTCAAAACCTGCTCAGGCAGGAAAGCTTGTGAGACTCTTATCTGATTTGAAATGTCACAAAGCCAAAAGTAGAACAGTAGCTCAAATGGTAGGATGCTACCCTTAAGCAAAAAAGCTCAAGGACAGCACCCAGGCCCTGAGTTTACACAAAAAAGAAAGATGCCTATGACATCCCTATAAATTTGATGGAACCTGACCATCTGACTATTCATAATTGTGCCATCATAATCTTAATTCCCCATGCATGGTATTGTTTCCCTCAAGCTTGCCTGCTCTCTTGTCTAGTTATGGGGATAATCAATAATCCTCTTATCTGAAGTGCTTTGCAAAGTCCTTTCTTTGGGCCTAACTGTTGTTTAATAGTTCAAAGCAAACAAAGAAACCAAAGACAATGTAGTTCTTTCCTCAGGTTGTCCACATTCATTAATAGACCCAACTTTAACCATCACAGTTCTTGGTGAACTTACAGATGCACGCTAGAAAACATGAGGAGGAAATCCAAGGCCTCTCCAGGGCCAAAAGCACAATTTCAGCCTCTCAGCATTCCACCAGTTACCAGCATCTCTTACTGGGAAGAGCTCAGCATTATCTTCTTACTGAACAGAGAAGAGCTGACTTCCAAGTACATTTTGCTGAGTCATTTTATGAAGACATAGTAAGCTGAGTCGAGCTGACTTTGCAGACACCTTTACTTTTGGGTCAAGGCTGTGGCTTCTGATCATCACAATATTGGCCCCGCAGAACTGACAACAGTGACCACAATGGTCTCTCTGTCACCGGATCTTTCACCCATACATTGGGGAAAGCTCTAGGCTTATCTAGCAACTGCCAAAGATACTCACTGACTTACTTGAGACTTCTTTAAAAAGCAAAGACAATCTCTTGGGTTTGGTGTTTCTGGTTTTTTTTTTTTCTGTAGAAAATATGCATGACAAAGTTTACATTTTAACCATTCTTAACTACAGTTCTGAGGCACTAAAAAATGCTAGTTATTATGTAATTGTCACCATCTATCTCCAGAAATCTTTCATCTTGCAAAATTGAAAATCTGCACTCATTAAACAACAATGACCTAACTTCCCCTACCCTTTGATTTTGATGACTTCAGATACATGAGCATATTAGAGGATTTATACTTTTTTTTCTTTCTTCTTCAGTTTATTTTAAATTCCTTGTTTAATTTCAGAAACCATGACTTTTTCTTAACAGGATGCACTCAAATAAACATGTTGATATAATTCATTTGTGTTTCATATGGAAAAAGTCTTCAAATGTAATAAATACTTCATGTTCTCAATAGGAGACATGGAGAATGGGAAGAAATTTGAAGGCAAAAATAAAGTAAAAGACATACCCAAAATTTGCAAATTTCATAATAAACTACACCAAATAATGGATGAGTACATAACAATGATTTATTTCATTAGGGTCAAAGATGTACAGATTTGCTTTTGTCTGATAGTATGTCTACGATTCCAGTACCATGTGTGCACTTCGCATTTTTCACTTGACAATGACTTGTCTATGTGGCTAGTGGTGCTCCCAATAAGAACCATTCAGACAGGCCCTAAAGTTTCCCCTATTATCCTACACTTTTCAGACCTTAAAAGTAACTACACATAATAAAGGCATATCACTCCACTGAGGTTTCTTTTGTTGGAGTTGGTTTAGCTTAATCTGTCATGTAATAAAATGTTATGTAGTTCTAAGTACTTTGAATATAAAATAACTATGGTAGAGGAGTAGAAACAAAGACATATTATTTTGAAATCCTACCACAAAGTTAGGCTTTGTTTTGGAGAGGTGACTTGTGACATGAAGTCTATAAGAGTTGAGAGCAGTTGCACCAGAGAATGGAAGCAGTCTGGTCCAGTCAGTAGAAATAGAAATTCCAAAGATCCTGGTCTGAACTTTCTTTAGCAAGAAGGCAAGTAAACTGGATTCTAATGAATTAGGACTGTGAAGAAAGCAGAAAATGAGATTTTTAAAAAATGATTGTGGAAAGTAGCAATTTTGTATCTTGAAGGGGGATGGCATTTATGATGTATGAATTGGGCTTAGCTACTGATATTGACATAAAGGATCTGATTATTTATCCATCTAGTTTACTACCCAGAATCAAGAGTAAACACAAAGGCCAGATCAGTGATAAAAATAGCTTAACTTGATATGAGTTGAGAATTGATTCAGGGAATAGTAAGAAAAGGTAAGACAAAGATATGTATTGAAAGTGATAAGGTTACAGCTCTAATATGAGTGTTAAGAAAGAGAGAAGAGTCTGGAATATATACATTCCCCAGATCAGCTCAATGGTGGCATATACTAAAGTATAAAAGATGAGGGAAGAAATTAATTCGTGGATAGAAATCAAGATGTCATGTTTAGACACGTAAAGTTAGAGATTCCTTTTAGACATTTCAGTGGATAAGCTCAATAAGAAGAAAGTTGACATAGCAACTTGGAGTTCAAGGTAAATGTCAGTATACACACACACACACACACACACACACACACACACTTTCTAGTCATCATGGTATAAGTAAACTTAAAACTAAGGACCCAAGTGAAATCAGCTAGAAACTGATTCTAAATACTTGAACAATATAATTCCTTTTGCATAGAATACTTGACTTAATTTATTCTTCATGCAGTGAGCATTGTTGACACAGGAAAAAAATCAGACTATATATCTATATTTGTATCTTTATACATATCTATCTATCTATCTACTTTTCCAAAGAGAGTCCTATACATACCTATGAGGATAAATAAGAAATTTAAGCTGTAGGTCTTTGAATAGACACATTAAATTTCTCAGCTTACTGACAAGCCAGTACCTTTTCCTTATAACTCATACATAATTGAAAGCAGCAAACAGCTAACTGTCATAAAGAACTTTTTATGTGATAGTAAAAGATCCTCTTGTCCATGTTAGTACTAGCCATAAACACCACACTGAAATAAAAAAGAAATGGCATGAGCAAGAAATTTCATTAGATTTTAAATTAGGACAAATAAAGTTCCATCGTGATATGGCTCCTAATAAATTCAATTCAATGAATATTCATTGTGTGTCTGTTAGGTGCCTGAAACTGTGCTATGGATAGGGATGTGAAAATAAATGAAGAAAATCACAAATTATGGATTAGATAGCCTTGGGAAAGAACTTTAATCCAATAATTACATTGACAAGTCAATAATTTCATGTTGAGATAAAAGATGTAAATTAAAGATGACATGTTGTTATAAAACAGTCAGAGAAGTCAAGGATGAACTGACACTAGATTCTGGTAGAAGAGAAGTTTACATCGCAATTGGGAATTTAGGTAGGCATTATGTGTCCCACAAAATGAAAATAGCCTAATGTAGCAGAATTGAGAGTGAGAGATAAGATAGTGAAAAATCTTCACTTTGAGACTTTCAGAAAATATTTGAAAAACAATTTATGATATAAGGACAGATTTCTTTTTTGTTGTAATTTAATAACCTGTTTAACAAAAAAAATTATGGACCTGGAAATTTTTCCCAAAAAGGTACTCACATCAATTTGATTTATTTTTGTTATATTGTGATAAAGTAAAAATGTGCTAAAAAATAAAAGTTATAACAATATACACTTGAAAAATTTTATACATGAAGAAAATAATCCTTTGATTATAATCCTCAGTATGAAACATTATGAAATGTCTTTTCATGTCAAAGGAAAAACAATACATACAAACTTGATCCAATTAATACTAACATCTTCAGATATCTTATCAGTAAGCCAGAACAATATCAGACTTTTCTTATATCTCATCTTACTCCTTTGATTTTGTTCTTATCCTTGTGATCTTGATCAACTGCTATCATTTCAAAGTAGTTTATCATCAAAAGATTATTTTGTAAAACTCATAGCAACCACAAGGCAAAAACTTGTATTTAGCAAATACAAATAAGCAAGGAATCAAACAATACATGATTGAAATTTTTGTCATGGAAAATACATTTTTTTCCTTTTGCTATTTCAGTAACCCTTTTCACTCAAATAAAGGATATTATATTTTTAGTTCCTGATTTATTTGTTCATTCTTTTACCTTTAAGTAGTTGTACTCAGGAGTTGACATGTAACAATTTATGAATACATTCTATTTTTTAATGTATAAATGACTCAATTAGGCTCTCAGTAAGTTTAAAACACTATTTTGAAAGGATAAATTCCATTTATTAGGGCAAAAAGAAATCTCACTAGCCTTGGAGCTGAGGAATAGCTTTGATTTGGAGTAGAATTTGTGAGTCCACAGCTTTCTGATCAGCCTTGCGCTGCTCTGTAACCTTGTATTTCTCTTTTCTGTGTGTCCAAGATCTCCTCCTCCTGGTGTCTGGGCTTCTGCAGCTGCTGCTTCTTGAAGTAATCATTGGTGAGGTGTTTGGGGATTTTCACCTTGCTGATATCGATTTCTGTGGAGGTGTCAATAACAAACTTCTGGTGTGTTCTGCACAGAGGAACACGATAGAGGGACCGAGGCCCAGTCACAAGTAGTAAGCCCCTGCCCAGCTGCCTCAAGACAACCACTCCCTTGCCTCTGTGGGGCGCAGCGGGTGAGGAGGACGGTCCCTGGAGCCATGCTGGGCAGCAGCCTTCGCCCATGCTCTCTGAAGGGCTTCTTGCCATGGCTCAGCAGCTGCCAGGCACATCCTCCGTGGTAGTATCTGGGCATTTCCCGAAGCTTAACCACCGGGTACTTCCGTTCTTGTTACCACCAACTGGTTTTGTGACAATCGCGAGACCCTTCTCCTTGTTTTTCTTTTCAACCTTGGACTTAGCAGCCGAGTACTTCCTCTGTATACACGGCTTTTCTGGAGCGCCTCGCAGACCGGGAGTATCTGCCAGTTCCTCGGACCAGGACCGGCTTTTGCTGCAGTGGGGCTTCCCTTTCTTGGGCTTTTTAGCCTTAGGTGTAGCCTTCTTCATCTTGCCATCGGCATAAGCCTTCTTGGCTTCAGGTTTCTTCTCCTTAGTGCCCTGATTCTCAGCCTTTTCACTCACTCGCTATCTTGCAAGACCAATACATTATATTTTGATTAATGTCATCCCTTGCAGCGTTCTCTCCCATCTCTCCCTTCCCTCTCCTTCCCGCACTCTTTTAATTTTTGTCTGCATTTTCTCCTCTTCTCTTCATTTGTCTACCCCTTTCCTCTTGACCCCACCCACCTACTTCCTGGTGTTAAGGTACTATCCAGGGTAAGAAAGGTGCGTTGAGCTTCACTGAATGCTTAAAACAGCCATATCTAAAATGTACTAAAATATAAGCCCTAGTATTAAGACATTTCAGTGTATGTTTAAGACATCCACTATTAGGTGAATCTGGCATATAATCAAGGGTAGTGTTTTCTCCTGTAATATGGGAAATGTATATCTACATTTTTAAATTATTCACAAATATCTTATCAGACTAATCAATTTGTCATAAGGAGAAACCTAGTAATGGCATTTTCTCAAAACTCCCTAATCAATCCATGACTACATGAGACTTCTAGAATCTGAAAATGGAAATGCTATCTATTTTATGCAAAAAAATGAATTATCAGTCCTCTACCTCTGCTAGATAATTTATAGCATCAACACGTGCATTTTACACACACTCAAACACACACACGCACACACAAACAAACATCAAATTTTACCAATGATGAATAGACTGAATAAAAGCATATAATGCAAATACTCAGAAATAGACATTATAATGTGTTCTACAAAATGTTAATTAAAACCTTACAGAGAATGTCAAATAAAAATTTTTGTTTTACAATCAATAAATTTGCAACTTTTAACTACTGAAAATATATTTAGTTATAATAAGTTTAATAAGTTTAATACACAATATTTTGTGTATACAATATCATAACATTTTTATGAAAGTAACAAAATTTCAGTGGCAAGTTAAAGGTTTGTTTTTTTAGGTTAGTAGTAATATGGGCATTGTGAGTTTGATGTTATGCTTATTAATTAAACTTTTCTCACTAATTCTCTGGGCTAAGAATCATTCAAGAATAAAACTAGTAGTCAGTAGATAATATAAATATATAAACTTGGTTATGGTTAATAAAAATTTGGAGAACAAGAATTGAATGGAATGTTATAATCCAGTCTCTGAAGTATAACAGTAAGAGATGATCCACACATAAGAGATTCATTTATCCTTCTTAGAGAAAAAGTGAGTGCAAAATAGAAAGAACTAAGAAGTATTTATCTTGCATGCAGTTTTTTCATGAGATCACTTCCAGTATGAGAACCTCCAGTATGGAAGGCCAAGTATAAGTATTCCTTACTACAGAAAAGATATGTTACATCTTTTAAACAGTCATCTAGTGGAAGCTACAAATAAAATTTGGGTACAAGGAACTTCTTAACTCAGAAATTATACTCTTTAGACTGGTTATGTTCATCCACAGTTTATTATATACAAACAAAAAGCCATCTCAAATATGAAGGGAATCTACCCAATATAAATTATTCAACTATTTTTTAATGTTTTTGTTGCATTGTTAGCCACTTCACTTTGCTTTCCTTTCAAGGTTATTCTTGTAAAGGCTCACTCATGGTGATCACTATCAGAGATTTATTATCTCTCTTCCCAGAAAAGAAAGATACTCTGTAATCTCAGCCAGCCTCACATTGACTCTCATCCTAGTTTCAATGTATTGAAACTCAACATGTTGAGTTTATAAATTAAATCAACAAATCAGTCAAAATGGGGGTATAATTGAAAGATTAACAAGATGAATTCATTTATTAATATGAATTTTCACTGTGCATAAAAGACCTATGTCTGGGTATCTACCTAGGATTGTAGTTTTAACGTCATCACTATCCTGCCTTAATCTTCATTTATTATATACATATATATATATATACACACACATATATATATTTTAATATTCCTGGAGTTTGAATCCGGGGTATTATGCTTGCTAGACTGGCTCAGTACCACTAAGTTAGAATTCTGGCCCTGTTTTTCACTGGTTATTATTGTAGGAAAGGATCTTGCTTTTCTACCACTGTGAACCTAACCTCTGGCCTACCTACTTTTTGGCTTCCCATACTTGCTGGGAAGTTTTGCATCACTGCAACCATCTTCTCTCCATGCAGAGGAAGTAGTTCAGATACTTTCTGCCCAAGTTGGCCTGACACTGACACAATCCTAATCTTACTCTCCATGTAGTATGGGACTTCAGGCATCTCAGTAATATATTAAAAAAGAAAACTCACAAACTTTTCTACCCATGCTGCCTCAAATCATGATCCTCCTTTTTCTCAACCTTCCAAGTACATAGGGTTACAAGCATGAGTTATCACCTCCTGGATGTGTCCTGGATCTTTTTACAACCACTCCTAGCAATTCTGACCCCATTACTGTCTTACAGATGATTGGGTATGAATGATCATTGAACACTCTAAATAAGATGAGATATTTATGGTGATC
This sequence comes from Dipodomys spectabilis, assembly GCF_019054845.1. Classification (NCBI taxonomy): domain Eukaryota; kingdom Metazoa; phylum Chordata; class Mammalia; order Rodentia; family Heteromyidae; genus Dipodomys; species Dipodomys spectabilis. Next base: position 4,182,638 of record NW_024870740.1, read on the forward strand.
TTTAGCAACTCAGCTTTACTAAAGTTTGTTTCTGTACTTGTACATGTCAATGAGTGATTCCCCAGGCCTGTTCATAAATCTCTCACATGTTACAAAACAAACAATATAACAAAAAGAGAGCCCTTTTGTTGTATTGTTTGTTTTGTAACATTGTTTGGTTGTTTGGGAAATATGTTTTTCTCAAAATTTCTACGCATTCTTTCTGGATAAACATTAATCCATATGGGGGAAAAAAGAAAGGAAAAAAGAAAAGTAGTTCATAAGACAGACTATGAGGTTAAATAGTCCATGTTAAAAATCAACTTAATAGTCTCCAACCATCAACCACAGGTGCTAGGCACAGGCCAAGTGTCAAACACTGATAGAGGCTGACTATTAAAAGGGTCCAAATAAAGATGGTACCTTCTGTAGACCTGCTCAATGCAGTAATGGTAGAGGAGACAGTGGTAGGAATAGTGATTTTAATATGTGATGACTTAAAAATTTATTTGGATATCTAATTAGCTCTAGGACCAAAGCTATCAAATAGAGAGGCTTTTGGTTCTACTCATGTTTTTAAAAAGAAAAACAAGTCTCATGATTATTATTATATATCAATATGTTCTAGTTCCACAAGAAACTATAATGAAGATGGATAGAAAACATGGAAGTAACCTAAAATGAAAAAAAATTCAAGAATAGGAATAAAACCAAGGCATGGCAGAATATCTCATAATATCAAAATATCATGAGCAAAGTAAAAGGCTAGAAGATGCTCTACATCAGCTCTTTCAGCCCCTGGCCCGCTGGTTAGTAAGGTGAAGCACTAGCCTGGAGCCGGTGCAAGTCCATTTCAAAGGAGCAATGGGACAGTGACTTCCGATTCTACCCGCATCGGCCTAAGAATCCCATTTATCATCTTAGTCTTAAAACCTAGGCTCTGAAATTCACTTGAACAAGAAGAAAACCTCAGTGACTACATTTGCCTCAGAGCAAGGAACTATGTAAATGGCTTAAATGCAAGCCTCATGTTTTATTTATTGAGGTTCAAATGATAAAAATTTAAGAGCAGTGTCAAGTAAAGCAGATACATGGTTTTAAAGGCTTTGCATATTTCTGCTGTCAGTGAAGCACCAGCTTTTCTGAACAGCATCACTTAACCTCTAAGTATCCTTTCTTTACAATAAAAGTCCAGTTTCTCTTTTTTATTTATCAAAGAAATTATGTTTTTAGTTTTGGTGAATTATAGATGTACTTATTTGAATCTGTGTTTTCAAGATTATAGGATGTGCCAGATTAAGACAGAAAAGCAGTAACTCTATATTTTAAAAGGTCCAATTTCTTTCCCCACAGGATTTATCGAAGAAATAGTAGGGGGAAAGACTAAAAGGGACTTTTCAAAGAAAATGTATTGTGAAGTATTTGTCATGGACATGATCAGAATGTATAAGGATTCAGATTTCAAGAAACCACAAAACCTTACATTTACAGTAAAAGTGAGATGATTAATCTTGACTGCCAACTTGATGAGTACCTGTGAGGACCATTTCCAGAAAAGATTAACAAAGAGAGTAAGGTTTGCCTGAGAGTACATAGCCTGCTCCAATAGGCTGAGAGCCTGGAAAAAATAAAAGGAGAAGATGGAGGCCACTAGTGCAGGCATGTTTGCTTTCTCTCTGCTTCCTAGCCTTCATGTGGTGAGCCGCTCTGCTCCACAATGCCTTCTTTATCATGATGGATGAAAAGCCCCTTAAACTAAGAGATAAAATAAATTTTCCTTTGTTTGAGTCCTTTCTGTTAGCTATTCTGTTGCATCAATGAAAAACTAATGAACACAAAGAGGGAGACAAAAATCAGAAAATAAACTAGATGACCAAGACAGAGCAGAGCTACCCACACTGTAAAAGTATAGTAAAGGAGAATTCACATGCTCTGGATGGGCTTAGAATGTTTTTACTGAACCTGGAAAGCTTCCCAGAAGTTACTCATCCCATTGTCTGATTGTGACTCATTTTTCAGCTAGGAAAAGTGGTGATTCCTGAAGGCTATCAGAAGCAATAGGACTTACATGTAGCCAATGGAAAAATCTAATAATTTAAGTTATAAGGTATGTTGAATTTATACTAGAATGGAGAAATGTTATGATAACAAATATGGAAGAAATTTTCAGTACCCTGAAAGAAAGAGCAAGCTGACCATTCAGTGAAATTTTGCCAATTTTAGTGACATACAGTGGATATACAGTGGAGATATTTGATTTCCTCAGGCCAAGAAGAACATTCTAATGCTGAAGCATAGGCTATGACTTTTAGAGAAGTAGATCCAAACCACAGTTCTCACTTATTATACTTTCTAGCTGGCCTGGTACTGATGACCTACCCATCCTTGAGCATTACCTTATACTTCCTTCCTATCCCAGCCAGATATTTAGTCCTGTCTACCAATCATGTGGTTCAAGGGTAGATACAAACTTCAGAGTCACCAACCATGTGACTGCTTCCCAGATTCTGGAAAGGACACCCAAGTTCCAAACTCTTTCCAGAGCAGAGCTTTATAAGGTGAACAGAGGTCAGAGTTCCCTTCTAACCTTGGTATGACCTTCACTTATCTAGCCCTTCACTTAGCCTTCTATTAGTATTATATTCTTCCTCTTTTTAAAGCAAAGAATTTGTTTTAACTTGCTTATATGGGCAATTGAGATCCTAATGTGTGAGAAAAATAAATGTAAAGATTTATTATCAAGATGTTTTAAGGCTTTTAAAACTATTATCATTTTGCAGCAGATGATATTTTTGAATGTCAGAATCATTCTCATAGCAACCCTCTAGAGAACAAATTATAATCATTACTAAATCCCTGTGGTAATGGTCAGGCATTCAGGAAGACAAAAGAAATATGTACATGAATAATTGTCAAAGGAAACCAAATTTCAGTTACATAGGAGGAATAAATGAGATCCATTGTTCAAAATGGTGAGGACAGTTAACAACAATGTATTGAATGCTTTAACTGTCCTTACAAAAAAATAAAAATGTGTGGTAATGCATATGTTAATTATCTTTAATTAGACAATGTACAAAAGCTAAACTTAAAAAGAAAATATTACATGACCTCACTTGTAAACGGAATCTGAAAAGGCAAGCTCATAGAAGTAGAGAGAAGAATTGTGCTTAACAAAGCATTGGGGAAAGGAAATAATGATAAAAAGATAATGTTGATCAAAGGCTACAAGACTTCAGTTACAGAGAAGGAAAAATCTTTAGTGACCTATCCTACAGAACAGTAACCATGATAAACAACAAGGCACTCTTTATTTCAAAACTGCCAACAGAGTAGATTTTAAATATTTTCACACTAAGAATTATAGGAGGTGGTAATTCCTTAAAAAGGGATTGATTTAATGATTTCACAATGTAAAAATACATCAAAACAAAATATTGTTCATCAACAAAAAATAGAATCTAACATATCATGTTTTATATGTCATAAATACAATTTTATTTGCTAACAAAAATACATTAAAACAATACTTTCACAAATATCCCCAGTATATATGTAAACCTTTAGCACAATACCTGGAACATGTTAAATATGTACCGATCACTCTTAGTGCTTTTCTGTTTTTGTTTTTTTGTTGTATTTATTATTGTTGTGCTGTGTAAGACTGACCTGGAACTCACCAGGTATCACAAACTGGCCTCAAACTTGCAATCCTCCTACTTTAGCCTTCCTAGAGCTTAGATTACTGAGATTACCACCAGGGCCAACTATTTACTGTTATTTTAAAATAATTATTTATATTGCTAATTATGACCGTGGAAGTTTAATATTCAAAAATGGGTACAAATATTATGACATTGTGACATGAGAAATTATCTTTTACTGTAAAACAATAAAGAAACTATAATTCTTTGTTCATTTTATTTAAACAGAAACATCCATCCTCAGGGCCTGATCTGTGCCAAAGATACTAACAAAATTAGTGATTATGACCTTTGACACTGGAGACAGGAGGCAAAGAGGCCAGAGCAGCCCCACAAGACCAATGACTCCTAAGTAGAGTCACCTTGGCAGCACACACACTTAGCACAACTTGTCTAAGGACCAGTGAAGAAGCCCTCTACATGGTCAGATAAGTGCTACTGAATGGCAGGCAAAACTGTGCATGTTATTCATAGAGATTCTGGGGGTCTGGATGAGTCCAAAGTCACCTTGGAGGCACCTTTCCAAGGGATCAGAACATGATGCTATGAAGAGATGGTAAATATTGAACAAGAGGACTATGTTCCTGAAAATGCTCATTTTATGAGAACCCCTTGCTTCCAAAAACCATATATTTTTGGTATTTTATGAAATTAAAAGACCTGGTTATGCAAAGATATTACCTCATTTTAAAAAAATCTGCTCTTGGCTGATGTAAAACTTAGCTTTAAACTTGTAACACTGCTGTACCACAATGACAAAGGGAGGCACCACATCCATGGGTGGGGCAGTAATGAGCAATGGAAGAAACACAGCCCCCTTCCCTTCATGTGTCACAATGAGTCAGTGTGACTAAAAGTGTTTGTCCCAGTAGCATGCATCAACCTTCAGGCCTAGTCCTCCAGGAGGAAAACATGTTACGGTGAGAACCGCCCATGGCCATCTGTTAGTCTCCATTTGGATTAATTGATTGTAGGGAAGGCTTCACCCTGCCAGTGAAATCTGTTAAAAGAGTCCCATAAGACTGTCTAAATTATTATTGCTTGTCTTGTGTGTTCAATCTTCAGCTTCACTTGAGACATGCCTAGTGTGTTATGATGAGCAGATATTTCCAGATAACCCACCATAGTTTTTAAAGCAACTGAATAGCTAGCACTAGTGGCTCTCACCTGTAATTTTAGCTACCCAGAAGATTGAGATCTAAGGATCTTGGTTTGAAGTCTGCTTGGGCAGGAAAGTCTATGAGATTCTTATCTTCAGTTAGCCAGCAAGGGGCTGGAAGTGGAACTGTGACTCAAGTGGTAGAGTGCCAGCCTTGAGCATAAAAGCTAAAGGACAGTGCCCAGACCCTGAGTTCAAGCCCTAGAAATAAAAAGGAAAAAAAGCAAATGAGTAAAACATTACAATGGAATAATAATAATAAGTACAGATGCTTTTTGACTTATAATGGAGTTGTGTTCTGATAAACCCATCCAGAGTATAAAATATCTTAAGTTAAAAATACATTTAGGGGCTGGGAAGGTGGCTCAGTGGTAGAATGCTTGGCTTGCATGCATGAGGCCCTGGGTTCAATTCCTCAGCACCATATAAGCAGAAAAAAACCAGAAGTGGCACTGTGGCTCAAGTGGTAGACCACTAGTCTTGAGCTGAAGAGCTGAGGGACAGTGCCCAGGCCCAGAGCTCATGCCCCACAACCAAAAAAGAAAAATACATTTAGTACACTTACTTTTGTCTTTATGAAAACAATTGTTAAGTCATAGCTGCAGAGGGAAAGAAGGAAAGTGGCTGGCTTTCCAATACCCCTTTACCAAATTAAGTTTTATCTTTCTTTTAAAAATAAATCCTGCAATAAAATGAAGTTTAACTGGGCAATTAAAAGTTATCAAGAATGAGCAATTCACATTTGCCACTGAAACCTCTTTGCAAGCTAAAGACAAGCTCTTCCCTAAGAAAGTTCATATAGAAAGACTTTGCACTTTGTATAAAATGCCTACTTCATAAAGGAGTAGCTGCATCCTCCACTAGAGGCTTTGAAATAGAAATTCTCAAACGTTAAGCATTCTCATTCTTGAACATTAAAATCACCTGGAAGCCACCTCAAAATGTAGATGACTGGATCCACATCCAGACCTTTCAATTCAGTAGGTTGGGGTTGAGCCCATGAGTTGATGATTTTAACAACTCATTAAGATGCATACTACATAGCTAAAAGGTTACTCCAGGCCAAGCTCACACTATAATTCTTTCATTCTCAGGAGAAGCAGACCAATTGATATTATTGGAGTAAACCTTGGAACAGGATCAGCTCAGTCACTTTTCTATTCTTTTTGTTTTGGTTTTTAGTGTAGTAAAGTCTTTTCCTTCCAAGAAAGATCAAGGAAGACCTGTAAGGCAAAATAATCAAAGCACAAAAATTATTAATCTCAATTATAAAGCAATAATGAGGGAAATGGGAGTAAGTAAAGCTGATATCAAAAAATATAGCCGAGATGGAGATATCTGAAGTTAATGAAATATAGACTCCTGAAAGATTGCAAAATGAGATACAAATGTGGTGAAGACTTTATAGTACAATCTAACTGTGGTATTTTGGGCTTATCTTTTTTACTTGGTAGAAAAACGACTACACCTCCTTTGAACAAGGTCATTTGTAGAATCTGAAATTGTTCTAATAGTTTACTTCACAGTCTAGCCTTAGTCATGGTAAATTTAACTCAAACAAATCTATACGTCTTTACAAAGGTCAGCAAACGATAGCCAGTGGATCAAATCTAATCTACCACTTTTTTTCCTATAAAATTTACTTAAGTTCATGGACACACATATTATCACATATGCTCATGACAAATTTTTATTTGCAACACTGAAATTAAATAATCCCAATTTAAGACTATCACAATGTTCCAGCATGATGCAAAAAGTTCACATAGTCATTCCACATTTGGGATTGAATTTCTTAACAGAAAAATATATATGAAAATGAAGCATCAGAACAACACTAATTCAGAGAAAAATGAGTTACATTGGTACTACATGAATTTATGTAAGCCAAAACTAAATTTCCTAGACTTCTGTTCCTAACACCAAAGTGGTCCCTTACCTTGATTAAATTTCACACAGGTTCCCATCTGGTCCTGGATTCTCTTTTCTTAAGAATATTTATGTTAGAAAATTGATTATTGCCCTATAACTGGCAAACTAATCAAGAAAATTGGTACCTATGCAAAATGGAGCAATTATTCAGCCATAAAGAAAATTTGAATTATGTCATTTGCCAGGAAATGGATGAAACTAGAGATCATCATGTTAAGCAAGGCCAGCCAGGTTCAGAAGGACAAAAGTTGCAAATTTTCTCTCATATACCTAAAAGAAAAACATACATGTAAATGAATACAAGATCATTATATTATATATATATATATGTATTTGTGTACATATGTATTATTATTATGGAACTATTTGAGGACCTAGAGAGGTGAGGAGAAGGGAATGATTTTGGGTAAATAAACATCACCAAAATACACTGCATCAGTGAATGAAGATAGCAAAATTAAGCGTACTGAAAGCTAGTGAATAGTAAGAGGTATAGAAGAAGAGAAAAGTGAGAATATATTAATAAACATGATTAAAATGCTATGTATATATGTGTGAAATACTAAGGTGAAAACCTTTTGAACAATTAGCATGCACTTAGAAAAATAAATGATGGGAATCCAAAAAGCTCCTATCTGGGATACAGGAACTAGTGAAAGCGAGAACAGTGAAAAAAGAAGGTGAAAGAAAATGAATGTGATTAAATATTTTATGTGCATGTGTAAAAGTGGAGCAATAAAACTTGTTGAAGTTGATTTGGGAAAGGTCAGAGGGAGGATGAGAAGAGTGACAGAGGGAGTGATCTGATCAAGGTATGTTATATGCATATACAGAATTAAATCTCCTTGAACAACCAAGTGATACTGTGGAGAGGTTTGTTATGATGCATTCTTTTCCAGTCTCATTCATGTGTAACTCTTTATCAATTTAAAAATCCAAGATTGTCTTTCTCATGGACATAGAAGCTACTTCTTCCAAATAAAATCATCCAAGAAGACAGCAGCATCCCCATCTTCTGGTTACCATGAGAGTATAGAACCTAATACCAGTGGGCACCCCCAACCCAAGTTATAAAACTATCTTTGGCTAGTATTTGCTGGAACTAGGCAGCCAAAACTCAAGCTTTCCAAAATTCAGCATCAGTATCCCTGAGTAGTTACTGGCATCATTGAAGTTGGAGGCTTTCCTGCATATGTTTAGAGACAGATGAATGTTCCAAATCATCCTTTATCCTGTTCGTCCTTTTAATATCATTTCAAATCCATGTTTTGGGTGAAATTTTTTATTGTCTGTTCTATGATTTTCAGGTCCAGAAAGGGAGTTAAAAGCAATATCTGATAAGATTATCCTAGATGTATACTAATTATTGTAAATAAGGGAAAGCATAGGACCTATATTTCTTTGGGTCTCACTTACTTCACTTAATATGATTTTTTCCAAGTCTTTCCATTTCCTAACAAATGGGGCAATGTCATTCTTTCTGATGGAGGCATAGAATTCCATTGTGTGTATATACCACATTTTCTTGCTCCATTCATCTACTGAGGGGCATCTGGGTTGGTTCCATATCTTAGCTATGGTAAATTATGCTGCAATAAACATGGTTGTGCTGGTAGCTTTAGCATGGTCTTATTTGCAATAATTAGTCTATGTCTAACATAATCTTATGATTTGAGCAGAAAGGCTTAAAAGCTATGTACATATGACCATATAAGATGATGCTAAGTGAAATGGACCCCAGGATTTGAACACAAGAGGCTTTTCTTTGTTGTTGTTGTTTTTAATGCAGTATATTATATATTTTTCCTTTGTTTCTTTTGTATGTTCTTCCTCCTATGATATATCCCTGTTGTCACTGTATTTGATTTGGGTACCTTGCATCTTCTATATACATTTATCTAAGATGAGGAGGAGAAGGGGAATAACAAAATACTGAAACAAAGACACAGGATGACCCATTACAACAATGATACTCACAAGACACTATGTTGGAAATGAACCTTATAACTTTTTTTGGAGAGGAGAAGTGGCAGAGGTAGGGGAGTGGATAGTGGGAGAAAAACAAAGGAGGGGATAACAATGCCAGACAAGAAATGTACTCATTACCTTATTGATGTAACTGTAACCCCTCTGTACAGCATCTTTACAAGAAAATAATTTTTAAAGCAATATCTACTTAAACAAGGCCACAATTTTATGAATGGCTACTGAGTCAAAATGAAAATATTCTACTTCATCATTGATTGTGGTAGCCCTAGATATGAGCAGCTAAGGCTTACTTGGTTTTGTAAGAGGCATTGACTCGAAAGACCCCATCAGAATTCTTGTGTGTGCCGTGAGGGTGCATGCTGGCATGCATTCCTGTGGGGGAGGAAAGGGGACACCCCTTCCTCCATGTGGGGCAAAGGTCCTCTGCCCAGTTGCAGACTCAGTTGAGGGTTTGCAGGAAATGCCATTCTGCTCCGCCTAGTTAATTGTTTAGAACTATGCCTCCAGATTCCTTCTGTGTTTTTAATGGAACCCCACCTGCACCTTGCTTCCTCTTTTATTATCTTGAACCACTCTTCCCATCACTGATTAAAGGTTGCTAATTGTCCACATTCCCCAAGAATTGTTTAAGGTCAGCTTTCTGTCCCATAACTGTCCTGTGAATGTCACCTGATTACAGACTTACCTTCTCTGCCCCTATTCCCTTTATAAGCATATGATGTTTTAATAAACTTTGTCTATACCTGCACGGTATGGTCCCTTTCTGTCTCCAGACACTGAGTTCCTGGGTCTCACTGTGTAAAGAGCAACAGGTTTAGAGAGACAGAAAAATTCCTAGTTCTAGTGAATCTTAAACTATTACTCGATCTAAATTATTATCATTGATCAATCACCTTTCAACAAAGTTCTTGAAGTAACCTAATTCACAGACCCAAAACCCCTTAAATGAAGGGAAGACCAGATAGACTTGAAGAAATCTCTACTGAACACATGAAACTCATATTTACTTTACAACCCCATAATATTTGTATTTTTGCATGTGCAACATTTTATGAGGACAATTCTGCCTTTCAGAAATGGAAATAATCAGATTTTCAGATAGATTAACATGCATACTTAAACTAATTTTCAGAGACCAAAATATCACAATAGTATGCCAGCAATAGTAAAGGTTAATGAAAGTTGGCAATCACTGGAGTTTTGGAATGAGTCTATCTGACGGATCAGTGAGTCTCCAAATTTACCTTATGGGTAATTTCTCAGATTTCACAACACATGTTTGGAACATCACTGGCAGAGTTATCATTTTGATTTCCTGACCTGTGAAGTAAAGGTAGAAGCTACTCAAACTATCTGAAAAGTAAATCAATCTAAAGAGTATTGCATTCTAGAAAAACTGGAAAGACTTCTGCCATTATTAAGGTAACTTAGTGATTCCTAACATATTCTCAGTTCATTTTTCTCATTGGCCCGCATAAAAGACAGATGGATCTTAGAAATGTCAGTGGACTCCATAAACGTAACCATATGGTGACACCAACTGCAGTTATTCTTTTCAGATATGAAAGTGAATCAACATATTCCTTGGCCTATGGTATGCAGCTATTAATTGGCAAATATTCTTTGTTCCATACCTGTTAGTAAAATCCATCAGAAGCAGTTAACTTTCAACTATCTAAGCCAACAATATATCAATACTACTCTGCCTCAGGCCTATATTGATCTCCTACCTTGTGTCATATTGTAGTCTCTAGGGAGCTCAATTGCCTGTATGTTCAGTATGATGATGCATTTTATTTAGCTGATAAGCAAGTAAGCATATAGTAGTAACTACATGTTATTCTTATAAGTCTTCTAACCAATGGATGAGAAATAGACTTAGGAAATTTCAGGGACTTGCCATTTCATTAAACTCCTGAGGATCCAATGATCTGGGGCTGAAGTCTTTTCTCTACAATAAAGAACAAGTTGTTACATCTAATCTTTTATAGTATTTAAGAAAGCACTAATTGAGTTTTCTTTGAATGTCAAATGCAAAATAGACTCCATTTGGACACTCTTTAAATTTTGATGGAGAGTCAGAACAAGAGAAGTCTTCCAATTGCTATAGAATGCTATTATTTGGACTACATGAACCACAAAATAACAGTGTGCTTACAGACTCTTTGACCTAATGATTCACAGAGAAGATACTTAGGATTTGAAGAAATGTCATGCCTTCTTTTGTAGATAATTATTGTCTTTTGAAAACAGCTACTATCCTACTATTTTCCTTAGTAAGAATCTAGCTTCTAGTCATGGAACACCAAACTACGATATCTTCTGAACTTCCCATCTGGTGGTATCTAACCAAAAAATCTCTAATAGAGAGAATACAGTATCATTTAATCACCAAATGATAATACTATATATTTATCTCAATTTGTTTCTGGTGGCATGAATTGCATGAGCAAGTGGTCCATAGTCTCATGGACAATTGACTGAAAAAGAAGAAAAAAGGGATCCTGGTATACAAATAGTTCTGTTCAGCACTATCTGACACTATCCAAAGGTGAACCACAGACACACACACACACACACACACACACACGTATATATATTTATGTATGTATGTCAATGTATATATGAAGGACATGGTGAAGAAATATTAACGCAGTTGTCAAAACATGGAGCAGTACCTACTTGTTTATTTTGTGCAAGAGGAGGATGGTTACTAATTCAAGGCAGTTTCTAATGATTTGGCTCAATGACAAGGAACTTGGATGAAACACAGCTGATGAAAAAGAGGGTCAGGAAATAAATATAAAGATGAATCTCTGAATGGACACAGAACATGAAGATATATGTGTCCTGTCAAGGTTCATCAAAAGAACATTTTTTTCTAGAGGAAGATATTAATGCTAACTTAGTTTATATTATTTCCTTTCAGTAGACATTGGTCAGCCTGTTTTCCCAGAAAATGGGCTCATGAAAAAGTGGTCCTTGTAACAGAAGTGAATTTTTTTTCACCTGCTGCATCTACTGCTACAGTGGCTAGAGCCCATCCTGCAGGTCTAATCAGTCAACAGAGATTTTAGTATAAAGAGATTTTAGTATTGTTCCCCAGGGGATTAGCCAATCACTAGGGAAAAAGTTGATGACATACCATCATCTCCATTGTTAATGGAACAAGAATTTCTTTTCACCAGAATCAACCATTTCAAATACTGGTTTCTAGCCCTGCCTACAATGCCTCTGACAAACCTTCAACAGTAAATCCAAGAAATTCCTCTTATGCATCTTAGTGTTTGTTAGAGCAGTACATCTGAACAAGAAATTCATATCATAGTGAGGCACACCAGTGGCTCATGCCTGTAATCCTAACTATACAAGAGGCTGAGAACCAGAGGATCCTGAGTCCAAGCCTGACAAGACAGTCCAGTCCAGGCAACTCCATCTTCAAAATAACCACCAAAAAGTAATCAAGCTAGAGGCATGGCTTATATGATAGAGCACCAGCCATGAAGAAAAAGAAAAGAGAATGGAAAAGAAAGAAATTCTATTATAGTATATGAAATATTATTACTGATTTGAGTCCATGCCATTTATATTACCCTGAAGCTGTTGGCATGATGGTCAAAACCACAATACCACCTGGGTGACTGTAATCCACCATATTCTTCAAACTGGTAAATCAACAGCCAGAAAGAATACTGAGTGGTTCCTTCCAGAGACAGAATTCATCAGTCTTGGATTCAAGAACATAAACAGAAGTGGCCCATTTTATTATGACTCTTCACTCATCTAGAAAAGAAATCTCATGTTTCTTTGGGCCTGGCTTACTTCACTTAATATAATTTTTTTCCAATTCTTTCCATTTCCTAAATAATGGGATGGTGTCTTTCTTTCTGATGGAGGCATAGAATTCCACTGTGTGTGTGTGTATGTGAGTGTGTATGTACATATATATAAATATATATATACATATGTATGTAAATATATATATATCACATTTTCTTGATCCATTCATCTACGGAGGTACATCTGGGTTGGTTCCATATCTTAGCTATGGTAAATACTACAATAAACATAGTTGTGCTGGTAGCTTTAGTATGGTCTTATTTGTGATCATTTGAGTAAATGTCCAAAAGTGGGACCACTGGGTCATAGGGGAGCTCTATGTGGAATCTTTTAAGGAACCTCCATGCTGCTTTCCAAAGTGGTTGAACAAGTTTACACTCCCACCAACAATGCAGTAAGGTTCCCTTTTGGCCACATCCGCTCCAGCATCTATTGTTACTAGATTTTTTGATTATAGCCATTCTAATGGGTGAGGTAGAATCTCAATGTTGTTTTGATTTGCATTTCTTTTATGGCTAGAGAAGTTGAGCATTTCTTCATGTGTCTATTGGCCATTCTTATTTTCTCTTCAGAGAAGTCTCTCTGTAAGTCTTTAGCCCACTTATTGATCCGGTGGTTGTTTGAGTATTTGTTGTTGAGGGATTTAATTTTTTTGAGTTCTAAGTATATTTTAGATACGAGGCCCTTGTCTGTTGTATGGCTAGTGAAGTTCTTCTCTCAATCCATGGGCTTTCTACTGATCTTGCTAGCTGTGTCCTTTGCCATGCAGAAAATCTGAAGTTTCATGCAATCCCATTTGTCCAACCTTTCTTTTATTTGTTGTTTCTGGGTCTTTATTAAGAAAATTTTGATAGGTACCATGGTTTCACTTTTTTGCAACAACTAGTATGTGTCTAGGATAATCAGAAAAGGTCAAAAAGCTATGTACATATGACCATATAAGATGCTGCTGCTAAGCAAAATGAATCCCAAGATAGAGAACAAGGTTTTATCTTTGTTGCTGTTGTTTTTAATATACTTATAATGTACTATGTGATATTTTTGTTTCTTTTGTATGTTCTTCCCCCATGATATAATCCCTGTTTTCATTGTATTTGATTCCGGTGCTCTGCATCTTGTATATACATATTTTCTAATTTGAGGAGGGGAAGAAAAATAACAAAATGCTGAAACAAGCATACAGATTGACCCATTGTAACAACGATATGTAAAGAAACAATGTTGAAAGTGAACTTTACAACTTTGGGGAGGGAGGGGTTGGGGCAATGGGAAGGGAAGAGATGGAAAGGGAAAAACAAAGGAGCAGGTAACAATGCTCAATAGGAAATGTACTCATTACCTTACTCATGTAACTGTAACCCCTCTGTATAGTATCTTTACAACAAAAAAATATATATTATGGGCTGGGAAGGTGTCTCAGTGGTAGAGTGCTTGCCTTGCATGCATGAGGCCTTGTGTTCAATTCCTCAGCACCACATAAACAGGAAAAGCCGGAAGTAGAGCTGTGGCTCAAGTGGTAGAGTATTAGCCTTGAGCTGAAGAGCTGAGGGACAGTGCCCAGGTCCAGAGTTCAAGCCCTACAACCGACAAAAAAAAAAATATGTAAAAGAAAACTCATTTTCCATTTCTAAATACTGAGCTAAAACATATTAAGTTTTCTAAAATATATTAGGTCTTCAAGGAAACAGAGCTTCCTCTAGATAGCCTGGTAAATATCCTATTGCACTTACAATTTTAGACTTCCATCTGGACATTTTGGGCTCTTCATGCCATCAATACAAACATTAAAGAGATAGTGTAACTGTACTTGCAAAGTGCTTAATTCTACCTATTCATAGAAATTAGGTTGCAGTGCTCAATGAAGACTTAGGAAGACTATCCTGCAATTCAGAATGTGTGTGTGTTTGTATGTTACTTTTATATGTTAGGTTATTTGTCAAAGGAGAAATGTTATCCCATTAAAGAACAGATAAATAGAAATAGTATCCTCAAATGTGTGAGAACACTTGTGATTACAGAAGGGGTAGCTACATCATGTTTGATAGAGGTATCACTATGCAATTTTCTTTTTCCTAGTAGTTTTATTATGAATAGTTAAATAGATCTCCTTGAATGCCCAGTTGCAAGGAATATAGTGGAATAGTTCTGTGCCATTCACCTCAGCCTACCAGGTTTTCTTTCTCTGCATGATTTCTGAGTAGGGTAGGCAACAGAAATGTTATGGATGAAATTTTAACAACAGAACCAAAGCAGCAACCATATCTACTTCCAGCTCAGTAGGTTGATGTTGGCCATATAGACTCTGTTGGACTCACATCCATCATCAATGATCTGGTCCATCTGGTTGGTATGAGATAGCTACCAGGCTCACAGCCTCTCAAGCTCATCCTGGGTCTCTTTAAGCCTCTCCAGGTAGGTTTTTAATTCTGTGTGCACCATCATTTTTCTGGCCACAGCTATCATCAAATTTGGAGGCTTCATTACTACTGGCTATGTTTTGCTGATGAAATTCCAATTAATGTAAGAACAATGTAAGTGAGCTATAAATTTTGAAGGAAACCCAATGTAGGATATTGGTTTTAAGCTTGAAATAATTAATTATGAAGAGCAAGATGAATATTCTCAAATGAAATATCCAAACATGAACAAGAATACTGCAAGGATGGACAATAATGGATATAATAATCTGTTTGATTATGGAAATCATTTAATCAAATATTGTATATATAACTGCATCTAGATCAAAATATTACATTGAACACAATAGTCAATTTTTACTTGTCATCTGTATCCAATTAAATGGAAATCTTTCAAAAAAAAAAGTCCAACACAGAGAAAAGTAACAACTGTTTCTTAGGAGAGAAACCGGGATACAAGGATGGTTTGCTTAGACATGGCAAGGCAATGCATGAGTTTGGAAATAGAAGAGGCATTCTATTTTAATAATAACTACCAGTTACTGAGCAAGCCACAGTGGGTTACTTAAGTTTATATTTGTAAAGTGCTTAAAACAGAACATAGTACATAATAAAACCCAGCTAAATAAAAGTTTGATTAATAAATTAATTTTGGCAATGCTGAGGCTTGAATCATGGTATTGTCCTGACCATTCAATTGTTCTACAACTCAAGCCATGCTCCCAACCCTTGTTTATATTCATTATCTAATAGTGTCTCACATTTTTTCCAGTGGACAACGTGACCATGATCCTTTTACTATAACAGACTTATGCCACCACACGCAGATTATATTGGTTGAGATAAATTTTTCTGAACATTTGCTTGGTATGGCTATAAACTGTGATATTTCTAATCTCTACCTCCCAACTAGCTACCATACCTGGCTCCAATTAACATTTTTCAAAAATCAAATGTCCTTGTATGGAAGAACAGACAAGAATTACACACACACACACACACACACACACACATAATTAAGAAAAGTAAGGGGGTGAGTTGAGAGAGATGGGTGAGAATGTTGGAAGGTAATGGCACTGATCAAGATGCATTATATTTATAAACTGCTTTGTTAAATGCTAATTCCTTTGTACAACTACTTAAAGCTATTTTTGTTGGTCGTGGGGCTTGAACTCTGGGCCTGGGCGTTGTCCCTCAGCTCTTCAGCTCAAGGCAAGTGCTCTACCACTTGAGCCACAGTACCACTTCTGGTTTTCTAGTGGTTAATTAGAGATATGAGTCTCACGGACTTTCCTGCCTGAGCTGGCTTTGAACCATGATCCTCAGATCTCAGTCTCCTGAGTAGCTAGGATTCCAGGCATGAGCCACTGGCACCCAGCCTA
The DNA here is from genome assembly GCF_019054845.1 of Dipodomys spectabilis. Classification (NCBI taxonomy): domain Eukaryota; kingdom Metazoa; phylum Chordata; class Mammalia; order Rodentia; family Heteromyidae; genus Dipodomys; species Dipodomys spectabilis. The sequence goes on from NW_024870740.1 coordinate 4,199,040, forward strand.
AAGCTAATTTTTTTTACTGTCCTTTGAAAGATGGCTCACAAGGTTCAATCACCCAGTGTTTTTGAAGACCTCTGAGGTTTCAAGTAGGGTCTGCAGGCTGAGAATAGAGTGGTAAAGACATATGACACTAAAAACAACCTCATGAAGATTATGTTATTCTATACTATTTTATTCTATATTACTTTGTGCATGATTATTACACTTAATTATGTCAAAAGAATAGGTCCTCAAGAAGGACTCCTTGGAGAAAGAATGGAAGAAAGAAGGAAGGAATAATCAAGAGATGGATGGATACCAGCACTAATTGTTGAGCTAAAACAATCACTGACTTCTTTTTTTTGGGGGGGGTCCGGTTGTGGGGCCTGAACTCTGGGCCTGGGGGCTGTCCCTCAGCTCTTCAGCTGAAGGCTAGCACTCTACCACTTGAGCCACAGTGCCACTTCCGGCTTTTTTCTTTTTGCTTATGTGGTGCTGAAGAATGGAACCCACGGCCTCATGCATGCAAAGCAAGCGCTCTGACACTGAGCTACCTTCCCAGCCCCCACTAACTTCTTAATTTCAAATTCAAGGTACTACTTTATGCTGTCTCTATCCCAGGACTGTTAGAAGCTAATAGGATAACATCCAGTTTGATGAGGTTTGTGTGTCACATTTCAGTAACTAATAATTGAAAAATAAAGTGTGTTATATGACAACTACTAATTACACTATTTAAATATATTACTATTAAAAGTTCATGAGCAAAATAAACTAAACAAAATCAATCTCTAAAGGTAATTATATGATTCAAACATGAGGCGTGTGTAAAATTTCCCTGAGATCTATGCTTGTCAAAATAGTCCAATGATTTAAAATGACCATAGAAAATCAAAATGATAGCAAAAGATCCAGTCTATCTAACTTACTCCATGTCATCTTATGCATGTGAACAAAAGGATTGCAGTCCTGGTTCTCAGATATATTGTGATGATGCCAATCAATTGTAGAGAAGTCAATGAATCAAATGCAGTTTAGTCTAGCTCAACTAAATCCAGCTGGAGACTGTTTCTGCACATAAAGCAGAAAAACCATTACAGATCATAATTTCTGCTCAGATCAGTCAGTCTCAGACATTCTACTTGGCAGACAATTGGTCTGACTAAAATGATTCTGTGTGAATGATTCCGTAATGGTGGAGAAAGCACAACCTTTAACCTTCAATTAAGTAGGCTATACATTCTTCTTAACTCAACAGAGAATGATTAGTAGACATGTAAGCTGGAACATCTTCTACATGCTTATCTGAACCTGTAAGGAAGCCACATGAGTGAATAGAGGCCCCAAAATGCCTATTTTGTCCTGGAAATTATCATGTGGACCCATTAAGGCCATGAGAAGTGTCATGTGAATCACTATAAATCATCCTTTCTGCTCCATTTTATGAAAAGTCTCCAAAGATAGATATGCAACCAAAAAATGGTATGGACTGAAATTTTTTCTTTTGTATGTAAGCTTTTCCAAAGCAGAGGCCTTGTCATATTCAGATTGTACCCTTAGTAGTAGATGCCTGGATATTTCATTTTCCAAATATGTACTTAGCTCCAAGCAAGTACAAGCTACTGTTCAAGGAACTGAGAACACTGGAGTGAACAACATATACAATGTCTCTGTTCTGATGGAGCTAACTTGTGATTAGTGAAATTGCATATTTATGCATCTGTATATATCTTCTGAGATAAATTGGAGCCATGAAGAATATTTTAAATAGTATATTTTTGAAATAAGTATATTTTGAGATTAATTAAATTAGTGTTTCCTATACTTTTTCACAAAGTTTTCCAAAGGGAATATAAAGATTAGCATTAATGTCAGCACACAGAGGGGTAAAGCAATAAGTAGAATGGTCTACTTTGGATCTTTGATGACACACTGGTGATTTCAGGCTGCTCCACCTCTAAGCATGTGCCTTGAAAAGGGAGGTGACACCAGGGATACTCAGGACAGGACCTGAAAGAGCCATATAAATTGCTGATAGGATAGTCTCTAGGCATATAGTTACTGGGACTGGCTTTAGCTAGTGGTCAATCTAATAGCACAGCAAGCTGTGGTATCTATTCTGTAACTTATTAGACTTTCATTCTCTACCTCTCTTTCCTCAGGTATTTGATTCTATGCCCTCCATTTTTGGCCTTGTTTGTAATGCTACACCCTCCTTTGCTCCAAGATTTTTGTTTTTATCCATAGATAAATATTCCATATCACTTTCTATGATTCTTTTATTTAAAGATCTGCCTTATACTTAATATCTCCTTGGAGGAAAAATATTGGGACCGTTGATCATACTGAGCTGTTATCTGCTTCTCTCTAGCTTATTTTTTTGCCCTTACAATCTTCTGCCAAGGTCACAGAAAGCATCTTATTGGCTTATAGAGGCCATATGGAAAAAAGATGTGAAGAACCAAGAACTTTGTACCCAGGTACCAAGACCACATTTTGTGCACTAAGTTGCAGAGTTAATTCTATTCTCAAAAAGGACACAGGATAAGACAGTCATTGGATAGAGATTTAGGTGAAATTCTTTACAGGAAACAGAAAGTTTCATGAAAAAGACCAGCGATAGTGAAAGAACCAGAAAGTAAGAGTCATCTTTTAAAACAAATAAATATGAGAACGATATAGTGAAAATGAGTATGCTAGAGTACAACATGGCCCCAAATTCTTTCTGTCTCTAATTAACAATCCTTTGCTGTGTGATTTTAAAGGTCATCTTCCATATTAAATATGGGCTTGGTCATATGACTTCTTTACTCAGTAAAGCAAATGTGATAGAAGCAGAAACTAAAATCTCTTGTATATTGCCATTAAGCCTCATGCTGCCTCTGGGAATCCAGCGATTACCTTGACTAATCTGCTAGATAATGACTGACACATGTCCTGAAGGCCTACTTTCCAGATGATCAGTTGAGCCACTCCAGCTGACCATACATACATATATGAATCTAGTTTAAAGCAGCAGATTAATCATTGAACTGAACCCAAATCCAATTGATAACACTTAGAATATTTTGTTGTTTTATTATTGTTGTTTTATGTTGTTCATCTGTGGTATAATACACAGCAAAATATAATTAATGTAGAACTTGTTTCCCAGAAATGAGACATGCTTCCTCAAATAAGTTATATTAAATCAGGTATTATTGGCTAGGGAGGAAGACTATGAAAAAATTATCAATGAAATCTAGAAAAGTGATATAAAACAGTTGAGGCTGGAAAAGTGGTGAGAAAACTATATTTAAAAAGGGAAGACTACCACTAAATAGCTGAGTGATAAGTAGAAAAACTCTAGTTTATGGTAACTTGGAAAAACAGAAATGTCCTTAATGAGTATAGTTAAGGAATAGTATGATGATAAAAGACAAATAAAAAGAACAGCTTAATTTGCAGCAGGACAGAGAAAAAGCACAGAAAAGGCAATTTGATGGATTGGAATAGCATTTTTCTATTCTAGTTTTCCCAGAAATATTAATAACTATATACCCCCTGATCCTCCCCTTGTTGAATAGAAATGTTTATTGTAATTATATTGTCCCTGTGAGTTTGCTATATAGTGAGTATGTGCATAGCAAATAACTAGTCTTTTTCAACAATAGGTCTCTGAATCAACAGACACCATGTGCAAAAAACTACATTTGGATATACTGAAAATTTTAAGATCAAGATTATAAACTTTCAACTTTGGTGACATAATTGGATGAATCTTTTACATTTCCTAGATGCAGGTGGGTATATTTCATTTGTGAGAATAATATGAATATTTATGAGCAGTATGATTAAAAGTCTGTCTGTGGAAGAATATAAAGAGTCATAAATCCTTTGCCTCCTGGTGCCCACACTCTTGAAATATGACTTGCTGGCTCTGTCATCAAGAGTCTGTAGATGTACGTCTTGAGTCTGACCTGACAAAGCGGTGTTTTTACTATTGGGACAAAGCAAGTATGATACAAGAAAAACATTTTGAAAAAGCTTTGTTTCCCTGGAAAGTATTCTCTTGAAGCATTTAGAACACTAACAGGACCAGATAAGGTAGCCTGAAGGAGAATGAAAGACCATGGGGAAGAGAATTTAAGTATCCAGCTCAATAACAAACCAGGCCTTAGTCACTAATCAGTAAACTGCCAGGCACAAACAATGCCACCTGAATGCAGATATATGAATGAGCCCAGAGGAGACCAACCACTTCCCATTCAGCTGATCCATGTGTCTAATTGTTGGCTTTTGAATTGTAGGTCAATAAATGATTATTGTCTTCACTCAATCCAGGATTATCTATTACATAGCAGAAGCTAACTGGTAAGAAGCAAGGAGGCATCAGAACAGCATTGGGGCAACAGCTTGTTCTTGGATCTATATATTTTTGACAACAAAGTGATTTTGAAGTATGAATAAGTTGACTTAATTCCAATCTCTGGTACATAGCACATTTCAGAATGGTTACAATAGGAACAGGATAGAGGTTTTAAGTCAAGCTCCATATTTGAGGAAATGGAAAAGAGGATTAAGACAGTAGACAATGCTTCATTCATGTACTGAAGCTATGGCAGTTATTTCCTTTATTTTTAAGTAATATCTCATTCTGTATGTGTGTGTGTGTGTATACATAACATACATTTTTAATTATCTGTCAATCAGAAGTTTTAAGTAGCTTGATATCATTTCATATACAAATACAAATATTCCTTTGTACCCTCTAAATAGATTAAAGTTTTTTTTCAAAAAATACAGCAGTCCAATGTCAAACAAGTTATTCTATCACAAGAAGTAAAAAATAATATCAGAAAGAATTCATTTTAAAATTTTAATGTTTAATATGACTAGTAACCAGTCAATAGAAAATGGCATGTAACATAAGCATAGTTAAGAATATTGTCAATATTTTAAATGGAGTTTAGTCAATTAAATACTCTGCTGGGCTGGCTCTAGATAATGGTGAATAATAACTTCAAATTAAGGTTCAGACAGAAGATAATAAGAGGGTATGGACTAGGTTCTTTATGACAGCTTAGTGGTCATGTTGCTCCCTTGTGCATATGTACCTGAGTCTGTTTCCACTGTGCTCCGTTCCCTAATGCTAGCTGGTAGCTAGACTCCAGATAGAGTCTCTAACTGACTCTGGCTTTCCATGGCCTTTCTGACCAATAAAGGCAGGAATTTTATATCCAATAAATCTGCATGTTATAATTCAGGAAAAGATATTGATTGCTTTTGTAGGGTTTATTGACTTTCCTATTACCTTGGAGCATTATGTTAGCAAAATCTGGTAGAGAATACGTGGTCCTTAAAGCTTGGGTTCAAATCTAAGTCCACCACTTGATACATGACCAGGTCCAAGACACTTACCAAAATATTTTGACTTGTTAGTATAAATTATTAAATATTGGCACCTGCTTTCTTCTACCCACCAAGATTGCTATAAAAATTAAAATGTTATAAATATGCATATACAGATGTATGTATATGCTATGATCTGAAAGTTTGTGTTCCTCAGAATTTATATATTGAAATTTAATCATTGAGGTGGTGGTACTAGGAAGTGGAGCCTTTGGAAGTAATTATTTCATAAAAATGGAGTTGACATGAATAGAACTGAGACTTTGCAAAAGAAGATCCATAGAATTTCCTATCCTTTACTTCATGTGAGCACACAGCTAGAAGGTAGTATCAATAAAAAGGAAAGTAGGTCCTCAGCAAATATCAAATCTGTCACTGTCTTGCTCCTGGACTTCTCAGACTCTAGAACTGAAAGAAATAAATTCCTGGTATTTATAACCTACACTATTTATGATATCTTGTTATAGTATCCTGCAAAGATGAAGGCACATGTGCATCTGTACATGTTGTATATGGTTAGAATTTCAGCAAATGTTAACAGTGATTATAATCTGGTCCTCAAAATTAGGATGCAAATAAATCAGTATAAGGAAAATTCAACATAGGATGAATAAAAATTAATTTTGTGAATACCAAATGCAGAGAGATTTTCAGATACACAGAAAGTCCAGGAAGTAAGTGGTAATGAAACAGAGAAGGGATTATCATATCCCTCTAATTCTCTACCATTTCTGTTTGTGTAATCCATTGATTAGCAACCCAAAGTTCCTCACTCAACTACCAAAAAAAAAAAAATACCACAGATGTTTCTGACAATAAAATTACAATGCTCAAGCCCTGCAATTGCATTTCAAAGCCATCTGCTGATGCCAATGAAGAAAACAACTCTTACAGAAAGAAATAAATTGTTCCCATTGGTAAGAATAGTGAAAATGAAGTAAAAACATCTTACTTCTTTGTCTTTTCCAAATACCAATATTCTGTTCCTCCACTTAAATGTGTCTGAAAGTGCTTGTGACATGGATTTTGAAATATATTTTGCCTCTTCATGGCTCTGATATCATACTTTGTATCTGAAATTTGGACCTTCTGTATCTACATATTGGTTGATTTGAAGAGGCATATCAGGCAGGATCATGGACAGGGGATGCTGGGGAGACTGCATATTACATCCCCTGACCTGTGGCCTGGGCTTCTGCTGTCTGTCACTCAGAGCTTTCTCTGCCTCTCTGCCTTCTGCCCTGGCTTCCAGAGCCCACTTCTCAAGAGTTTCCTTGTCATCTTAGCCCTTCAACAGTGGAAATAATAATAATAGTAATAATAACTCATACTGCTCACTCTATTGGCAGACACTACTATGTACTTTACATAAATTATTATATTTAATCTTCTTAGAAATTTTACAAAGTTATCCTATAATGATTCGCATTTATAGGTGAAAATACAAAAGTAGTAGAGCCTGTATTTCAACTTACATTCATTTATTTCCATATATTCCTTGATAGGCAAAAATCACAAATTTCATCTGTACTAATGGGTCCATCTTATATACCTTATCTCAATTAATTAGTTTTCATGACTTCCTAGGAAGATTTCATGTGCATCTGTGTGAGGGTACACACATGTGTGTTGGTACTGGGGCTAGAATTCAGGGCATCACACTTTAATTCAGTTATTTTATTGATAGCTGTGCTCTACAACTGAAGCATGTCTCTAGTTCCAGCTTTTTGATGATTAATTGGAGATGAAAGTCTTGTAGATTTATTTGTCTTCCTGGGTTGGCTTTGAACCTCAATCCTCAGATCTTAGCCTTCTTAATAGAATAGGATTATAGGTGTGAGCCACCAATGCCTGGTTCTGAAGACACAATTATTAACTTTACTCTAGAGATGAGGAAACTCAAAATCAACTCAGTTAAGAAATGTATCTAAAATCGCTTAGGAAATTAATGTTAAAAATGGCACCCATATACTAGTTTTAATAGTCTTACATGTAAAGTCTATACACCTAAGCTGTTTATTTAGAACTTGAAGAATATATTAAAAATTGCAAAAAAATGCCCTTTCCCTTAAGACAGCAAGAACTTGAAGAGAAAGATGAAATGAAAAATTCCCTAAGTGGACAATGAAGAAATATAAGGACCCCATTATTAAGTCTTATCAGTAAATACTCAGAATTGATTTCCCGCTCCATCACTTAGAAATGAGGTTGGAAACCAAAAAGGGGGGAGAAGAAAAACATATTTCATGTAACTATGATTGAAGCAATTAGATTTCAGTATCAAGAATATGAACTTGGATTTACCCTATATATTAAACACAGTAACTCCAAGTAAAACAAAGAGAAAAATGGAATGCTTCAAATCATATATTAACACATAGAATTCCTTCGCTTCTTTTTTTCTAAAGGAGGTTTTGGTCTGTGGCCCAAGCGGTAGCCTCAGAAGGCCAGAATTAATGCACTAGATGTGGCAATTTTAACTTTTGTAAAACTGAATGAATAACTTAATGTTTGGAATTGCTGTCACAGTAGTCAGATGAGAACATCATAAAATAGGATGATGAGGAGAAAAAGAAAAGAAGGGAAAGAAAGGTTAAAGAAAGGGACATAAGAGGCAGATGGTGAAAATGTGGGAGAGGAAGAGGAAGAAGGAAAGAGGAGAGGTGGTAATGAATGGAGCAGTAAGCTCATGAAGTAAAGGAGCACATATGATCTAAATCACAAAGATAGTAAGTGACCAAGACAGACTTCCAGCATGCACACAAAGGATAACCCTACAGAAGGTCTTAATTTTAGCTGAAATTCTTCAGAACAACCTAATAAATAAGTGAGATTTATGATATCATGATGTTTAAAAATGCTATTAGAAAAACTATTAAGAACACACACAAAAGATAAACACACACACACACACACAAACACACACACACACACACACACACACACACAGGATCCATGCCTCTGAGCAAAGATTCTGCCAGACTAGCACAACCTTAGGTGTTCTGCACTCTGCATGAGGAGCCTAGGCTCAGCTTCCCGTTCAGAATTGACAACTGACTAAGATCTTGTCTGTATAAAAATTTAAAAACATTGCAATATTCAAGGGAATGAACTGTGAATTAACACAAGAATCTACTGATGGGATGCTCTGTATCATGCATAACAATTAACTTTAGTTGATTGACTAAATTACTATTTTATTATATCATCCAGTAAACTAATATATGTAGACCCTCATTTCTTGATGGCCAGCTGTGAGACTAAACAAAGCAAGATTTTTGCCCGTTTGTTTGTTTTGATGCTAAACATTGAACTGAAGCAAAATGCTAAGCACATACTCTACCACAGGGCTATCAATGCCCACTACCCTAAAGCAAGATTTTAATGATGATGATTACAATAATGAGCTTACTGTTGAGTTCTTTACATTTTATTGTACTTCTTGGTTTGTATATTGCTGCATCAAAATTTAATTTAATGACTCAAAAAAGCTGACCACATATAAGTATTAACTTTTTTCTAATACGCTAATACCCACATATGAATACATATGCATATGCACACACTCACCAGACAGCTACATGTATAGTTCTATTTGGGGGAAATGAAGAGTAAAATTTACCCACAACCTCTTTAATTTTTAGTGTTATAATTCTGTGATCTGAAGATACTGTAAGTTATATGATGTTTGATTATAACTGAACAATTTTTTACTAAAGAATCCTCAGTATTTCTTTAAACAGTGAGTATCTCCATCCTATTAAATTATAATTCTGATTGAATTAGGTATACCTGCTTTATCCGGAGCTAAGTAGACACTAGCTACAGCAAAGACAACAAAAGCTTATTTTCATGAACATAAAGTTGGGTGATGCTCACTTGCCTTTCCTTGGCTGCTTTTGTCTAGCTGGTGATACCAGCCACTTACCAGTCACCACCTTTAGAATAAATGGCCTTTATGGTGAATGCCAAAGGGGATGAGATGAGGCAGGTGGTATACCTGTTCTTAAATGCCTCATCTGGAAGTTAAATGCATTAATTTCACATACATTTCACTGCTATAACTACATGGCCCTGCAGAGCTGCAAAAGGTTCTGAGGCATAGATTACCTTCTGTTCTCAGGAAGGACAGAATAACTAGATAGGAAAAGCATTAGTAAATTTTACCACAGTTCCTTTTGCAAATATTGAAATAACATTTTCTTTTTTAAATATCACTTTTTCATAAATTTCTCTCTTATAATAAATCAACAGTGAAGCATTTGATACCTCTTTTCAATTTTAAATAAAAGCATATTTGACAAGCCTTATGCTTTTACTTTTTTCTGCAAATTATATGTTTTAAACATAATGGCAGTTCTTCAAAACACAGTTTGGTTCATGTCAGTAATAGCTCTTAATGACTCAGAAAGAATATAATAATCTACTATGATCAAAACTAATCTGCCATAAAAAACTACAGAAATATCAAATGACTTATTCTGCAGAAACAAATCTAAATTAATTGCCTCATTAGTTACACTGTATAATATAGACTTTAATACTGCCATGAGCGTGTATAAAAACCTACCTTCTCACAGAGGAAAACATCATCAAATAAGGTTTCCCTCATTGTGAAAAGAAGTAATCTGTCTAATGATGCAACTCTCAACTGTCTGGGTTTTATTATTATGTACCAGTTATTTATTGAGTAATGATAGCCTCAACATAACAAAAATAAAAATTTTAACTGTGCTTGCTCCACTTCTTTGGATAGAACACACACACCTCTCATTCAGTTTGTGAAAATCCATATAATCTATCTAATTAAAACTGAATTCAATGTTCAATCTATTATCTAAAAACAGCACAAAGTCTATTCAGGTGCTCTACCCCTCTAGCCACAGCTCCTACCCCTTTTGCCTTGATTATTTTCAAGGTAGTGTCTCTCTTAATGTCAGGGCCAGCCTATGCTGCCATCCTTCGGTACTTGTCCTGGTTATGACAGGTATGAACCATAGCACCCATATATTGTTCTTTCTCTGTTGCTAGGACAATAGGAGCAAAACTATGAGGATCAGCCATTGCTTGAAATGGAATCTCATGATATTTTATGCCCAGGCTGGCCTTAAAACCATATCCCTGAATTCTGTCTCCCAACATGCTGAGATTCTAGGTATGAACCACAATGCCTGGTTATCAACTTTGTTTCTTGAAACTATTATTCATAGACAAGTGCTGGTGGCTAATTATAGGCTAATACCTATAATTCTAGGTATACAGGAAGCTGATAAGTAAGTGTCACAGTTTGAAACCAGCCCACACAAAAAATGAGACTCTCATTTCCAATTAATCACCAAAAAGTCAGAAATGGAATTATATATCTCAAGAGGTAGTATGCTAAACTTTAAGAAAAAAAAAAAAAGCTAAGGGATAATGCCTAGGCCCTGATTTCAAGTCCCAGGAACCAGCACATGCTCACATGCACACACACACAAAACCTAAAAATCTTGCTAGTCACTGTCTTTGTGGGTTTATAGTTGTGTATTTTTCTTTTTTCTTTTTTTGTCAGTCATGGGGCTTGAACTTTGGGCCTGGGCATTGTCCCTCAGCTCTTCAGCTCAAATTCTACCACTTGAGCCACAGCACCACTTCCAGTTTTCTAGTGGTTAATTGGGGATAAGAGTCTCATGGACTTTCCTACCCAGGCTGGCTTTGAATCTTGATCCTAAGATCTCAGCCTCCTGAGGACCTAGGATTAAAGGCGTAAGCCACTGGTGCCTGGCAGTTCTTGTATTTTTTATTGATGTATTAGAGAAATTTCAGACAATGGAGGAAAAATACAAAAAATGTTCTAATTTCTACCACCAAAAAAAAATCTTGTTTTTCATGAATTCTTTATGTGGTGATATAATCTACTCAAAATCTTCCATCTTATCAATGTTCTGATTACTGAAGTATTTGCATGTCATGTAACACTTACATACATATTATATAACTTTTGATGAATTATATGAAAAATATGAAGCAGATATGAAATATGACCTATTAAGTTTGTGATTTAGAATTTCCATGAAATTCCACAGAACTTATGTTTTTCACTGAGCATTAGTTATTTTAGTGGCAATATAGAGATTTTGACAAATGAGACAAGTTAATGAAATTGGCTCAATCTTTTAACTGCAAGTTTCTTTTCTTATCAAATATTTAAAAAAAATTTGTTTCTATAAACACAAACTTTAGCTGTTTCAGTTTTAATAATTTCAGGTAAGAAATGTCAAAGCAAATGTATCATCTGTGAAGCCTTTTTATATATGTTAATTTTTAACATTGCTTATTTGCAAATCATTTTGGAAGCTAAGAAACAAGTTTGAACTCAACTCTCTCTCACACACACACATATGCCATTATTTAGACATCTTGGAGCAAGAAACGTGGTAAAATGAGAGACTGCAGAGGATATAATTTTCTACTTCTCTTGATACAATGTGGTCATTTTTTTCATCAAACACAAACTTAAAAAGAAATGTTAAGAAATGTTTCTTCCTCATCCTTAATATCTAGATTGACAACCAACTAAGCTGAGATGATATATTTATATTTATTAACCAATTTACTGGTAGAAGGTGTGTGAGAGAGAGAGACAGAGACAGAGGGGGGGAGAGAGAGGGCGAGAGGGAGGAAAGGAGGGAAGGAGGGAGGGACAGAGGGAGAGATTTTTAAGTTTGCATCTTGACTAAAAAAATCCAAATAAAGTTTGAGCTGTGAAGAGTATGGCTCCTTAAAAGACTAGGGGATTTAAAAGAAGCCAATTACTTTCGATTAACATTATATAAAAGATGTATCTACCCAGGCCACCGCTTACCTGACTGCAGCAGTCTCACTAAAATTCATTTAAAGTAATAACTAAAACTGGGACAGGCTATGAAAGCTGAGAAAGGATCCAGGTTGGTGGCCCAAAGGGGGCTCCCATTTTGGGAAAAGCCACTGTCTCCAGACAGACCAAAACCCCACCCACTCCCAAGCTTAGTCCCAGCAGCAATAAACTATGGTCTCCAGCCACCATCTCCCTGAGTCACCAAAAAAAAAAAAAAAAAGCAGATCCTTCTTTTCAGTCCGGGAAGAAGGTCGCAAACTCCCCAAGCCCATAACGCAGAACTTTTTCTGAACACCCAAACAAGCTGATTTGAGAGAACAACCAAGCAACAGGGAAAACCGACCACTACAAGCAAATCAAACACGTTATCAAGGGACTGGAAAGCAGACTTAGGGGAAACATAAAGTCCCCCCAAAATAAATAGAATATACATTTTTCTTTTACCCCAATTCTATTTTTTAAATATTTTTATTTTTGTAATTTCATTAGATTTTTTTGCTCATTCTCTTTTTATGTTTTGCAACGATTTTTATTCTGTCATCTTTTTAGTGTCAAATTTTTTATGTGTTTTTGTTTTTGTTTTGTCTGTCATGGGACTTGAACTCTGGGCTTGGGCACTGTCCCTCGGCTCTTCAGCCCAAGGCAAGCGCTCTACTGCTTGAGCCACAGTGCCACTTCCGGTTTTCTAGTGGTTTATTGGAGATAAAAGTCTCACAGACTTTCCTGCCCAGTCTGGCTTTGAACCGCGATCCTCAGATCTCAGCCTCCTGAGTAGTTAGGATTACAGGCTTGAGCCATTGGCGCCCAGCTTTATTTTTGTTTTTTTTTAATTTTTCTTTTTGCTATAATCCTGTTCATTTTTCCCCTTCCTCATTGCTTTTCTGTTCACAACTGGATACACAGTATACAGTGATCACTAGTCTCTCTCCTTAACTGTTACTTAATTCAGAGTAAAAACTGATTACCCAGTTTTCTACTGCACAATATTAGTATTCTTAATTTTAGTATTATTTCTTTACATGTACATATTTGTTCTTTTTTATTTTTATGTTTATATTTTTCTTTCATTCTTTTAAAATTTTCTCCTCTCTTTCTTACTTAGAATTTAGGCCTTAGTTTTCTTCCCTCTAATCTTTCCTTTGCTACATCCCTCTACTCAGATTTTCTCCTCCTATATTCCATTGTATATCTTAAGCTTTCCTCTAACTTCACCTCAACCCACTTAATATTATTTCTACTCCATCATTCCTCTTTGCTTTCTTTACTCTGTTAATCCCCAAGAATGAAACATTGAGCTAGACTACATCTGTAGTCAGTGAGACTGTGCCAAAGTGGCTCATGGTGTTATGCCTTCAGCACAAACCATTTTAAACCTCATAACATACCTACTCACTGATTATAACTGTTTATAATCTCCACTTCTGAAACACAATACCATTACCTGACAAAGATAAACAGAGATAAATAAGGGAATATCTATGATTGGGAACCTCTAAAGTCGATGTGAAGACATGGCCTGGTATGGATTTTCTCTTAAAATGGTGCTCAGTGGTGGTATTGGGACTACTTACATATCCAATAGAGGAGAGATAGAGTGAAATACATATTTGGATTGTGAACCCCCAAAGACTGCACAAATACAGGGCTCTAAGTTGGTGCTTATCTTAAATTTGGGTTCAATTGAGGGAGGGCTATACTTACAGCTCCAAAAAAGGAAAGATATAGTGAAAATAAACAATCTTTGAGTGAGAACCTCCAAAATCTGTGCAACTACAGGGCTCTGGGTTCAGGCTTCCCATAAAATTGTGTGGAATTGGAGATAATTTCAATTCCAAAAAGGAGAATAGAATGAAAATGCCTATTTTGAATGTGAACCTCCAAAGTCCCTGTAACTACAAGGCTCTGGGTTGTAGCTAGTCTTAGAAGTGTGATTTGATGTGTAATTGACATGCTCTCACTCCCCCAAAAAGGTGAGATAGTGTGAAAACACCCATTGCTGATTGTAAACCCCCAAAGTCTGTGCTACTACAGGGCTCTGGGTAAATGCTAGTCTGAGAATTGTGTGCTAATATATAATAGGATATACACTTACTCCCCCCCAAAAAAAGATGAGATAGAGTTAAAACACCCATTATTAATTGTAAACCTCAAGAATGTGTGCAACCACAGGGCTCTAGGTTGGTGCTTGTGTTCTAGTGAGGAATTGGATTTGCTTTCATTCCCAAATGGGCAGAACAAGCCACAGAAACACAAGAAAAAATGTCAAGTCAAAGAATCTCAATTCCCACCCAGGACAAGGCAACAGAGCAGTTAATAAAAATTCCAGAGGATACATCTCAAAATGCTTTACAAACACTACTGGTAAACATGCTGAATGAAAAAATTGAAAGCCTACATAAAGCTATGTGTGAACACGATGAGGCTAACCAAAGATTAATAGAGGAATTCATGGAATCCACAACCAGAAAGCTGAATGAATTCCAACTAAGGGAAAAAGATTCCAGTGGCAGTATAGCCACTCAACTGAAGGATTTGAGAATGAACACTGAAAACCAAATCAAGGAGGTCAGGAAGTCCATACAAGATCTAAAGCAAAGCTTCAACAAAGAAATTGAAACCATTTAAACTGACCAATTAGAAGGAAGGGAAATAAAAAAAAAGTAGAAAGACCATGTAGAAGACCGTATCTCTGGTATAGAAGATAGCGTAGACATTATAGATTAAGAACAGATGAATATTCAAAACAAATCCAAAAAAATATGATAGATCTATTCGGCATATAGAAGACATTATCAGAAGGCTTAATTTAAGGCTAATGAGTGTAGAAGAGGGCTTAGAAACAGAAGCTAAAGGTCTAGGAAATTTATTTAACAGAATCCTAGCAAAGAACTTCCCAAGTATATAAAAAGATAGGCCCATTCACATACAAGAATCCTTTGGAACCCCAACTAGACCAGACCAGAACAGGACATCCCACTGCCACATTGTAATCTACACAGGATAAATATAGACCAAGGAAAGGATCCTTAAAGCTGTCAGGGAGAAAAAGATCAATTACCTATGAAGGAAAACCAATCAGAATAACTTCAGATTTCTCAGCAGAGACCGTGAAAGCAAGAAGAGCTTGGAATGAAGTATGCCACACCCTAAAGACAAACAATTATCAATCAAGAATAGTGTACCCAGCTAAACTCTTTCATAACTGAGGGAAAAATAAAAACCATCCACAGCAAAGAAAAATTGACAACAAATCTGCACCAAACCAGCCCTACAAAAGATACTTAAAAGATGTCGTACACATAGAAAACCAACAAAAACATGATAAAGGCAGCAAAAGCAGTCCCCAAACAAAGAATCAGATAGGCATAGGTTGAACCTAGAAGATACAGCTCCTAAGAAGGCAGATAACATGGCAGGAACTACCAAACACCTCTCAATCCTAACTCTCAATATTTTAATATGTTTTTTACTGTAAAATTACTGCACAGAGGGGTTACAGTTACATCACCAAGGTAATGAGTACATTTCCTATCAAGCATTGTTACCTCCTCCTTTGTTTTTCCCCTACCATCCCTTCCCTTCCACCTCCATAACTACACTTCCCTCCCACTCCCCGCCTAAATTGTAAAGCTCATTTTTCAGCATAGTGTCTTGTACATCTCATTATTACAATGGGTCAACCTGTATCCCTATTTAATCATTTTATTTTTTCTCTTCCCCTCCCCAAATTAGAGAAGTGTATATACAAGATGCAGGGCACCAACATCAAATATGGTGAAAACAGGGATTATACCATGGAGGAGGAACATACAAAGAAACAAAAAAATCACGTGGTACATTATAAATATGTTAGAAACAATAGCAAGTAAAAGAAAAAAAAACTTGTGTCCCTATCTTGGGGTTCATTTCACTTAACATCATCTTATCTGGTCATAGCTTTTGGTACATAACTTTTGTCCTTTTCTGCTAGTCACAAATACTAGTCATTGCAAATAAGGGAAACCATGGGACCATGTTTTTTGGGCCTGGATTACTTCATTTAATATAATTTTTTCCAAGCCTTTCCATTTCCTAACAAATGAGGTGATGTCATTCTTTCTGATGGAGGCAAAAAAATTCCATTGTATATATATACCACATTTTCTTGATCCATTCATCTACTGAGGAGCATCTGGGTTGGTTCCATATCTTAGCTATGGTAAATAATGTTGCAATAAACATCTAACTCTCAATATTAATGGACTTAACTCTCCAATTAAATGACATAGACTCTCTAGTTGGATCAAAAAGCAGGATCCATCTATCTGCTGTCATCAAGAGATGCACCTTCTCCCCAAAGTAAACATATTCTGAAAGTGAAAGGCTGGAATAAAACTTGCCAAACAAGTGACCTCCACAAACAGGCTGGAGTAGCAATCCTAATATCAGATAAATAGACTTCAAATTAAAATTAGTGAGAAGAGATAAAGAAGGACACTACCTACTAATAAATGGATCTCTCCTACAGGAGGATATAACAATTCTACATAACCATTCACCAAATACAGGAGCACCCAAATTTATCCAAGAAACACTACTTTCCCTAAAATCACACATAGAGCCATAGACATTAATTGTTGTTGACTTTAACACGCCATTTTCCCCACTGGATAGATCAACTCAGCAAAAAACTCAACAGAGAAACATCAAATCTAAAGAACTGCATAGACCAACTAAACTACAGAACATTTTCCCAGCAGCATCTGAATACACATTCTTCTCAAGTGCATAAGGAACATACTCCAAAATAGACCACATTTTAGAAAACAAAGCAAACCTATACAAACTAAGAAATATTGAAATTATCCCCTTCATCCTCTCAGACCACAATGGAATAAGATTAGAGTTGAATGCCAGAAACTACCAAAAGAAAATTCTGTAGGAGTTCCGGGAAGATGGCGGAGGAGAAGCTGGAATCTGAACAAGCTCTTGCATAGAAAAGAGTTTCAGAGTTCCAGTGAACAGTCCCAAGCCAGAGAATCACACCAAGTGTGCCATCACAGGACAGAGAGTTAGTCAAGAGAGGGGAAGCCAAGCAGACACATCTGAGCGCCTGCCAGCAGCTGCTGCGGCTGCGGCAGGGTCGCAGCGGCGACCACAGCCGCGGCCATACCTGAGCGCTCACAGAGAGTCCGGGACGAAGGAGCCAGACGCAGCGGGCGAGCGGATTCTACTCAACACCAGCAAGAACCAACAAGGAGCGGACAACTTCATCCTGCACTTTGCAGACCAGAATGACCCGGGATCCAAGACTCGGCGTGAGTAGAAGCCCCACTTCCTCACTCCTTCCCAGGGAGCAGAGGAGGGAAGGCCACCCCTCCCCCCACCCAGCACCGGTGATCTCCATCTTGGATACCGACAAAGCTCGGAGGAGTGGCTAGCTCCAGCTCAGGCCTTGGAATAAAACGAGTCGTTTAGCAGGTCACAAGAAGTTAACGGCGAAGTGACCTCACAGACTCAGTTCCATCCAGGGAAAAGTCACCCAGCTCAGGCGCCAGCCATTGGAGTGGCTCTCCTCACTGGGTAACCAGAGCCAGAGGCTGCCCCTCCCTCTAGCAGCCACCACAATCAATTGAAAAACAGAAATCCTGAGAATGGCTCCAGGCTGGGTGCTGTGAGTTTTTTTCACAAAATAGCCCCAGGGAAAAGCTACTGTTTGTTGAAAGGCCTCAACTCTACCCAGAACCTAGCCTCATCACTGATTCTCAAAGCAGATCACCCTCCCAGTAAACTAACCTGGGAGGGGGATCTCAAAATCTTGGGTAAAGCAGAGCATTTTTCTGCCTGTTCCAACAAACTGACTTAAGAAACCAATCAAGCCACAGGACCTCAAGCTGACCAGAGACTCCAACCACACTCTGGTTACAGACAAAAGGGAGATACAGGACTCTTCCCACCCCTCCCCCCCCAAAAAAAAAATCAAAGACCTTTTTATTTTTCTTCTTCTTCTTTTCTTTTTTCTTTTTTTTTGTTTTGTTTTTTTCGTTTTTTGTTACCTTATATATATAAAAAAAATCTTTTTGCTTTTCTAAAACTTTTATTAATCTTTAATTTTTGCCTCTTCTGAAAAAATAATTGTTTTCCATTAACTTTTTTTTTTCTTTTCTCCTCTTATAATTTTTATTTTAGGAATACGTGAATGTGTGTTTTCCTTTCTTTTCTTGTCTTCTTTCTCTTTTTCTTTCATTCTTAATTATCTTTTTGTTTTTTGTCTAGCTCTACTGAACTTCTGATCTTTTCTTCTCACTTTCCTATCCTTTCCATCTTTTCCTCTTTGTTCTTCTTTATGTGACTTAACTCTTGTCCTGCACATCCTCAGATAAACCCGTAGTTAACCAGTAGACCCTATCCCCCATTGTGTACACACTTAATCCACAAACTTATTACTCAATTCAAAACCTCTGAGACTTAAATTCATTAATACCAGTACTGCCTCTTTATAAGTATATAATATTTTAAGCATTTTTTAAAGTTTTTCACATCTCCTCTATGTCCCTCCCTTTCTCTCAACATTCCTCTATAACTAGAGGGTCTTTTAATCTCTAAAATAACATTAATTTTTATGTTTCTATTTTTTTTTCTGGTCTCTTTTCATTCCCCTTTCCCTTTCTTCTTTTTCTCTCTCTCTCTACTTGCATCCTACCCAACCTATTTCCTGCATTGTGATTAGGACATAGTTAACTCTCCCTGTGCCTCCCCACACCAATCTATTCCTATTTTTTACCCACATCTCTCCCTAACCCTAATAATTTCTGGTTTTCCAAATTCTTCTCTGCGGTTCGAAGCCCTTTAACATATAGTTGTTTGATGTCGAATAGATGTATCTGTTGAACTAGATTGTATCTGTAGACTATTGACTGTACAAATGCAAACTTTGGTTGATGGTTGCCTTAAGATAGTGTTCTAGCACAAAACTGGTGCTACCTTCATCTCAAATGGGCAGAGTAAGCCAGAAAAACACAAGAAAAATGGCAAATTCGGGTATCTCAATTCCCAATCTTGATAATCAGGGGTTAGAACAGATAATGAATAATCCAGAGGAGAGTTCCCAAATAGCTCTACAAACACTGCTGGCAAACATGATAAATGAAAAGTTTGACAATGTACAAAGGACTCTGTATGAGCGTGACAGGGAGAGAGAGGAGGCATCCCAGAAGTTTATACAGGAATATCATAAGCGTGAGGAAGCTACTCAAAAACTGATACAGGGTTTGCGTGAACAACTTGAGAATACTCAAAGAGAAAGGGAGGAATGGCGTGAGCAGGCTGAAAACACTCAAAGAGATCTGCAGGAATCCCACGAACGGGAGGAAGCTAATCAAAGAGTAATACAGGAATTGAGAGACCAGGTAGAGAACACACAAAGATCACTAAAGGCATTCATGGAATCCATTAACAAAGAGCAGAAGTAAGTCAGGGAGACCACAAAGGGAATGCTGAATGGAACCCAACAGAAGGAATGGGAGCCCAAAGAAACCATAACCAATCAACTAAGTGATTTGAGGACAAACACTGAACACCAAATTAAGGAAGTAAAGAAATTCATACAAGACCTAAAACAGAGCTTCAACAAAGAACTTGAAGCCATCAAAGCTGACCAACTAGAAGGAAAAGAGATAAAAAACAAAGTAGAAAGTCTTGACAGCAGGTTAGACCATGCAGAAGATCGAATCTCAGGGATTGAAGACAGCCTAGATATTATAGAGAAAGAACATACAACCATCCAAGACAAGTCCAAGAAATATGATAGATCTATCCAACACCTGGAAGACACCATCAGAAGGCCTAATCTAAAGATAATGGGTGTAGAGGAGCACCTAGAAACAGAAGTTAATGGTCTAGGAAATTTGTTTAACAGGATCCTAGCAGAGAACTTCCCAAACATGCAAAAAGATAGGC
The DNA here is from genome assembly GCF_019054845.1 of Dipodomys spectabilis. NCBI lineage: Eukaryota > Metazoa > Chordata > Mammalia > Rodentia > Heteromyidae > Dipodomys > Dipodomys spectabilis. The sequence goes on from NW_024870740.1 coordinate 4,219,201, forward strand.
CTGTCCAGATACAAGAAGCCTTTAGAACCCCAAATAGACCAGACCAGAATAGGACATCCCACCGCCACATTATAATCCACACAGGATCAACTCAGAACAAGGAAAAGATCCTTAAAGCTGTCAGAGAGAAAAGGGTAATCACTTATAAAGGGAAACCAATTAGAATCACCTCAGATTTCTCAGAAGAGACAATCAAAGCAAGAAGAGCATGGAATGATGTATACCATGCCCTAAAAACAAACAACTATCAACCAAGAATACTGTACCCAGCTAAACTCTCCTTCATAACTGAAGGCCAAATAAAAACCTTCCATAGCAAAGAAAAATTGAAACAATACATCTCCACCAAACCAGCCCTACAAAAGATTCTTAAAGATGTCCTACACATAGAAAACCAGCAAGACCGCAATAAAGGCCAAGAAACTGCACCCAAACTGAGAATCCAAGAACCATAGGAAGAACCCAGTTTTCGCAGCCCCCAAGAAGGTAGATAACATGGCAGGAACTCCCAAATACCTCTCAGTCCTATCTCTTAATGTTAACGGACTGAACTCTCCAATTAAGCAACATAGACTGTCTAGTTGGATTAAAAAACAAGACCCTTCTATCTGCTGCCTGCAGGAGTCACTTCTTGCCCGTAAAAACAAACACATTTTCAATGTTAAAGGCTGGAACAAAATCTACCAAGCAAACGGACCACATAAACAGGCGGGAGTTGCAATCCTAATATCAGATAAAATAGACTTCAAATTAAAATTCGTGAAAAGAGATAAAGAAGGTCACTACATACTAATTAAAGGATCTCTCCTTCAGGAGGATATTACAATTCTAAATATCTATTCACCAAACAATGGAGCACCCAAATTTATCAAAGAAACACTACTTTCCCTCAAATCCCATATAGATCCAAAGGCATTAATTGTTGGGGATTTTAACACACCACTCTCCCCACTAAATAGATCAACTCGGCAAAAACTCAACAGAGAAACCACAGATCTAAACAGCTGCATAGATCAACTAGACTTAACAGACATTTACCGAACATTTCACCCAGCAGCATCAGAATACACGTTTTTCTCAGCAGCACATGGAACGTTTTCTAAAATAGACCACATTTTAGGCCACAAAGCAAACTTGTCTAAATTCAGAAACATTGAAGTTATACCTTGCATTCTCTCTGACCACAAGGGAATAAAATTAGAACTCAACACCAAAAGCCACCAAAGAAAGTCCGGTATCACATGGAGGCTGAACAACACACTGCTGAATCATGAGTGGGTCATGGAAGAGATTAGAAAGGAAATTCAAATGTTCATGCTATTCAACAAAAATGAACACACAAAATACCAGCTCCTCTGGGACACAGCAAAGGCAGTACTCAGAGGCAAGTTTATAGCTCTGAGCTCCTACATCAACAAATTGGAGAGATCTGAAACTAGCAATTTAATGACGCATCTAAACCTCCTTGAAAAAGAGCAGCAAGATAAACCCCAATCCAGTAGACGGAAAGAAATAATCAAAATTAAATCAGAATTAAATGAATTAGAATCCAAAAAAACTATAGAAAGAATCAACAAAACAAAGAGTTGGTTCTTCGAAAAACTTAACAAAATTGACAGACCCTTAGCAAATCTTATCAGAAAAAGAAGAGAACACACCCAAATTAATAAACTCAGAGATGAGAATGGAAACATCACCACGGAAACAACCAAGATTCAGAACATTATAAGGGAGTACTTCTCAAAACTGTATGCTAATAAGTTTGAGAACTTGACAGAAATGGACCTCTTCCTAGCAAATATTGACATGCCAAAACTAAACCAAGATGAGTTAAACTATCTTAACAGGCCCATATCAAGCATTGAAATAGAAACAGCAATAAGAGACCTCCCAGCTAAGAAAAGTCCAGGACCAGATGGTTTTACAGCGGAATTTTACAAGGCCTTCAAAGCAGAGCTCACACCAATTCTCCTCCAACTCTTCAATGAAATTGAAAGAGAAAGCTCACTACCGAACACATTCTATGAAGCCATCATAACCCTCATCCCAAAACCAGGCAGGGACTCATCAAAGAAAGAGAACTATAGACCCATTTCTTTGATGAACATTGATGCAAAACTTCTCAACAAAATTTTGGCCAATTGACTTCAACAATTCATCCAAAAAATCATACACCACGATCAAACAGGATTCATTTCAGGGATGCAAAGCTGGTTCAATATACGCAAATCAATTAATATTATTCATCACATCAACAGAAGCAAGAATAAGAACCACATGGTTATCTCAATAGACGCAGAAAAAGCATTCGACAAGATCCAACACCCCTTCCTGATGAAGGTTTTGGAAAAATTAGGAATCCATGGAACATTCCTCAATACAATAAAGGCTGTATATGACAAACCTACAGCCAGCATTATACTCAATGTTGAAAAACTAAAGCCATTTCCTCTTAACTCAGGAACAAGACAAGGATGCCCACTCTCTCCACTTCTCTTCAATCTAGTATTAGAATGCCTAGCTACAGCAATAAGACAAGATGCAGACATAAAGGGGATCCAAATAGGGAAAGAAGAAATAAAACTCTCCCTCTTTGCAGATGACATGATCTTGTATTTAAAGAATCCCATAGACTCCACTCCCAAATTACTCAAGCTGATTCAAAACTTTGGCAAAGTAGCAGGTTATAAAATTAACCCCCAAAAATCCATGGCTTTTCTGTATGCCAACAATGAGAAAAGTGTGGCTGAAATTAGGAAAGCAACTCCATTTGTAATAGCCCCACAAAAAATAAAATACCTAGGAATTAACTTAACTAAAGAAGTGAAGGACCTCTATGATGAAAACTTTAAAATCTTGAAAAAGGAAATCAACACAGAACTTAAAAAATGGCAAAACCTCCCATGCTCCTGGATTGGAAAGATTAGCATTGTGAAAATGGCAATACTTCCCAAGGCTATCTACAAATTCAACGCAATACCTATCAAAATTCCACCCTCATTCTTCAAGGAAATAGAAGAGGCAATCCAAAAATTCATATGGAACAATAAAAGACCCCGAATAGCAAAAACGCTCCTCAACCGAAAGAACACTGCTGGAGGAATATCAGTACCAAATTTCAAACTCTACTATAAAGACATAGTAATCAAAACAGCTTGGTATTGGCATAAGAACAGACCTCAGGACCAATGGAATAGAATTGAAAACCCAGAAATGAACCTACAGACCTATAGCCATCTAATCTTCGATAAGGGAGCTAGAACAATAGAATGGAAGAAAGACAGCCTCTTCAGTAAATGGTGCTGGCAATACTGGTTAACTACATGTAGAAAACTAAAGCTAGATCCTTATATATCACCCTGCACCAGAATCAACTCCAAATGGATCAAAGACCTTGAACTCAAAGCAGACACTCTGAAAACATTACAGGATGGAATAGGAGAAACCCTGGGTCTCCTCGGCTCAGGCCGAAATTTTCTGAATAGAGACCCGGAAACACAACAAATCAAAGAAAGGTTGGACAAATGGGATTGTATAAGGTTGCAGAGCTTCTGCAGGGCAAATGACATAGCTAGCAAGATCAATAGAAAGCCCACGGATTGGGAGAAGATCTTTACTAGCCATACAATGGACAAGGGTCTCATATCTAAAATATACTTGGAACTCAAAAAATTAAACCACCCAACAACAAATCCTCAAAGAAACAACTGCCCAATAAGTAAGTGGGCGAAAGACTTAAAGAGAAGCTTCTCTGAAGAAGAAAGAAGGATGGCCAATAGACACATGAAGAAATGTTCAACATCCCTAGCCATAAAAGAAATGCAAATCAAAACAACATTGAGATATCACCTCACTCCAGTTAGAACAGCAAAAATCAAGAACTCTAACAACAACAGATGCTGGAGGGGATGTGGACAGAAAGGAACCTTACTTCATTGTTGGTGGGAATGTAAACTTGTTCAACCACTTTGGAAAGCAGTATGGAGGTTCCTCAAAAGACTCCACATAGAGCTCCCCAATGACCCAGCAATCCCACTTTTGGGCATTTACCCAAATGATCACAAACAAGGCCACACCAAAGCTACCAGCACAACTAGGTTTATTGCAGCATTATTTACCATAGCTAAGATATGGAACCAACCCAGATGCCCCTCAGTAGATGAATGGATCAAGAAGATGTGGTATATATACACAATGGAATTCTATGCCTCCATCAGAAAGAATGACATTGCCCCATTTGTTAGGAAATGGAAAGGCTTGGAAAAAATTATATTAAGTGAAGTAAGCCAGGCCCAAAGAAACATAGGTCCCATGGTTTCCCTTATTTGCAATATCTAGTATAGGTATGAGTCAAGCGGAAAAAGTCATAGAATGTGATGTTAGGAAAACGAACCCTCAAATATGTATTTTAATGTTTTTGTTTCTTTCATGCATGTGTTTCTAACGCATTTATAATATTATTTCTTTGTTGCTTTGTATGTCCCTCCCCCACAGTGTAACCCCCGCTTTCACTATATTTGATGTCAGTATAACATGTGGAGGAGACGGGGACAAACAAGTCGTTTAAGGATTCAGGTGGACCTGTTGCAACAATGAGAAGTACAAAATGTCATGTCAAAACCAGCTTTACAATGTCGGTTTGGGGGGGGGGAGGGGGGGTATGATTGGGTGGGGGGGAGGGGGGAGGCTGGGAAGGGAGGTGAAAGGTAAACAAAGGAGGAGGTTGCAATGCTTGGTAAGAAAAGTATGCATTTTCCTGCCCATGTAATTGTAACCCCTCTGTACAGTATGTTCTCAAATAAAATAAAATTAAATTAAAAAAAAAAAAAAAGAAAATTCTGTAAAACATGGAGATTGAACAACACATTCTTGAATCATAAGTGGGTCAGGAAGAGATTAGAAAGGAAATTCAATTGTTCGTGATATCGAATAAATTGAACATACAAATTACCAGCCCCTCTGTAATACAAAAAAGGCAATTCTCAGAGGAAAATTTATAACTCTCAGCTCGTACATCAACAAATTGGAGAAATCTCAAACCAACAATTTAATGATGTATCTGAAGATCCTTGAAAGAGAAAAACAAGCCAAACCCCAATCCAGTAAATCGAAATAAATAATCCAAATTAAATCAGAATAAAATGAATTAGAGACAAAAAAAAAAAAACTATAGCAAGGATCAACATAACAAAGAGTTGGTTCTTTGAAAAAATTAACAAAATTGGCAGGTCCCTAGCAAATCTGACCAAGAAAGAGAGAGAGAGAGAGAGAGAGAGAGAGAGAGAGAGAGAGAGAGAGAGAGAGAGAACACACTCAAATAAAATCACAGCCGAAACAAACAAGATTCAGAACATTGTAATGGGATACTTTTCTAACCTTTATGCTAGCAATATAACAATACAGAAGAAATGGACGAATTTCTAGCAAAGATTGATATACCCAAACTGAACCAAGAAGATCTAAACCAACTAAACAGACCCATATCAAGTAATTTAATAGAAATGGCAATAAAACACATCCCACCCAAGCAAAGCCCAGGACCAGATGGATTCACAGCTGAATTGTATAAACCTTCAAAGGAGAACTCACTCCAATACTCCTTAAACTCTTCAATGAAATTGAAAGCAAAAGATCACTACCAAATTCGTTCTGAGTATAGGGTAACCCTAAAACCTGATAAGGACTCATCAAAGAAAGACAACTATAGACCTATATCTTTGATGAACATGGATGCAATCTCCTCAATAAAATTCTGGCCAATAGACTACATCTAATCAAAAAAGTCATATTCTATGACCAAACAGGATTCATTCCAGTAATGTAAAACTGGTTCAATATACACAAGTCAATTAATGTAATGCAATACATCAATAGGAGCAGGGACAAGAACCACATGATCATCTCAATAGATGCAGAAAAAGCATTTGACAAGATCAAACACTCCTTTGTATTGAAAGCTCTGAAGAAACTAGTTATCAATGGAACATTCCTCAATATAAAAACGCCATGTATGACAAACCTATAGCCAGCATTATAAATAGTGAAAAGTTAAAAACATTTCTCCTAAAATCAGGAACAAGACAAGGATGTCCACTCTCTCCACTCCTCTTCAATATTGTATTGGAATTCCTAGCCAGAGCAATAAGGCAAGACATAAACATAAAAGAGACACAAATAGGGAAAGAAGTAAAACTTTCCCTCTTTGCAGATGACATGATTTTTCACTTAAAGAACCCCATGGTCTCCTCCCCCAAATTACTTGTGCTGATCCAAAACTTTGGCAAAGTGACACAGTATAAAATTGACCCACAAAAATCAGTAGCTTTTCTATATGCCAACAATAAGAACAGCAAGGCTGAAATTTTGAAAAAACAAACAAACAAACAAAAAACTCCTTTTATAATAGCCTCTGACAAAATAAAGCACCTAGGAATAAATTTAACCAAAGAGGTGAAGGATCTCTTTGATGAAGTTTAAAAACTTAAAAAAGGAAATGAAAGCAGATTTAAAAAAGTAGAAAAATCTCCCATGTTCCTGGATTAGGAGAATTAGGAGAATTCGTGAAAATAGCAATACTGTCCAAAGCTACCTACAAATTCAATTCAATACTTACTAATAGCCCAACAAATATTCTTTAATGAAATAGAAGAAATAATTCAAAAATTCATATGGAAGATCCCAAATAGCAAAAACGATCCTTAGCAGGAACAACAGTGCTGGAGGTATATCAATAGCAAATGTCAAACTCTAGTATAATGCTGTGGTTATAAAAACAGCTTGGTAGTGACACATGAACAGGTCTGAAGACCAATGGAATAGAATTGAAGACCCAGACATGATCCCACAGACCTATGGCCATCTAATCTTCGATAAGGGAGCCAAAATAATCAGATGGAAGAAAGACAGTCTCCTCAACAAATGCACAGCAGAATTGGCATCGGGCATGTAGAAAATTGAAGTTAGATCCTTATATATCACCCTGAACCAAAATCAACTCCAAATGGATCAAAGACCTTGAGGGAAAAGCAGATACCCTGAAAATATTACAGGAAGAGATAGGGGATATACCAGGGCTCCTCAGCACAGATCGAAAGTTTCCAAATAAAGATTCAGAAACACGACAAATCAAAGAAATGCTGGATAAATGGTGTTGCATTAAACTGCAGAGCTTCTGCATGGCAAAGGACATAACTAGCAAGATCAATAGAAAGCCCATAGATTAGGAGAAGATCTTCACTAGCTACACAACAGACAAGAGCCTCATATCAAAATATACCTAGAGCTCAAAAAATTAACTCCCCAATAACAAATCCCCAGAGAAACAACCATGCCATTAATAAGTGCACTAAAGAATTAAAAAGAAACTTCTCTGGAAAGAAAATAAGAATGGCCAATAGATACATGAAGAAATGCTCAGCATCTCTAGCCATAAAAGAAATGCAAATCAAAACCACATTGAGATTCTACCTCCCCCTAATTAGAATGGCCATTATCAAGAAAACAAATAATAACAGATGCTGGCAGGGATGTGGCCTAAATGGAACGGTACTACACTGTTGGTGGGAATGTAAGCTGGTTCAGCCTCTCTGGAAGGCAGCATGGAGGTTCCTCAAAACACTAAACATATAACTCCCCTATGATCCAACAATCCCACTCTTGGGCATTTATCCAAATGATTTCAAACTAGGCCACACTAAAGCTACCAGCACAACTATGTTCATTGCAGCATTATTTACCATAGCTAAGATATGGAACCAACCCAGATGCCCCTCAGTAGATGAATGGATCAAGAAAATGCGGTATTGGAATTTTATGTTTTCTATAAGAAAGAATGACATCACCCCTTTCTTAAAGAAATGGAAAGACTTGGGGAAAAAATCATATAAAATGATGTAAGCCAGACCCAAAAAAGCATAGGCTCTGTGGTTTCTCTCATTTGTAATAATTTGTATAAGCCTAGGTTAGTCCTGACAGAGAAGCATAATAGCTTAAGAGCTATGAACATATGACCGTATAAATTTTGCTAATTGAAATGAGCTCCAAAACATGGAAACAACAGGTCTCTTTTTTTTAGTTGTCAACCTTGATGCCACCAATGTACTGTATCTAGTTCTTTCTTCTTATTTTTTTTCTAATTGTTTATCCCTGGTAATCTCTGTCTTTGATTCTCGTACCCTCCATCTTGTATATGCATTTATCTGATGGAGGGAAGGAAGAGAAATAACAAGATACTGAAAGAAGTATAAAAGATAATCCATTGCAACAATGATACTCACAGGACACTATGTCAGAAATGAACTCCATGGGGGGGGCGGGCAGGAGGAGTGGGGTGGAGGGAAGGGATAGTTGGAGAACAACAATGGAGTGGGTAACAATGTTCTATGAGAAATGTACCTTACTCATGTAAATGTAACCCCTCTGTACAGCATCTTTACAATAATTTTTTAAAAAAATATCAGAATCATTATCTTTTCCTGCTTTACAAAATTATTTGTCTGAAATTCCAATAAAGTAGAAAGATACTATAGTAAATCTTACCAGGTTTACTTAATACAAAAGCCACAGAATTGTTGAGAGAATTTGCTGTAGCTTTTTGAGCTATTATATTTTGATCTCATATTTGAAAGAGGTAAAAGGGTGGACAGGGAGGACATTAGGGAACAGTAGTCCTGCTTGGCCAAAATTTCTTATTACCCAGCATGACCAAGAGGCTTGAGATCAAGCTCATTTCATATTTGTATCTGACCTTGCAGTGCTCTTGTTTTCCTCTTTCTTTGATTGAACGTGCTTAGCTGTGTGATTCCTCTGATTTCACCGAAGCTACAAACATGACCTGCTCACATCATTTCTCAACAGAGTATACTTAGAAGCTACAAAGCCATTCCTATCCCGAAATATTCACCATAAACTTCTGCTTCAGCCCTGTGTAACAGGGCTTAGAAGATGACTAATTCCCAGATTCCTTCACTGAGGCAATATGCTGGCTTTTCTGAAGTTGAATTTCTCTTCAGAAAAGCTTCTTATACCTTATTATCTCTAAACTCATCATTGTTCTGGAGATAATCAAAATTTAAAAAGAAACACTAGAATATTGCCTATCACCCAAGGTATCCTTATTCATTTTCAGAGGATTTTCTTCATTTTTAAATCTTTCTCTTTTACTCAGAATCTTGAGATAATTTTTTGTGTGTGCCAGGGCCTGGGCACAGTTTCCTAAGCATTTTCTTCCAAAGTCAGTGCTCTATCACTTGAGACACACCTTCACTTCCAGTTTTTTAATTGGTTAGTTAGACATAAGAGTCACAAAGTCTTTCCTGCCTACACTGGCTTTCAACTGTGATCCTCAGATCTCAGCTTCCTAAGTAGGTAGGATTGCAGGCATAAGCCCCCAGCACCCACACTTGACTTATAATCACTTGAACAACTGCTATATGTGGGAACTCTGAACCAATACCCCCTAGCAGATACACAATACAGTGTAAACTTACTTAAAATAAAAATTATGTCACTTACTTGCTGGAAAATGCTGCTAAAATATGTCTTTTAACTTCCATAAATCCTAAAATTTCTCACATGTGTAAAGGTTATTTTTTGTCTTATGACATTGGTGATTATTAAGTCACCTGGGACTAACATAAACTGTACACTGTATTTATTCTGATTAGCAAATGGTAGCACCTTTTTTTTTAGCACATTTCATAAGCATCTCAGAAATTGGCAATATTCTTACTTTGATTAAACAAGCAACTGTAAAGTCCTGTGATGGAAAATTATTATAATACGCATTATCCTGCCCATGTAATTGTAACCCCTCTGTACAGTATATTCACAAAAAAAAATTAAAAAAAAGAAAATTATTATAATAAATATGTAGGTTTATCATAAGAGGAGATAATAAAATACTTGAAGGCAAAACGTATTTATATGCTCCTAGCTGCATTTATAATGACCATTACTTGCTTATGGCATTGTAGAAATCACTTGAAATTGGAATCAGATGAACCTTAACATGAATGCCATCTCCACCAATTTCCAAGCTGTTCCATTACTGAGGTGGTGGTGGTGGTTGTTGTTGTTGTTTCTACTCACAGGCTTTTCTGAGGAGTAAATAAGTTACCATAGATTAAAGGCTGAGGATTCTATAAGAAGATCAACTTCTAAAACTCAATGTTTTTCTCCCTCTTCTAAGTATTACACATGATGGGCAATTGTTCAGGCTTGTAGTATTCATGATATCTTTTGGGAGATTAGCCTTTCTTGAGACAAGGCCATTCATCTATTTCTCATTACTGGTAGACACTTTTATGCCTAAAAAAACTCTCCACAAACTATGCTGTCCTACATTCCTACTAACATTAAAATCACTGTTAACAAGATAAAGTAACACCAAATCAGGAAGCCACACAATGAAATTCAACCACCACATCAGAATTAAGGGACTAATGTGTTCTGCAAAATATAATTAATGTCTGCCAGCAAGAGTTCAACCATTACAGAGTATCTAACCTTTTCCTATTCCAAACTTCTATCAAAGGGAAAGAAAAGCCAGGAGCCAGTGGCTCACACCTGTAATCTTAGCTATTCAGGAGGCTGAGACTTGAAGATCTCAGTTCAAAGCCAACCAGAGCAGGAAAGTCCGTGAGATTCTTATCTCCAAAAAACTACCAGAAAATAATAAATGGTGCTGTGGTTCAAGTGATAGAGTGCCTATCTTGAACTGAAAGTTCCCAGGCCCAGAGTTCAAGCCCCAGGACAGACAAAAAAAAGGGAGGGGGGGAGGAGATGAAGTTTCTAGATACTAGTCTCTTCCCAAAATAAACTTCCCAGTCTATCTAGATATTAGTCTCTTCCCATAATAAACTTTCCAGTGTATCCTATTTATTTTATGCTAAGGAGCAAAATGTTTAAATACCACCATTCAGTATCCTCCATTATTATAAGAATCCTCTCACAAAGATGACTAAGATTAATGTCTTATTTATTAGTGACAAATAGAACTGAGGCATGAATCACACTCAATCTATGCTGGACAGAGGAATACAGACTGATTTATTATTGAAATGAATCAAACCAGTTGAAATCTAAAGCATGTGTTGAATTAATTTTTCTAAAAAGTTTGAACAAAGGCACATAATTAGAACTGGTTCATCAAACATATGTATGTAACCAAAGAGAGTATATCAAGTCAGCACATACAACAATTCTGTCAAAATTAGAACAAGAATTATTTTCAAGTTTCATTCTAAACTTACACAATGCTTTGTCTCATTGTACAACAAAAAGTGAACTCTTTTCAAATTGTTATGTCTTGTTTCATTACCAAAAGATATTTTCCAAAACAGCTTAGCAATTAAACTCTCTTTGGAAACTGAGAATCTATTCCTAATTGTTGCTTTCTCCCTGAATATGGAAAACAAACATACCATTCTCTTTTCTTTAGACCCTTTGCCCAGCCTTTGTCCTCTTGAATTTTGAAGGCCTGATGTTACTATTTCCATTAACCTGATTTTTCAGATTTCAAAGTATAAAATGAAATACTTGGGAACTTGGATCATGATAAAAACAGATTTAATAAACTCTACAGAAAATGCCTTTATTGAATTTTTTAAACTATTTTACGCACAAATTACTACATATTTGCTGATTCTGTAAAGATATGCCACCATAACATATAGTTAATGTTCTTCCTGGACCTCGCTTCCCAAAATGAAAATATAGATATCTGATAACAGGTTTGGGTAGAAAAAAAATTCAGTATTAAGGAAATAGCTGTAGAGACTTTTTATGGTAAAGGATATACGCTCACCAGGAATAACTTTAAACATTGCACAGTAGAAGATTCTTTTTTAAAATGATTTTCTCTATTTTTGTTTCTGTGTGGATGTAAATGTGTGTGAATGTGTATAGACACATAATTTTATTCTTTTAAACAGCAAGTCAGGTTTTTGACTGGAGTACAAAATGGGTCGGTAGCAGGGAACAATATAATTTTATGTCCCAAGTTTGATCAGCTTTTGAAAAGAAATTAGTTCAAATTTAGTCTTCCAAATTTTTGTTTTTCTTTCCTTTCAAATGGTCATAGTAGTAAGCTCAATCTCTTCCTCATATTCTCTTTTTAAAGCACATTTTTGTCCAGGCACTGGTGGTGGCTCATGCTATAATACTAGCTAATCAGGAAGTTGAGACCTGAGGATCACAGTTCAAAGCCAGCCAGGCAGAAAAATCTGTAATGCTCTTATTTCCAAATAATCACCAAAAAACCAGAAGTGGCAGTGTGGCTCCAAGTAGTAGAGTGCTACCCTTGAGCAAAAATGCTCGACAGAGTTTAGGCCTTAGTTTCAAGCCCCACACCAGCAAAAAGAAAAAAAGAAAGAAAAGATTTCAGTTCTCCAGAAGCCTAAATGTGACCATTTCTTTCACTGTACAGATGTTTAGTTAGATGTAATCCCATTAGTCAATCATTGCTCCTATTTTCTGATCAATGTTTGACTTCTATTCAAGAAGTTACTGCCTGTGCCAATACGTTCTGGTGTTTCCCCTATTCTTCACTGTATTAGTTTCAAAGTCCCAGGTCTACTCTAAGCTTTTTGATCTATATCAATCAACTGTGGCTCATGCTTCCAACCATAGTTACTCAGGAAACTAAGATCTAGACCTATAGGACCGCAGTCCAAAAACAGACTTGGAAGAAAGAGCTGTGAGACAATCTCTAAAATAACAAAAGCAAGGCTGTAAACATCATTCAAGTGGTAGAGAACCAGCTGTGAGCAAGCAAGCTGAAAAAGCCCTGAATTTAAATCCCAAGATCTCTCTCCACAAAAAAGTCCTTGATCCATTTTAGTTGATATTATTCTTTAATTTAATTTTATTGTAAAGGTGATGTACAGAGGAGTTACAGTTACATAAGTAAGGTAATTAGTACATTTCCTATCAAACATTATCACTCCCTCTCTTATTTTTCTCCCATTTTCCTTCCCCTTTAATACCCTACAGTTGTAAAGTTAATTTCCAACATATTGTCTTGTGAATATCACTGTTACATTGGTTTGCCCTTTGTCCTTTGTCACACCATTTTGCAATTCCCCTTCCCTTCCCTAAGTCATAAACATATAAACAACACCAAATGAACAAAAATTTAAAAAAACAGTGACAATGGGTGAAAAAACAAAGGAAAAAGAAAATAGAAAAAAGAAATAACTTCACACAATTCATTTTTTAAAGCCTCTTGTTTCCATTGGAGTTCATTTTGATTAGCATAATTTTATAGAATCACATGTACATAAATATTGAGCTATTATAATCCTCTGCCAGGACTATCTTAGACATAACCAATTGTTACAAATGAGGAAAATCATGGAGCTTATGTTACTTTGGGTCTGGCTTACTTCACTTACATGATTATACCTAGTCTTTTCATCTCCTTACAAATGGGGCAATGTTATTCTTTCTGCTGGAAGCATAGAACTCAATGCTGCAGTGAACATGGTTGTGCTGGTAGCTTTAGTGTGGCCTTGTTTGTGGTCATTTGGGTAAATGCCCAGAAGTGGGATTGCTCTAGGGGAGCTCTTTGTTTAGTCTTTTGAGAAACCTCCGTACTGCTTCCAAAATGGTTGAACAAGTTTATACTCCCACCAACAATACAGTAGTTCCCTTTTGGCCACACCCTCTCCAGCATCTGTTATTATTTGTTTTCTTGATAATGGCCATTCTAATGTGGTGAGGTGGAATCTCAATTTGCATTTTTTATGGCCAAAGATGTTGACTATCTCTTAATGTGTCTATTAGCTATTCTTATTTCCTCTCCAGAGAAGACTCTTTTTAATTAATTGGGTTGTATTGTTTTTTCCTTTTTTCTTTTTTCTTTTTTCTTTGCCTCAATGCTGTCCTTCAGCACTTTACCACTTGAGCCACAGCACCACTTCTGGCTTTTTCTGCTTATGTGGTGCTGAGGAATCGAACCCCGGGCCTCATGTATGCAAGGAAAACACTCTACCAGTGAGTCACTTTTCTAGCCCTCTTTTTAATTCTTCAGTGCACTTATTAGTGGGGTGGTTGTTTCTTTGAGAATTTGTTATTGGGGATTTTAATTTTTTTAGCTTGAGGTGTATTTTTGATATGAGGCCCTTGTCTGTTATATAGCTAGTGAAGATCTCCCAATCTGAGGGCATTCTATTTTCCTTGCCAGCTATGTCCTTTGCCATGCAGAAGCTCTACAATTTAATGCAATCCCAGTTATCCAGCAGTTTGTTTTATTTGTTGTGTGTCTGGATCTTTATTTAGGAAGTTTCAACCTGTGTTAAGGAGCCCTAATGTATCTCCTATCCCTTCCTGTAATATTTTCAGGGTCTCTGCTTTTATCTTTGATCCATTTGGAGTTGATTCTGGTGCAGGGTGATATATAAAAATCTAATTTCAGTTTTCTACACATGTTTAGCCAGTTCTGCCAACACCATTTGTTGAAGAGTCTTTCTTCCATCCAGTGATTTTGGCTACCTTATCAAAGATTGGGTGGCTATAGAACTGTGGGATCATTTCTGGGTCTTCAATTCTACTCAATTGGTCCTCAGCCCTGTTCATGTGCCACTGCCAAACTGTTTTTTATAACTATAGCTTTATAAATAGAGTTTGACGTTTGGTATTGATATTCCTCCAGTATTGTTTTTCCTGCTAAACATTGCTTTTGCTATTCAGGGTCTTTTATTATTTCATATGAATTTTGAGACTGCTTCTTCTATTTCATTAAAGAATGATGTTGGGATATTGATGGGTATTGGATTAAATTTGTAGATAGCTTTGGGCAGTATTGCCATTTTCACAATGTTAATACTCCCAATCCTGGAGCATGGGAAGTTTTTTCCACTTCTCTAGATCAGCTTTAATTTCCTTATCTGGGTTTTTAAAGTTTTCATCATAGAGGTCCTTCACCTCTTTAACTAAATTAATTCCTAGGTATTTTTTGAGGCTATTACAAGCAGTTGATATTCTGACTTCAGCCTTACTCCTCATTGTTGGCATATAGAAATGCTACTGATTTTTGTTGGTTAATTTTATACCCTGCTACTTTGCCAAAGTTTTGGATCAGCTCAACTAACCTGGGAGAGGAATATATGGGGTTCTTTAAGTACATGTCATCTGCAAAGAGGGAGAGTTTTACTTCTTCTTTCCCTATTTGGATTCCCTTTATGTTTCTCTCTTGCCTTATTGCTCTGACTAGGAATCCTAATACTATATTGAAGAGGAGTGGAGAAAACTTTTCTCATTCCTGATTGTAGAGGAAATCGTTTAAAATTTTCATCATTAAGTATAATGCTAGCTGTAGGTTTGTTATATATGGCCTTTGTAATATCAAGGAATGTTCCATGGAGTCCTGGTTTCTCCAGAATTTTCATCATAAGGAGTGATAGATCTTATTAAATGATTTTTCTGCATCTAATAACATGGTTCTCATCCTTGCTCCTATTGGTGTGTTGAATTACATTGACTTGTGTATATTAAGCCAGCTTTGCTTCTCTGGAATAAATCCCATCTGGCCATAATGTATGTGTTTTTTAATATTATTTGTTGAAGTTGATTGGCTATAATTTTATTGAGAAGTTTTGCTTCAAAGTTTATTGAAGAAATGGGCTATAGTTCTATTTCTTTGATGGGTCCCTATCTGATTTTGGGATGAAGTTTATGCTGGCCTCACAGAACAAGTTTGGTAGTGATCTTTCACTTTCAATTTCATTGAAGAGTTTGAGGAATATTGAAGTTCTACTTTGAAGACCTTAAAGAATTTGGGTGTGAATCTATCTGGTCCTGGACTTTTCTTGGTGGGAGGTCTTTTATTGCCACTTCTATTTAGTTGGTTTAGATCTTCTTGGTTTAATTTGGCCATATCAATATTTACTAGAAATTTTTCCATTTCTTCCAGATTCTCAAATTTGTTAGCATTATTATTATAGTATTATCTTATAATGTTCTGAATCTTGGTTATTCCTGTCATGATGTTCCCATTCTCATCTTTGATTTTATTTATTTGGATGCTTGGGTGTATTCTTTCTTTGTCAGATTTGCTAAGGGCCTATCAGTTTTGTTAATTTTTTCAAAGAACCAACTCTTTGTTTTGTTGATCTTTGCTATGGTTTTTTTGAACTCTAATTCATTTCATTCTGATTTAATTTTAATTATTTGTTATCATCTACTGGATTGGGTTTGGCTTGTTGCTCATTTTCAAGGAGCTTAAATAAATTCAAGAAGAATCATTAAATTGTTGGTTTGAGTTTTGTCAATGTGGGCACTCAGAGTTATAAACTTTCTGCTGAGTATTGCTTTTTCTGTGTCCCAGAAGAGCTGGTATTTTGTGTATTCATTTTTGTTGTATATCATGAACATTTGAATTTCTTTTCTGATCTCAACAATGTGTTGTTCAGAACCAAACCAGAACCTGTAGTTGCACAGACTTTAGAAGTTAACAATCATTGATAAGTATTTTCACTTTAACTCTTCTTTTTTGGATATGAAAGCACATCCAATATCACCACAGAACACAGTTTGAAGATAAAACCAACCTTGAGGCCTGTAATTGCACCAATTTTAGAGGTTCAAAATCATAGATATTCCACTGTCTATCTCTCCTTTTGTTACAGGAGGGGTATTGTGATTCAGGAGTAGGATTATAAATAGTTGTGATTGGTGAACAAATCTGTCATGAGCTTTAAAGCAATCTGAACTGGAAATATAACACAATGAACCACTTTAACATGGTCAAAATGGGTACAGTTACAGTCTAACTCAATGACAAACAACTATTGATCAATGGACTAAAGGAAAGGAAGGAGTGAAGGACCAGAAATAAAGGAAAATGGGTTGAGATGAAAATCAAAGAAAGATGAAAAGATTATAGAAAAATAGAACAAGAAAATAAGGGTAGAGGAATGTAGAGAAGGAAATGAACAGAGGGAAGAAAACTAAGATCTAAGTTCAGAGAAAGAAAAAAATAAATAATTTTTTAATTATATATGTACAAAGTAATAATACTAAAATTCAAAATAATAAGATTAAGGGATAGAAAATTGAGTAGCCAAAATATAGACTGAATTAAGTATGTCCACAATTAAGGAGGAAGCCTAGTAATCACCAAAGGCTGGGTATCTAGGAATAAACAGACAGCCATGAAGAAGAAAAACATGGGGAAAAGAGGGAAAAAATAGGAAAAAAAAAAAAAAGAAAGAAATGAAAAGCCTGGAACAAAGTATGCCACATCCTAAAAAATAACTATTAACCAAAAATAGTGTAACCAGCTAAACCCTTTCTGTGTTCCTTGTAGCTTAGTTGGTTTTTCAAATCAGGCAGAAAAAAATTCTGACTTACAAAGTTGGAGTGTTTGTGTCCACCCTCCCAGAATAACTTGATAGGAGAGAGGATCTGCTTTGTGTGTAATGCAGGAGGAGATGGCTGGTTTTTGTTGGTTGGAGTCTCTGTAAGTGAGCTTGAGTATGGGTGGGTTGAGGCTTGTCTGGAATCAATGGCTTTTCCCAGAGGGCCTAGCTCCTGGGTCTCTTTAGCCCAGCCTTGAGCCGCTCTCTCTTCTATGGCCTACCCAGTTTTTCTTTTTCTTTTTCCAGTGAGATTTTAAAGACTTTTAGCTGTTTAATTTCTGCCAATGGCTAAGCTGCAGGTTTAGGTGCTATATGACTGAAATGTCTTTGTTCGCTGCAGAAAGATGAGGCTGCCTGTCTTTGTGCTTGCCTGGGTAAAGTTGTCCCTCCCTGTGAGGAGCTTTCTCCTGGGCAGGGAAACCTTCCCCTGGGCGGAGCTGATTCTCACTAGTCAGATTCTTTTGCCCTGATGAAAAATGGTGCCACAGTCACTGCTTCTCAGTTCTGTGTTACCTGCTAGCTTCTGTGGCCAGCTCTATGCCAGTATCAAAGATGGTGTTTTTCGGAGTGGGGAGTTTGAGGTTACTTTTTTTTTTGCAGACGCTGTTCTATGGGCAGGAGGGAAGATGGCTTTTTTCCCTTGGAGTTCCAGACCGTCTGCTATGTGACAAGTTTTCTCTGCATTAATCTGTGGCTAGCAGGCTGTGGTCTTGCACTCCCAATAATACAGTTCTTGCTGGAGGTGAGTGAAAAGCCGCATGCACTCCGTCTCTTCCGCCTTTGTACCAACGGTCTCTGACCTCTACCACGGCTGCCACCACTGGTTTCTGTTCAGATCTGTCTTCTTAAGCAGCCTACCTATATTTTTTTCTCTCTGGCAAAGTCTCTGTACAATTACGGCTCACTTATTGTGACTTTCTAGGTGCAGACTATTCAGTAAAATACTAAAACTCTGGTTTTTCAGAAACAGCTGTGTAGGTTTCCTGTTGATCCTTTGCCACCTCCTGAGATCCTCCCAAATTTTCTTTCCTGACTTCAAACGAATGCTAATAGCATTGCCTTCGATAAAAGACAGCAATGTACTGGACTAGAAAGGTATTCATTTTCCCTTCTGAGAGCTAGTCTTGAGCACAAAAACTCAAGGGACTGTGCTCAGGCCCTGAGTTCAAGTCCACAGCCAAGAGAGAGACAGAGAGAGTCCTCTTTGTCAGAGTCTAGAAGAAATGTGTTCTTGTATCGGAATCTGAAAACATGTTCCTTTTCATTTTTGTTGGAGACAGTACATGTTGTAGACAGCTAACTTTTCTCCTGTCTTTTTTACTTTATAAAGTTTTAAGTCATATTCTAGGCATATCTCAGTGTCATGGTGTAGGTTTAATTGTGTCTCTTAAGTCCAAACTTTTCTCCTGTCTTTTTACTTTATAAAGTTTTAAGTCATATTCTAGGCATATCTCAGTGTCGTGGTGTAGGTTTGTGTCTCTTAAGTCCTAGCCTTAGTTTTGTTATTATTCTCTTCATCTCTTCCTTTCCTTTGGCTGTCTCACTGACTTATTTCAGACTTTCAATTGTTTGCATTTTATAATCTCCAAAGTTTGTATGAAATTTGAGAGAGAGTGAGGGAAAGGATAATAGTGTTAAAAAAGTAATGTACTCTTTACCTGGCCATGTAACTGTAACCCCTCTGTACATCACCTTTATAATAACAATTTTTAAAAATTATGTGGTATATATTCACAATGGAATTTCATGCTTTATCAGAAAGAATGGCATCACCCCTATTGTAAGAAAGTGAAAAGACTTGGTAAAAATCATATTAATTGAAGTTAGCCAGACCAAAAGAAACATAGGCTCCATGATTTCCCTCATTTGTAATAATTAGTATATATCTAGGATAGTCCTTGCAGAAGAGCACAATAGCTCAATAGCTATGCATGTATTACCATGGAAGATGATGCTAATCGAAATGAACTCCAAGACATGGAAAGAAGAGATTTTTCTTTGTTGTTGTTTATAATGTACTGTGTGAAGTTATTTCTTTTTTCTTTTTTTTTCCCTTTGGTTTATCCCTTATTGTCACTGGATTTGATTTTGGTACAGTGTCATGTATATTTGTTTATCTGATTTGGGGAAGAGAAGGGGAAGAACAAAATAGTGTTCAAATATCCACTAATTAGGGCTAGGAAGGTGGCTCAGTGATAGAGTGCTTGCCTTGCATGCATGAGGCCCTGGATTCAATTCCTTAGCACAACATAAGCAGAAAAAGCCAGAAGTAGTGCTGTGGCTCAAGTGGTAAAGTGCTAGCCTTGAGCTGAAGAGCTGAAGGACAGTGTCCAGGCCCAGAGATCACGCCCCACAACTGACAGAAATAAAAAAAATCCACCAATTCCACTGAGCTTTGATAAGAGCTTTAGTTAAAACCTTCGTATTTAAGGGATGAGTGGGGATTGAATAGATCTGGGGAGAATGATGGAAGGGGTGACACTGATCAAGATGCATAGTACTTGTAAAGAGACATGATGAATTGAAATTCCTTTGTACACTATTTAAAGATAATTTTAAAGCTTTTTTTAAAACCTCCTCAAATAAAGACTTTAAGAGAGAACCTAAATATTAAATAATAATTTGATTGTGGTTAAGACAGTATTTATACAACCTTTCAACTCTATGTTGAAGATTTATTTTGAATACAAGGTTACAGATACAGTTATTGAAAGATCTAAACTTAAACCAAATTATAAATTCCTTCTTACTATCCGCATAACTTTACATCTTACCCTATCCTTGAATCAGATTCCAATATTAAAATATTGTTAAGAGGTTTGGACAACTAAATGAGATAATGCACATGCAACATTTAGCACACTGTCTGCCAGCAAATGGAAACTTATTGAGTGCTACCATAATAAGTGCGTCCATTATCTAAATACAAAAAATATTAGCCATATTGTTATTACCATTATTATTATGATCTCAAATCAAGAATTGCTCACAGATATATTAGTAAGGCTGTTTAGAGGAATTCCCTCTAATGACTGTTTGAATGCTTGATAGAAACTCCAAAATTTTCATGTCAATAAATTAAAGAAATAAAAGCTTTCCAGGGTAAGAACTAATGAAAATTTGTGTCACAGGACTTTAAAATTTCTTCTGTAACTTGTGAATTTCCATATATCTTAAGACTTTTAATAGGATCAATGAATGTAAAGAGAATCTCATATAATTATAAAATTTAACTGGTTGCATAGAACTGTTTAGTTCATCTAGATTACAAAATAATTCTACCAAAAGCTATTTTAGTTTAAGATGCTATTTAATATCTTTCCTATCAAGCACAACTAATTGATATGCTTCTAGAGAATGTTTGAGTCATTTTAACATTTATGACATAGAGAATGTTGACATTTTGACTGTTAATCTATTTTTCTAACCAATTGAGTACTTGTGTTTTTTTCAATTAAGTTAAAATAATAAGTGAGAGATTAAAAGTAAAATTTCCATTTCCATATCTTTTTCCTAGGTCAGAGATCCAAAATATTGCAGGTGAATTGCTCTGCACATTAAAATATGTTTATAGTACATTTGATTTTTTCTTGAGGAAAAAAATGCTATTTCCCAGAGACCTTTAAGACACTCATGTAGCCAAAA
Source organism: Dipodomys spectabilis (assembly GCF_019054845.1). Lineage (NCBI taxonomy): Eukaryota > Metazoa > Chordata > Mammalia > Rodentia > Heteromyidae > Dipodomys > Dipodomys spectabilis. The sequence goes on from NW_024870740.1 coordinate 4,240,206, forward strand.
TTTATTAAAACAAATAAATTTTACCCAATATAAAACATAGATTTTTGTACTTATGATTTTTAAATTTAGTTGATAGTTTATACATATTAGGGGCTGTTTCTATCTGTTTTGTCTACTTCTAAATGTCCAGTACATATAATTGGATTAATAAATGGTGAGGAGTTATTGAATGAATTAATGGACATATTAACTGAGAAAACAATAAGTATATTTACAATCCACTTTTTTTTAGTAAAGTATATGAGGAGAATATCTCCTTCAGACAGTTAAACAAAGCAACAAAATTAGATGTTACATGGGTGAAGATGTATTATACTTAAAAACTGATTTGTTGAATGGTAACTCCATTTTAGAAGTACTTAAGATAATAAAAATATTTTTTTAATTAGGTGTTTCAGTGTTAGTACTCCTGAAAAGTTGGAATTGATAAAAAGTCATTACCAGTGATATCAGTGCTGCTGTAACTGACAGCATCATAATTTTGAATCACTAAGACAAACTTTACCTAGTAACAAAATTGAATATTCTTTTTTAGGCCATTAAAGAATAAATTAAGCTTTTAATACATTATATTCCTTGTGTAGTCATATTTAAAGGATGATTAACCAGATACTTACCTTAAATCCATTTTTCATCCTTGCAACAGTTTGACAAATTTCAAAGTAGTTGTAAAAAAAAATCTGTGTAGGAAGTGGTGCTGTAGCTCAAGTGGTAGAGAGCTAGCCTTGAGCTGAAGAGCTGAGGGACAGCACTCAGGCCCAGAGTTCAAGCCCCATGACCAACCAAAAAGAACTCTGTATGGCTTTAAGTAATTCTAATGACTTGAATTTATTTTGTAAATATTTGCTAGCCTATGACATAAAATGTTGAGCACATCTTTTTTTAAAGATATGCTATTGACTAAGCTAAATATTCTCAACACACTTCATTATGTACAAAAGCTCCAAAAGTGTCCTGAATAAAATGACTTGCTATTATTCAATAATACATATCTCATATTTACATATTTCTGTAATGGATTTACATATAACTATCAAATAATTGATCTGGTTATGCTTAATATTTAAAATTTACTTGTCTTTCAGATAATATAAAATAATTTCCAAGACAATTTTCTGAGTATTTGTCTTATTTGATTATATGCACACAAAGTTCATACTTGATTAAAATTAATTATGTTTTGTAAGAGCAATAGTCATGGAAAAAGTAAGATGGTGGAATAGAAGTCATTTCAGGTAACTCTGTGAATGAGAACATCTGGATGGATTATATTCCAAGTTTAAAAAAGGGAGGATGAGTTTTACAATTGTGAAAGATGTGACAGGATGATTGAAAAATCATGCACAGAGGGAAAGCTTACACAGAGAAAAGTAGGGAATCACCTAAAGCTCCAGTCTTGAATCTTCACCCGCAAGTGGGCAAGCACAGAGCATGGATGGATATATAGATGCCAACCTGAAATGTACAATCTCAGAAGCTAGCCTGATGACAAATCTCATTTGGGCAGTCTGGTCCTGATGTATCTGGCAAAGTCTGTGGTATCTCTCTTTCTGCTGTGCTACTTGAGATTGGGAGATGATGACACAGATTATGTGAAATTCTTCTTTCTACCCTTGTCCATATATCTTTTAAAAATATTATTTATGTAGTCAATGCAAATGGTGTAATCTCTCACCAGGATTCCTTGGGAACTGGACACCATTTACTTATTTGGTAGAGATGTTCATCTTGGAATGAACACACTGGGAAAGAAATGAAGAAAACAATTCCATCACAATCTTCTCAGAAAAATACCTTGGAACACACCTGAGGAGATGAAGACCTCTACGATAACTACATTACTATAAAGCACTAAAGAGACAAATTAGGATACTAGAAGATTATAGGATCTACTATGTTTATGGACTCACAGAATCAATGCTGTGAAAATTACTATAATACGGGAAGTTATCCAGGGGTTTAAGTACCTATAAAAATATCAAAGCTATTCTATATGGATTCAAAAAAATCCCAAAATTCATGAGAGGGAACTCACATGACATAAAATAATCAAAGGCAATCCTGAGGGAAAAGAGTAAAGCTGGAAGCAACACAATGCCTTATTTCAAATCATATTTCAGAACCATAGTAACAAGACCAACATTACACGAGGACCTAAATGATATGAACACAAAAAAAAAATAGAAAAAAGGACACAGAAATAAGTCCACACCATTTATTTCCATTTCATTCTCAAAAAGATGCCAAAAACATCTTTGAGAAAATATAACTTCTTGATAGTGTTAGAAAACTTGATAACCATATGTAGAAGGCTGAAACTTGATTCCTATCTCTCATCTTGTACAAAAATCAATTCAAAATATATCAAAGTCTTATACTTTGAAACTACTCTAGGAAAACATAGGGAAAACATTTTAAAACATAGGCATGGGTATTGACTTACTGAATAAGACACCAATAACACCAATAACTCAGGAAATAAGAGCAAGAATAGACAAATTGAATTGCATTAAATTAAAATGCTTCTACACAGCAAAGGAAGTAATCTACTAAAGTGAAGCGATAGCTTATGGAATAGGAGAACAATCTTTGCCAGTCATTCCATGTACAACAGAGCAATATCCAGAATATAGAGCTCAAAATATTAAATATAAAAAGTAATACAGTTAATAGATGTGCAAATGAACATTTGGTCCTCAAAAATACATGAAAAATATGTAGTATCTTTGTTTATGAAGCAAATACAAAGCAAAATGACATGGAGATTTCATGTTACTCCAGTCAGAATGACTGTCATCAAGAAAACAATAATAGAAGCTGATAGAATGTGATAGAAAATGGACTCTGATACATTGTTTGTGTATTTCCATAGTGCAGCCACTATGGAAATTAGTATAAAGATTTTTCAAAAGAACAAAATAAAAAACTACTATTGGATCTGTGCACTCACCTGAAGAAATCTTAGTCAGCACACAGTGAAGAAGATTGAATGCCTATGGTTAGCACAGCACTACTCATAATGTCCAAGTTGTGGGATCAGCAGAGTCACCTCTTAACAAATGAATACATTGAAATATATGGTGTACCCCTACAACATTGAAGTCACCCATAACAAATGAAATTATGCCATTGCAGGAAAATGGATGACAATGGAGATCATCATCTCATCATCATCTTTTTTATATCGAATTCAATCCCACTCTTGGGCATTTATTCAAATGACCACAAACAAGACCATACTAAAGCTTCCAGCACAACTATGTTTATTGCAGCATTATTTGCCATAGCTAAGATATGGAACCAATCCAGATGTCCCTCAGTAGATGATGAATGGATCAAGAAAATGTGGTATATATAGAAAATCGAATTCTATGCCTCCATCAAAAAGAGTGACATTGCCCCATTTGTTAGGAAATGGAAAGAATTGGAAAAACTTATATTAAGTGAAGTAAGCCAGGCCCAAAGGAACATAAGTCTCATGGTTTCCCTTATTTGCAATAATGAGTATATGTCTGAGACTCAAAAGAACTAGTATCACAGACATTCTCTCATATCCAGAGTCTAAACCTTTAAAATAAAGAAACAAATGCAAAAGGGGGATTGTTTGGTGAAGAATCAGTTAGTGTGAAAGGGAGATGAATATAATCTCAGTACATTCTGTTCACGAACAAAAATGTCATGATGATATCCATTTTTAAAACTTTTCTAATGGGAAGGAGACGGGATACAAGGTTAAAAATAACAAGAGAAGGGATGAATATAATCAATGCACATTATATCCATGTGTGAAAATATTCCAAGAATCCCTTCACATTGTTCAATTAATATACATTAATAAAAAAGAAAAGGCAAAGTTGATCTTGTTCATTCTATTCAGTATTATTGGTTTCTAAACAATTGTTGAAAAGTATAATATTTCTCAAATTTGCTATACAAGACTATATACAGTAGACCCTGTTCCAAGGATACCTCTATTGAAAAAGAAAAACATGAATGCTCAGAATGTAGAGTTAAGTTTTGTAATCATGAATGTTTGACTCAATTTTCCCATAACATTGCCCAACTTCCATTAAAAACATGACTTTTCAACAAATGTAGATTTTAATCTTAGTAAGCATATCAACTTTGTCCTTGTTTATTGAGCATCATGTATACATATGTATGTATACATCTATATGCACATATAGATGTATATATAGAGATGCATCTGTGTATTTGTTGTTATCCTTAAGTAATTATACAATCGAGTTACAATTAGACATATCAATGTGCAAGTGCAATGAATCTTGATCAATATCTCCCTTTTCATCATTCTCTCCCATCTCTTTCTTTTTTTATTGAAAAAGTGATGATCAGGGGGTTACAGTTACATAAGTAAGGCAATAAGTACATTTGTTTTTAATCATTGTTACCCCATCCCTCATTATCTCCCACTCACCCCTCCCTATTCCCCTTCCCCCCAAATTGTAATGTTCATATCCAACACAGTGTCAAGTGAGTATCAATGTTGCTTTGGTTCATCCAATGCCTTGTTGTTTCTGTGATTCCCTTTCCTTTCCATATATTACATAATCTTATATGCAAAATATGAGGTACAAAAAACTAAGAGAAATGAAGAAAAAATAAAACAATAGAAAAAAAGAACAAAGTACATACATAAGAACCTCTTGTTTCCATATGTTGGAGTTCAGGTTGATAGGCTTCATTATATATAGTCCTATGCACTAAGCAATTGATATCCCCTGTTAAGAATATCATATACATATTCTAGTTCTTCCAAATGATCTCCCATCTCTTTCAACCTTACCTGTCTTCTCGATTTGCCTGGTTTCCTTGTCACATATGCACATGGAGTTTTATGACTGCATTTGAAAGCTATAATTTTATGGGCAATATTAAGGGCAGATCTTAGGCAATGACACAATATCCTGATCATAACCCAAAATTTGAGAGACAAACTATATAATGTGCTCTCAGGACTTTCAATTCTTGTTTCTGAAGTTCCTTTCGCATTTATTTATTTCATCCATTTTTGGCCATGCTTGTCAAACCATGTAAATAAGCCCATGAATAAAGTGCATTACTTTATTCAATATTTTCCTTTCCATCCAGCAGCTAAGTATATTATTTGGGTAGATGAGGAGAATGAAGGGAGATTAGAATAATGGAAAGTGAATAATATTGAAACACATTGCCACTATGCTTGAAAACAGAATGAATAAACCCACTGAAAGTTGTTAAATAGTAGGGATGGTGGAAGGAAAAGAGAGCAATCGATGGAATTAATGTGCTTAAAATATAATATATGCATGTGTGAAATATAGTGAAACCACTTTGTATGATTAGTATACACTAAAGGAAAAATGACAGGAACATGAAATAGGTTCTGTTGAAGTGTTGGTAGGAGGGCTGGAAAAAGGCAGAGGGTGAAGAAGAGTGATCACAATGGAAGTACTTTTAGGATATATGTATGAAAATAGAACAACAAAATGGTTGAAATTGTTTTGCAAATGGGAAGGGGCATAAGAAAGAATCATGGAGGTGGAGAATTGGATCTGGGTACACAATGGGCATTTATGAAAATATCACAATTAAATGCGTTTGTACAGCTAATAGATGCTAATACTTCTTAAGGGGTTCTTAGTGGTGCTAAAGCATAGTGTGACATGGTTATTTAACAAGATAATGTGACTGGTAGCTCTGGCATCCTGAAGTGCAAACATATATGAAATAAACTGTGCTGAAATCACAGGCAGAATTTGTAAACATGTATCCACATGACAAAAATAGAACATGTAGAGCCCTCTCCACTACTACTTGATGTGCATCTTCCCATAACAAGAACCATGAGAGAGATGACGCATGGGAAAGATGATTGAGTCGCTTTCATACCAAAAGCTATGGGATTCCAAAGCACCACATGCTTCCATATAATTCTTTCTTCATCTCTGCAGACTTTCGGATCTACTTCTATGTTAGAAACATGGTGATAGCACCTTGCAACTTGGTTTCAAAAGGTAAGTTTCTGTTTGTGCCAAATTAGATTCCCTGGGAACTAAAAGAAAATGTTATGGAAAAATTATGTACCTAACAAAAATGTCATTCCAAAAGATTAATGAGAGCATTTTCTTTAAGTCTCAAAAAAAAACCCAAAAAACAAGATTATCTTCATTAAAAAAAAAGGTATCATTAGTATTCTCATGATATTAGCCAATCACCAAAGGGTGATTATAGAAAAAGAATTAAATCCCAGTAGCTAATTTTCTTACTGTATTTTAAAAATAAATAGTAAGTGAGCTCTCTCATATATAATGAACTATATAAAATGATATAGCAACTCATTTTCCCTAATTCACATAGCTTAAATTCCAAGGATTTCTGAGAACTGCATTGTCTAGTGGTTCTAATAATTTAATACTTACCCATGTTCCTAGAAATTTCTCATTTTGTCATAATAAGAAGCAGAGATCTTTCCTTGCATATTTTATTTCTAAAAATTAAACTATAGAGACCTGACCAGTTCCTGTGTTTTAGAATATTAATTAGATACAATATTCATATAAAAGAGAAATTCTAGTCAAGGAATGAACTATTTCTTTCAATACTGTAAAATTGGTTGCCAACTTGTCTGACTTTACCAAAAGAGAACAACACATACACATAAGTTATGTGGAGTAGACTTACTATATATGGGTGAGCAGTAAGAGACAACAGGAGCTAAAGGTCATTGTGAATCCAAAGATATAGGCAAACAGCCCATTGCAGCCTTATCTGCATATGCTCTTCTTGAACTTTAACTGAGACCCCAGAGAACAACTTGCCCTGAATTTTATACTCTGGGAACACAGGTCCAGGCTGAAGTATTGAAGTGGTCTGATTTCTAATGGGGACTGGAACAGAGCCCTTGTTTTTCTGGCTAACTTCTCTTTATCTCAGATCATTGTACATCATTCCCAGCATGTTCTACAGGAGCAAGAAAGGGATAAGAACTGTCCTGTCATTAATGGAATATAAATTTTCATTATTTGCATTAGTGACTCAAATGGAATTTTATTCTTTTATAAGAAAATAATCTCTCCCATCCCACATGCTTTGGCTAATGGTAGTAATAATTTAATGATCATCATTGCTGCTCATTATCACTCCCATTGCAGCATGCTAGTATACCAGCAGCAAATCAAGGAAAGACTGCAATATGAGATCATAATTTTTAGTGTAAATCAATCAGAGCAACAAAGATGGGGAAGGAATGCAAAGAGTATTTTTGGAAGATGTTCAAAATCCAATCATGATCAGTAATGTTCTGATTTACTACCTCTCCCGTCTGCTGCTCTCCCATTTAAATGACCTATGCTTCCTTTTTAAAACCAAGGCTGGAAAGCTTTCAACTACAGATGACATTTCATAGGAAGGAAGGCATAAACAAAAAACCCAAATGGGTACTTGACATCCTTGATGCCCAAGCACAAGGGTCAGAGTTCATTGGGTTGTTTAATCCAGTCATACAAATTAAGTTATGTGATGTCTGAAGAAAATTGGACAGCATGTCTTAAAAACAAATCTTGGCATATTGGTTATTCTTTTTTCTTTTTGATATGCAGAAAGAGGCAAATTGAAAACACAATCTTTAACCTCATCCCTAAACCATTTATATAAACTGAAACAGGAAATAGAAGGAAATTATGTCATTGCCAATTGACTATTAGAATAGTCAATATTAGAATATTCACCCATAATAAAATATTCTGGATGACTTATATGGGAAATGATATTCTGTGTTGTCAGAATTACAAAGATATATTGGTGAGTTTTCACTGTTGGAAGTAAATTTTGTATCCAAATTATGCATCCAAATTAAGTAGAAAAATAATTACACCATAGTTCTTTGCAGAACCAGCTTTAGCAGCATATTAAATAAATTTAGTTCAAATAATTGAACTAAATTTGATTTAGATATCTCAAAGGGACAGAATTTAAGACAGGTTATAGCATAGCAAATTATTTACAATAAAGTAACTTTTTAGCAAATAGGATTTTTACCAAATGGAATTTCTTCATAAATTTGTGTCTTTTTCAAAAAAGATTTTTGCTATAGGTATGTGATCACGAATACTCCAGAGAATAGAGTAGCATTTACTAAATGGAAATTTACTATGATTTATTTCTACCACCATTTTCAATCTCTCTGGGCTTGGGCGCTGTCCGTGCACTCTTCAGTTCAAGGTGAGCGCTCTACTGCTTGAGCCACAACACCACTTCCGGTTTTCTGGTGGTTTATTGGAGATAAGAGTCTCATGGACGTTCCTGCCCTGGCTGGCTTTGAACCCTGATCTTCAGATCTCAGCCTCCTGAGTAGCTAGGATTACAGGCGTGAGCCACCGGTGCCTGGCTCCATTTTCAATCTTTAGAATGTTATTGTCTAGATTTATTTTAAACCTCTAAGTCAAGTAAAGCACACAAGACAATTCAACCTCACTACCAGAGACCTATGTCTATAATCTTAGCTCCTCAGGGGGCTGAGATTTGGAGGATTAACTTGAATCCAGCCCAAACTGAAAATTCCATCTCCAAATTAACCCCAAAAATCAGGGCTGGAGGTATGGCTCAAGTGGTACAGTGCTAGCTAAAAAAGCAAGCCAAGCAAGCATGAGGCTCTAGTTCAACCTAGGTATAAAGAGGACAAAAGAAATGGGACAATCTAAAACCCCAGCTATTACAAAAATCCAGTGTTTCTTTAATACCACTAATTATCAGAGACCTCCTTAAAACTGAATTAAGACACAAATTTATGGCATTGTAATCCTTTCATATAATTAGTATCATAAAAGCATTAAGCCTCTAAAGTCAGATTACCAACTAGTTCTCAGTAGATATTCAATTAAGCTTATTAAAGGAAGGTTTTAGAGAGGTAAAACTTTACCACTACTCCACAGAAAATGCATTACTTTTCTTTTTAAAACAATATAAATTAAAATAAAAATAAAATAAAATAAGATGGCTTAACATAAAGCATAATACTAAATACTGATACTAGCAATTGAATTACAGATATCAAACTAGCATTCTTCTAATGTCACAAACATGATGTGGGGAGAACTCCAATGGCAAACTTTTGTGTCAGAAGCATACGTGAAAACCAGTTCTCAAAGGCACTTGAAAATAAGAGAATTGTCCAATGAATCAGGTGTTTAGAAAAGGGCTGGATCAAAGCAAGCACTAACGGCTCATACTTGTGTTCCTTGCTACTTGGGAGACTGAGTTTGAAGAATTGAGATAAAGAACTGAGAGTGAACCAATGTAACAATGATACTCACAAGATTCTATACTGGAAAAGAATTTACAACTAGGAGGATAGGGTAGGAGGGGAGTTAGACGAAGGGAAGAAAAGTAAGAGAGAATGAGGAAGGAGGTAACATTGTTCAACAAGAAATATACTCATGGGCTGGGAAGGTGGCTCAGTGGTAGAGCACTTGCCTTGCATGCCAGAGCCCCTGGGTTCGATTCCTCAGCACCACATAAGCAAAAAGAAAAAAGCCGGAAGTGGTGCTGTGGCTCAAGTGGTAGAGCGCTAGCCTTGAGCTGAAGAGCTGAGGGACAGCGCCCAGGCCCAGAGTTTAGGCCCCATGACCGGACACACACACACACACACACAAAAAGAAATATACTCATTCCTTTACGTCTGTAACTGTAGCCCTGCTGTACATCACTTTTACAATTTAAAAAAAGTTTTTTTTTTAAGAATGGAGGTTCAAGGACAGCCCAAGCAGAATAGTCCAAGAGATAGCATTTCAGTAGAAGAAGCATAGCATGATGTCATGTACCTGTCATCTCAGCTATGACAGGAAGCATAAAATATACTTCCTGGTATAAACCCAAGGCAAAAAAAAGGCTGGAGATGTGGCTCAGCAGTGAATGCCTGCCTAGCAAGCATGAGGCCCTGAATTAAAACCCAAGTACTGACAATAAAAAGAAAAAAGAAATGAAAAGGAAAAGAAAATATATGAGCAAGAGAAGCATTAATTTGATTTGGTCATTAAATTGAATCTTGATGTACTTTGAAGTATGAGTCTGTCTATTCATTTCAATGACTCAGTAATACATTGTTAATTTTAGGAACACGTTGTATGTTTTTTAGAGTTAAAGCTGAGCTTATTAAACTCTGAAATCCAGAAAAGACTTTAGTTAACTTCCAAATAAAATGTTATTCTAGTACTTTAAGAAAGGATCAGTTTTTAGAACTATAACCAGTGAGTAGATATATTAGGCTGTCTAATCTGTTTAAGTTATCACATTAGGAACTGAGGGTATAGCTAAATAGTAGTACACTGGCCTGGCATGGGTGAGGCCATGGGTTCAGTGCCCAGCATCACACACAAAAAACTAAAAAGGCATCAAGATAAAGTCTACATAATTGTGTGTGTTTCTAGTTGAAGACCAATTGAACCTAAATGCATGAATTCATTCCTAAGCTTTCTCTTCTAGTGCATTGGCCTAATTTTGTTTTTATACCAATGTCATGCTGATTTGCTTTTGAGAACCCACATCTATATTTTCCAGTCAGATAGCAAGATGGCTCCAACATTACCTTTTCTCTCTTCAAAGTTGCCAAAGCAATCCCTTAAATTCATGTAGAACCTCACTTTCCCTTATTTGCAATATCTAGTATATGTACGAGTCAAACGGAAAAGGTCAGATAATGTGATGTTAGGAAAATGAACCCTTAGATATGTATTTTAATGTTTTTTTCTTTCATGCATTTGTTTCTAATGCATTTATAAGATTATCTCTTTGTTGTTTTGTATGTCCCTCCCCCACAGTATAACCCTGCTTTCACTATATTTGATGTCAGTATAACTTGTGGAGGAGATGGGGAAAAACAAGTCGTTTAAGGATACAGGTGGACCTGTTGAAACAATGAGAAGCACAAGTTGTCATGTAGAAAACAAACTTTACAACGTTGGGGGGGGAGGATTGGGTGAGGGGGTGGGGGGGAAGCTGGGAAGGGATGTGAAGGGTAAACAAAGGAGGAGGCTGCAATGCTTGATAAGAAATGTACGCATTATCCTGCCCATGTAATTGTAACCCCTCTAAAGAATGTTCACAAAAAAAAAATTAAATTTAAAAAAAGCAATTTTGAGGTTCTACATGAATTTAAGGGATTTTTTTCCCATTTTTGTGAAAAAAAAATCACTGTTTTTTTTTTCCATAACAATTACATTGAATCTCTGGGCCACTCTAGATTATTTGCACATTTAACAATATATGTAAAAATCATGAGCACAGGGTAGCTTGCATATCCTATTACATTTATTTATACCTTCAATTTTTCATCAATGTTTTATAATTCTCAATGTATACATCCTTGGTTAAATTTATTTCTAAGTAATTTTATGTTATTACACATCAAACTGCATTTTATTATTTTTTGAGAAAGTTTTGTTGTTATGCATAGTGTTAGTGTATAGAAATGCTACTTTTTCTCTACTGATTTTGCATCCTTCAACTCTATTTGATTCAATCCCATTGTAGGAAACCCTGGAGTATGGCTAGATAGATAGGTGCCAACCTGGAGGGTAAAACTGCAGAAGCTGGCCTGATGAAAATGTTCACTGGGATAGCCTGGTCATGAGGTATGTGACCAAGTCCAGTATTTCCTTTCCTTCTCCTTTCCCTAAATGAATGTGCAATCTCTCTCAGTCTCTCTCTCTCTCTCTCTCTCTCTCTCTCTCTCTCTCTCTGTTGTTTGAGCGTGGGAAAGGATTACACACATTATGTGAAATTCTTCTTACCTTTATGCATATATATTTTTGATTACTATTTCTGTAGTCAAAGCATGAGACATAATCTTTTACCAGAATTTCTTAGGAACTTTGCATGCTTGGATGGTGGATCAATGTTTTGTCCTGGAGTAAACACCATAAATTGCTCTGCTATTCATTTACCTTCTAGAAAGTGATTGTGGCAATTTATTTGATATTCCAAGTTGGGTAAGTTCAACAGCAATAAGATGCCCTCTAATTGCTTAGATTAATTGCTAATTATTCATAGAATGCCTCATATTTTTGCCCATGCATGGATCTCTGGGAGAAGGCAGTATGCACAGTGGTTAGTTGTATGAACACTGGAGTCAAAGGTCATGAGTTTACGCTAGGTTGCTAAAAACATGATTTTGAGTGAGTTATTTTTCTTCTTCATTTAAAATCCTCTAGTACTTAAGTCATGAATATGTCAGATGCTTATGTTACTATGAAATAAAATATGTATGCTTAGGACATTTCTGACACATAATAAGCATATTAAAGACATTAGTATCTATAATTAAAATACATAGAATAATATATTTTACCTAGGCATCACATAGAGTTTCTGAAATGAAACTCATAGAGAGGTTAGATTTGACATAAGAGTTTGATTTAAAAGGAAAAATATGCTGATTTGATCACTGTGCTCTATGCTTAAAATTCAGTTCACTGCACATACTGCACCACTGTCATTCAGTTTATACTTCTCAAGCAAGGGTGATAAGGATGTGGTCCACCTCCTGCTTAAGGCCATGCAAAGGTTGTAGAATTACAAATTATAAACACCAGCTCTGGCTGAAATTGCTTTATGTAACTACCTGTGAGTTCAACAGACCAAAGAAAGAGCATTTCAAGAATTACACTTTGAAACCAATTCAGAAATGTTTGCTTAATGATCACCAGCAGAGATGATACACAACAAAAGGCCTCAGGGAGTCCTGGTAATTTTTCAGCGGATGCTCAGGAGTTGACAGGAAGAAAGCACTACATAAAATTATGTGCTAGTATCAGGTGCAGCCAGTTAGAAACTATGGTTGGTGCAAAAAATTCACACATAAAGATTTGCCCTAAATGAATGAGAGCATCACTGAGCATAAAACATCAACTATCTGCCTCTGATAGATATGGAACTAAAAGTCATTCATGTCCCAAGGCTCAGATTCCCAGAACCAACTTCGTCAGTCTTGAAAGGTTACCTTTTAAACGATGTAATTGAGATGCAGAGGTTCAAAAATGGTGAGGCCAATGTTTTTGTCAGTTATAGGGCTGAACTCTGGGATTGGGCACTGTCTCTCAGCTCTTCAGCTCAAGGCTAGTGCTCTATCATTGGGCCACAGCACCACTTCTGTCTTTTTCTGCTTATGTGGTGCTGAGGACTCAAACCCAGTGCCTCATGCATGCAAGGAAAGCACTCTACCACTGAGCTACTTTCTCAGCCCCGTGAGGCCATTTTTAAAAAAAACAGGTTATACTTTTAAAAATTATAAAGTGTGACAGAATATTAGCAAAAATATTTCTGTGTATGGTATTTTAAAATAAGTTCATTTCTTCCTTGAGTGCTTTGCTTATTCCAAATTTTCTGTGCTGAACTTGCAGATATTTTATAAGACAAATATGCACATTATTTAAAATTAATGTTAGCCTTATTCAGTGATTCTCTGTGTGTATGGGTGTGTGTGTGTGTGTGTGTGTGTGTGTGTGTGTGTGTGTGCGTGTGTGTGTATTGGTTCTGGGGATTAAACTCAAGGCCTGGGTGCTCTCCTGAACTTTTGTACTCAAGTCTAGTACTCTACCACTTGAGTTATAGCTTCACTTCTGGCTTTTTGTATTTAATTGGAGACAGACAAGAGTCTCACCAACTTTCTTACCCAAGAAAGTCTTTGAATTGCAATCCTCAGATCTCAGCTTCCTGAATAGCTAGTATTATAGGTGTGAGCCATTAACACCAGCTTTTTATTCTGTCAATTAAAACTATGGGTAGGTTATACTGACAGGCACTATTATTTTCCTTATTCTATCATGCCTAGATTATAAACTTTTTGATTAATTTTGTCATTGTAACTGGGTCATGCTATTTGTTTGAATATTTTTATGGATGTGTCTGTGACATTGTTTCTAAATGATACTAGCATTTGAATCTATACATTGAATAAAGTATAATTTCTTCCCCAGTGTGGGAACCAAGTAGAAAGAGAAAATAGAGTTTGAAAATGGGAGAATTTGCTCTTTTTGCCTGTGTTGTGTTATCTTCCAAACTTATACTATCAGTTCTCCTGTATCTACTGAATCTCAACTGCACATCATGGCACTTTTCAGTCTCCACTTTTTGAGATAGTTATTTGGGGAAATGGGAGGTGGGGACAGGGGAAGAGACACAGAGAGAGAGAGACAGAGAAAGAGAGACATGGAAAGAGAGAGAGATACTAGTTAATAGAAACTTCAAAAAAAAAAAGCAAAGGTCAGTCTATCTGTAATATTTCCTAAGTTGTTCAGTAATTGTGTGTTTGGTTTTGCCATAGCTAGGCACTCTTCTGAGGCATTATAATAAAAAGTTGAAAACAGGACTCATAAAGGTGTCCTCAATCTGGCATGAGGAAAGGTAGACAGTAAACCATTAAAAAGCAGAGGGACCCTTCTAAGACAACATATACGTCTACAGGATTCTGGGATGGATCAGGAAGACAAATCACTTCCAGTGGGAAGGAATGGGGTTTCCCAAGGTTGTGAGGGAGGTGCACCAAACCGAGGGATTCTGAAAGCAGGAGACATGTTGGGATAGGGGGTCTTGGGGAGGAAAATAGAGAGGATGAAGGACACATATGCTTCCTTTAATGACCTGCTGTTCTTAGCTACGTTAGTGACCTTCCAGGATCTGTGATGTCTTGTGGTGAACTTGCATGTAAAGATACCAGAGTTTCAACTGAAGTTTTTTTTAAAATCAGTTTTGCAATACCTAACCAAGAAACACAAAAACTTTTCAATCTAATTCCCTTGTTTCTAAGTAGGTATCATGGATGTGTGTGTATATAGGCATAGCAGCAAGTAGAAGAGTTTATTGTTGTAATACTGACACAAAGAAATGATTGATATTCCTATGAATAAAAAAATGCTTAGGTAAGCTAAGAATATTGAAAATGTTCAATCATACTTAAAAATATTTAAGTAAGTTTTAATAACATTAAGAACTAAGGTTTGGATAACAATAAAAAGCAGTCAAAATAATTTTGCAAAAGACAGTTAATGATAAAAAACATTTATGTAAATATGTGTGCATATATATGCAAAAAACAAGAATTTTTATAAGATTACATAAAACAATATAGTCTCAGCTATTAAAATGCATTGCAAAAAGAACCAAATGTAATACACATTAACCTTGTGGTTTATGTTTCTGCTGAGTGGGGAGCAACTGATCAATTCTTCTGCTGTGACAGTTCTAAAATGTATTCATTTCATGTTAGTGATTTATACTTGCCTACAAGTGAATCTGAATTCCATAACATATTTTCCAGGAATATGGTATTTCCTTTCAATTTCCTTGATGTTCTGTGTAATTAGTCATGGTAACAGAGGTTCACTAAATGTTTTTCAGATTTCTGCTTGGGTTATGTGTCTATTTGGGAATAAATTTACCAAAAAGGCCAAAAGCCAGGTAATACATTCCACTTAACACTTTTTTTAGGAGTTAATTTTTTTTATTTTTTAATTGAAAAGGTGATGCTTGAGAACATAATAACTGACATTCTATACAACAGCTATTGTATATTGCCTATTAGGGCAGAGTTGAAAAGCTAATTACATATTCAACCCTGCTTAGTTAGTGAACCATAGAAACACCTAAAAAAGCAATTTGTAGTTATCCAGCGTGAAATAGTTATCCTATTAACACTTAATTTGTAGCATAAGAGAAAAACATTTCTTCAAACCAAAAATAAAATAGAAGCCAATTTATTTTGATGGCCCAAGGTAGTTAAACTAACCAAATAGCATGTTCTCTACTAACATTATTTTCATGTTCACTTGATAATCATCCATCAAATCATGAAAGTGATTGTTAGTCATTGACATACCACCTATTTTCTATTCGATTACATTTCCCTTTTCCATCTTACATGGTTTCTACCTTTCAGGAATTTGAAACTGACAGATTGAATAATTTTTCATTTTCAGCCACAAGTTTTTTGTTGGGGGGTAGAGCTTGCTGCAGTGAGCAGAGTTCAGAAAGCAGCATGAGCATTTGTTAAAAAAAAACAAAACCATTAACTGACTAGTGTCTCTTTTTTCTAATATTTTCATAATAAAAGAGGAAAGGAGCCTTTGGTTGTGATAGCTATAAGAAAAGGGAAGCTACAGACAGGAAGAGGTTAAGAAGAGATTATTTTCTACTGCCCCAGTTCTTCCATTTGCCAGTGTCATCACTAATGCTCCCTGACCTTTAGCAACACACGAACCCTTTTTGAACTTCAGTTACTCATTTTTATTTTGTATTAGGTACTTATGTCACATTAGAAAAAAGTTCTAAAGGTCATTTGCTATTGTCTGGAAAACATAATACAACCTTCTTTATCGTTGTTCCTTTGGGTCACCTAGCTATCACAGTCTCCAACAGGACTTAAAAAAAAAAAAACAACCCATATAAACATGGGCACCAAGAAAAAACGTACATACAGACCCATAGCCCTTTGGACTGCAGTACAATATAGATTCTTCTCTCAAGAGAAGAAAGTTGAGTAAGCAGAATGCTTCTGTGAAGACTGCTCTTCATACTGATCACTGATGCCTACTTCCTGGCCTATCTCATCCTCCATATCAAACAGGCAGAAAACTGAGCAAAGTCAATAAAATTCAGCAAGGTAACAAGCAAATTCATATTGCAACATGAATATTTGGGGAGAATATTCTACAAGATGTATCTCTTCTCCAAAAGTCCACAGCTCTTGTATATTAGAAGAAAAAGACAATAATACGTTATCTGCCCAATCTGAGAATAGAGTCATCTGTCAATATCTGTGGAGGTTTGGTTCTGAGATCCCCAGGATATCAAAATTCAAGGATACTCAAGTGCTTTATATAAAATGATGTAGTGTTTGCAAGAAAGAAAAATACTGCACATCTTTTGGTAGCACTTTAAATCATATCTAGATTACTTATAATACTCAACACACCTAATAAATGTTATATAAATAGTTGCTAGCTCGAGTGTGCCTATAAATCTATAAACACACTGGGTGGTAAACAAGGGGTTGCAAATGCGTTCACTAACATATAATAGACTCTATGGAGAGCTCAAATGGTATAATTCTTAAGGAATACTAAGTCAAAACCCAACCAAATAAATATCAGGAAACAGGTACTTCCAAGAGTGGAGGGTAGGGCCATGGGAGAGGGGTAGAACATTGAAGGAAGAAAGAAGGGAAATTGCAAACAAGAATTTGCTGTATATAGCACAGAATTGAGAAAAACAAGGGAATGGGTGGGTGGAAGGGGGGGATGAAGATATTGAAGTCATGGCACAGATCAAGATGCATTGTATACCTAAACTGGTTTGTTAAATGGTAAAAAAAAAAATCAATGCATAACCTAAAATCAAGAAAAGTGAGGGAAGGGGTAGCTTGGGAGGGGTGAGTGAGAATAATGAGGGGGATACATTAAGCAAGATGCACTATTTTCATAAACGACTTTGTTGAATGGCAGCTCCTTTGTACAACTACTTAAAAGATAATAAATTATTCAATATAAATAAATAGTTGTTGTTTTATAAGGAATAATGACAAGGAAAAAATCTAAAGTAAAACAGAAGTATAACTTCTTTTCGAATATTTTGTCTGTGGCTTGTTGAATTCACGAGTCGTAGGACTCACAGAATGTCATTATGCAATCATTTAAATAGAATTTTCAGATAAAATATGCAGTCTCTCAGATTTCATTTCTTTTCTCCTGTGAAAGTTTGTGGTTATCTCACACAGAGAGGAATAAAGTAAATCTTGGAAGCAAGTATTGACTCTAGGATTTTGGTTTCCATAGTGATGTTCTTTATTCTCTGTGTTATGTTATCCTTTTAGAATGATTCTTGCAACTCCGATCACTCTTGGTCCAAGTTTCCTTGTCTAGATTAAGATATCATAGTTTGATGCTGTTAAGATTTATCCATCTGCATCTCAGACCCCGGAGCCCTCTGAATACTCACAGTGAGTGAGCACATGATGAATAAGTAGCCATCTGAATCAGGAAACAACCCTAACCAGACTCTTCCATTGTGTGAGCCTTCAAAACTATGGGAAATAAATGTGTGTTATTGATTAGCCACTAGTTTGCAGCATTTTTTAAACAGCCCAAATAGCTTAATACATAAACAAAATGCCTTCTCAAGTCATGTTTATTGTATGCAGATATCAACTACACATTTGCAGATTTCAATTCAGAGATCTTTCTGTGAGTCAAGGAATCTGTTACCCTGCACAAAAGAAGGTAATTCTTAGAACAAAACTTAATCAGCTGATGTGAGACAGGTGCTCCCACCACAAGACCTGGGATAGAGTGGGCATCCAATCTTTATTCAATGGGGACATTGAATAAATGCTGAGTCTGACTGGTCTAAGAACACATAGAATGTAATTGATAAAGAAGAGAAAGAGAGAGAGAGAGAGAGAGAGAGAGAGAGAGAGAGAGAGAGAGAGATTGCCTTTGAGAGTGAAGAATTAAACATACGAGAGATTTGCTGAAGCTTCGTTTTCATCTGGCCATGATGCAATGCATCCTGAGCTATACTGTTGTTATTTTATACTTAGAGATCCAGTCCTATATTCACTTTCTGTGTGTGTGTGTGTGTGTGTGTGTGTGTGTGTGTGTGTGTGCGCGCGAGCATGTGCACGCGCGCTAGTTCTGGGGCTTGAACCCAGGGTCTGAACTTCTTTTAATCAAGGCTAACACTCTAACAGCTCAGCCTCAGAGCCACTTTTGACTTTTTCTGAGTGGTTTATTGGAAATAAGAGTCTCAGGGACTTTTCTATTCTGGCTGGCACTGAACTGTGATCCTCAAATTTCAGCCTCCTGAGTGGCTAGGTATAAGCTTCCAGTGCTTGGCTCTTCCTTCACATTTTTAAGAAAAAGAAAACTCAGAGACAAAGAGTTGTAGATTGGTTGACTTCTTTACTATTAGTGTTGAATTCTATACTAAAATCTAAGCATCCCAAAACAAATCAGCTGCTCCATACCAGATAAAATAGATTTTTTTTCCTCTTGCATTTAGGTAGAATAACAAAGCAAGAATAACATCAATATCATTTTGAACCATATTACTGAATTTTATAGGTCATCATGTCTTTATTATAAATAATGCTACTAAATAAGCTTTGTTAGGTCCAAATTTCATCCATGTTATTATCTCAATATTTATTATTATATAATATATAGTTTCATATGTCATATTATCTTACATTATATTATATATTGTATTATATATCATTGTCTTATGTGTCTTAGATTATTTAAATTGACTAGAATACTTACAATTTACCCAACTACAAATCATCTAACAGAATTACTACCAGTCACAGGATTATGGAGTATCTTTCTTCTAATACACTTAAGATTCTTCATACCTTGGTGAATTAGATTTAAAAATGTTTTAAAGGTAGGAACTACATTTTATTTACCATTGTTGTCAAATCCTGATATAGTCTTTATAGATTAATTTAAACTTTAATGAATTATTAGAAAATAGATTAGTGAAAGTATTAATGCATAACATGGATATTCTTGACTATAATATCAACATGCAACTTGCACTATATTTAATGAACTTTTTATTTAATATACACACCAATTTACATGGACTATGGATCACTACATGCAGTTGAAGGTGAATGTTAGAAGTCAATGTTTATTAAAAAATATTGATGCAGGCCGGGCGCCGATGGCTCATGTCTATAATCCTAGCTACTCAGGAGGCTGAGATCTGAAGATCGCAGTTCAAAGCCAGCCTAGGCAGGAAAAGTTGTGAGACTCTAATCTCCAATAAATCACCAGAAAACTGGAAGTGGCTCTGTGGCTCAAGTGGTAGAGCACTAGCCTTAAGCTGAAGAGCTGAGGAACAGCACCCAGGCCCAGAGTTCAAGCCCCATGACCAACAAAAAAAATTAAATTAAATTAACTATACATATATATATTAATGCAGACATGGAAGGTAAGTAGCCAGTTTTTTGTCATATATTATGTGTATCTTTGTGTGTGTGTGTGTGTGTGTGTGTGTGTGTGTATGTGTGTGTGTGTGTGTGTGTGTGTCTGTGTCTGTGTCTGTGTGTGTCTGTGTCTGTGTCTGTGTCTGTGTACTGAGGAATTATTCTCTTGTCTGGCTCTGCTGTCATTTTCTACAGGCTCCACCACATAGTTATATGAACTTCATACTGATGGCTGTGAGCAAGGTTTTGCATTCTAATTCATTTTGCTTCTGCCTGAAGGCCTCAAGGATAGTGATTTGGCCTTGCTTCTTTTTGTTGTCTCCATGGTGACAAGAACTCTGCATCTCCTTCTGTTTGAGACAGGCTGTTGACTGGATCTTATATCCATGTTTTCTCTTGTGAGTAAAGCTTTGACCAATTATCATGAACTCATAACTGCATATTTTCTCTAGCATATTTCAGCAAATACTTTAATTAATTTCTTGATAATTGATCTCTGTCTAGAATTCTTCATTATGAATTTAGAGGCTTTGGCTTCCTTTCCTTTCTAATGGGCAAATATACAATGTAATGACTATAAGAGGATGTTAGAGGTATAAAAATAAACTGTTGGCATGTTCTGATATAAACAATATTATCCTGACCCTCTCACTACGGTGATTGCTAGGAAAGAGGAGTTTCTTTTGAGTTTATTACATATTCCAGCTAAAATCTCTCTGACAGAAATACAAATGCATGTTGAAAAAGTCAGAACCCAAATAGGTAAGATTCCAACTAAATGGAGGGGGGAGAACATTGATTTAATGGAAATACTGAGTGACTAATGTCAGTAGGATTACAACAAAGACCTCCATAAAAATGTAGGGTACCTGGAAGAGGCAGTGCTGCTTAAAGATAGGAAAAGTGTGAAGAAAAGCCTGGTAAGTGATTTAGGGGGAAAAATAATTAAAATACATGTTTTTCCCCCATGTGCTGATGAATGGTAAATGAATAGTCCTTTTAACAGCTGAAAACCATTCTTCAGGGTTTGCAAAAATTCCTCTGTACCATTAGAACAGTGAACAAGTAATCATTTCACAAAAATGTATAAAAGCACTGAACAAATATCATTTTCATATTCTCTTGAAAGTGACAGAAAATGTAAATATCCATCCCAGTCTGTAAAACTGAAATAATATAGGAAACATGAGTTTATTACAGTTCCCCTTATACCCGCAGTCCCATTTCTATCTGACCTATCCTAATTTCCCCCAGTGTTCATGGATAATGAGCAAAGCAAAATGAGTCTACTCACAATGTAGTAGTAGATTCTTTAATGGATTGAGAACATTTCCAAATGTCATGTTTCTGTGAAGGCAGAAGGAATTTAGCTTGTTAGAATAAGCTAAAATTCATTAAAATTGAATTATTCACCTACTTTCAATGACTAACTCACCTTGGACTTTTAATTAGCAAACAAGATGAGGTTATTTCTTTACATTTTGTTTCCTATCTTATTTGTATTTGATACATGGTCCCACGCCAAGGACAGGCTTTCCTCAAAGTTCATTCACGTGGTGATTGGCTGTTCTTTTGTTTTCTGGAGTCACATGATATGACAAAAGTCCTTCCTGATGTCAATGTCTATTTCTTGATTATTACTGACCCTAATTCTATAAAGCAATTGTTTTAGAAGGACGTATAATCTGGAAATACCACACCCTCCCCTCTTGTTGCTGTCATATACAAACTTCTCACTTAATACTCCTTTGTCAGAACAGACTCTGATACCTACTTAGAAAGTTCAGGTCTCCTCCAAGTTTTCATTCAAGAAGAATTCTGCACTCAGGCAGACAACCATCAGATTATTCAACAGCCTCATATCCAGTGACATATACCTCCACTCTACTTCTGTTGTATCTGTGGCCTCTTTCTGGCCATTTTCTTAATTCTATCTAATCCTTATTCTAATTCTAAAACATCTCATTTTCTAAGAATATAATTTAAAAATTATTATTATTTTTGTCAGTCATGGTGCTTGACCTCAGGGCCTGGGCACTGTCCTGGAGCTCCTTCGCTCAAGTCTGGCTCTATACTCTGAGCACAGCTCCACTTCCAAAATTTTGGTGATTAATTAGATATAAGAGTCTCACAGACTTTCCTACCTGGGCTGGCTTTGTACTACAATCTTCAGATCTTAGCCTCCTAAGTAGCTAGGCATGAGTCCCTGGTGCTGGGCTAAAAAACAATATTTTTTATGACCTCCAGCAATCTTATTTATCCCAATTCTAAGAATCATAATGAATACTGCTTCAACAAACAAATGAATAAAGACACTTACAAAATGGAACAAGTAACAATAGCTGTGTTACCATGTCTGTTCTTCTGTGGATTAGAATCCTCTACATCTTGAAATGATTCTAGTACATTTTCAGATTTCCATCATCATAAAATACCTGATATCTAAGAGGAATAAGCACACAGGGACAATGAAGAAGAGGTCACTTAACTTTTACTTAAAACATGAAGACAATCATTCAGATATGGCATGTTAGAGCTGAGGAAAGAAAAAGAAAACATTACATATGGCATTACAAAACACTCTTGATTTCCCCTTACTTGTTTTGACACCAGAGATTTAAACACAGAAGTATTTTCCCTGAGCTAGCTAAGTGATAACTCTGACAAATGTAGGCTAACTGAACTAGTAGCTATAGTAGATAGGGATGCTCCTAAGTGTACAAAAGTATACAAAAGACTCTCCTACTGTATTAAGTACATATTTCAATAAGTAACTTTAGGACCCCACTTAGTTCTTCTCTATAGGGTTCATGAACTTAGTTGGCTGGGCTTAAGGTCATTTTAAATTCAAAACATTTAAATGTGAATATTTTCTTTCATTTCAGAATAAAAATAAATCCATCTATTTAAACTTCATAAAACTATTAAAGAGTTAAAAGCCAAGTACAGTCATTTCCAGTATGAAACCTTTCCTAGCCTCTCTGTCATTCTACAAAATATTCTCACAAATCTGTTACAACCCTTAAACAACATTTCAATGAAGTATGATGTCACTATTCTCTTAAGAAATAATAAAAGTTTCTCAAGTAAAGTAAACCTGCCATATCTCTAAAAGCAATTAGTCAATGAACAGTAGTACTCAGTAATTGTTTATAAACATCTGTATGAGTGAATGATTAAGGCTTTCTCGAAATGCTCTATAATTAATTAAGTCAATGAATATTTATGAAATACTCACTATAGGCCCACTTATTATTCTAATTTGCTGGCAATATAACAGTAAATAAAGTAGATAATAATCTGTGGTCCACAAGGTTTAGAATTTTTTTGCACTGTATTTTTTAAATATAATTTTTTAGAAGACTAAACCAAAGGGAAGAAAATCAAGTAAAACATTTCTGTAGTGGTTCAGTAGAATTAATTTCGAGATAGATGAAAAACTGTAAAAAAAGAAGATATCAGTGTAGCCTGGAAATAACAAACACTAAAATATAAATGGAAGCAATTATAGGAAATTCATTCTACTGAACAATGAATGCCAGTTTATTAATATTCATTATATGCAGATTCCGGGAATGGTATACTTCAAATATTTAGCTAGCATGATGCTTATATATTTCAAATTTTGTATCTCAATATGAAAATTAGGAAGTAATGGAATGTAAGTGCCAAGAATATCTAAAAGTCTTTCTTTGAACAACTTCTTCTCAGAATAATTCAATAGAGCTTCTACATGAACACAGAATAGAAGAATCAAGAGAATGGCATGCTGTCTGTCTCCTGACAACTACTCTGGAATATGCTGGACAGGTGAGGAGAAGAGAAATGGAAAGGCAAGTCACTGGTATTAGGTTTATTTTCAAGAAGATTCTGGAAAGTTTTGCTTCAGTTTTTTTTAACTGCTTGTCAGTCATGCCTTAAGTAATGATGTGCTGGGAAAGTAGCTATCTGTTAACACACATATCTATAACAAAACCAGCCCTGATTTATTGCATGACTCAACCTATATGGTTTAATATTTACACCAAGCTAGGGTATTGTACAACATGCTTTCCTGAGAGCTGCAAGTAGCTCACACCTGTAATCCTAGCTACTGGAGAGGCTGAGATCTGAAAATCGTGGTCAGAAGCCATCGCTGGCAGAAAAGTCCATGAGACTCTTACTTTCAATTAACCAAAACGTCAGAAGTGGAGCTATAGCTCAAGTGGTGAAGTGTTGACCTTGAGTGACAAGGCTACGGACTAGTGCCCAGGTCCTGCGTTCAAGCTTTCCCAGTACAGGCTCAATTAAAAGAGCTATTTACTCTTTTTGTTGTCTAAAAAGTAGAATCTTTTTTTATTATTTTTATAACATCTCATTGTGTAATTTTATGACAATTTGTTCACTGCTAGCTGACTGTCATTAGAAGATCATGATTTAGGGCATGTTGTAGGTAAAACTATTACACATATTTCATATAATTCTTTATATATACACACATATATATATGCTGGAGAGGAAGAGGGTGAGGAAGAAAGTGTCTCAATCTCTGTGGCCATCAATTTATTCACTGGTGAGATAAGAATAAAATCCACTTTAAACAGGAAGTAATATATTATTAGGGTACAAAAACAGATAGTATCTGGGCTGAAATCTTAGTTCTTACAGTCTCTAATGAAGTGTTTAAATGAACCTGGGTAATGAACTTGTCGTCATTCACTAATCTATAATATAACCTCTTCCCTCAGCACAGCTCAATCACTGTGAGGCTAGACAAACCAGAAACAGCAAGTGGTGCAGACCTGTGAACCACTGCAGGCAGGAAATCTATAGATCCTTCTGCACATTCTTCTCTCTTTGTTCTTTTAAAATAACCTATCATTCTTACCCAGATGCTGGTGGCTCATGCCTGTAACCCTAGCTACTCAGGAGGCTGAGATCTAAGGATTGTGGTTTGAAACCAGCCTGGGTAGAAAAATCCCAGTGAGACTCTTACCTCCAACTAACCATTCAAAACCCGGAAGTGGTGCTGTGCTCAAGTGGTAGAGCCCTAGTCTTGAGCACAAAGAGGTTCAGGGATACTGCCCAGACCCTGAATTCAAGCCCCACAAGTGACAAAAAATAAATAAGTAAATAAATAAATAATTAAATAGCCTACTGTTCTTAGGAGAGGATCACAAGCGCTCAATAGCTATGTGCATATGATTATGTACAATGATGCTTATCAAAGTGAACTCCAAGAAATGGAAACAAGAGGTTTATTATTATACTGTTTGCAGTTATTCCCTCCACCTTTGCTTTAGTCCCTTTTGTTACTGTTTATGATTTTGTCGTGTATATAAGCTTATCTGATTTCAGGCAGAGAAGGGGAATCACAGAAATGCTAAGACATAGGGTGAACCAATTCAGCAGTGGTATTCACTAGACCCTATGTTGGAAATGAAATATATACCTTGTGGGAGAGGGAAGTCAGGAGGTAAAAAAGGTAGAGAATGAGGGAAAGGGTGACACTATTCAACAAGAAATGTACTCATTACCTGACTTAAGTTACTTCAATCCCTCTGTGCATCATTTTTACAATAAAATTTAAAGAAAAAATAAAATAAAATAACCGATCAATTTGAGCCAAAGCTTGGTTAGCAGGTCTAGAGCCAAACACTATGCTGAGCCCACATGTTACTTTAAAAATCCTGCATGCCAGTCATTTCCTCTAAAATGCCATCAAGCAATTGTGTGCTTGTGACTTATTTGCCACTCAACATCAGGACCCCAGTAAGTAGCAACTGCTCCACACTCATCTGTGAACCTTCAAGGCATAGTACAAGAGTCTGGCCCTCAGTGTATAATGTTGGAGAATCAAATTATTAAACTGGACTAAGTCATAAATTATTCATACATTTTCCGATTTAATAGCTCAGCATTTATTGAGAATTATGAACTTGTTGCTGGAGGAAGAACAGATGAGTTAAATCCTCTTCCTGCCACAGGGAGTCTGACAATTAGTATGGGAGAGAGATACATAAACTAATAATTACATTAACAATGAAAACACTCAAACACATTTATGTCTGAAATGTTATGAAAGCACAAAAGAGTCAATGATTCCCTAACTCTCCTTGAGAGAGTAGAAGAGCAATAAAAATAGAAGGAAGGAAGAAATACAGCTGAATTCTGAGAGATGATTGTATTCAAGAGGCAGAGGATTTGAACTTAGCCAAAGGGGATGATAAGTTTAAAGCAGAGAGCACAAATAACAATATTAAAATATTAATAACTGGGCTGGGGAGGTGGCTCAGTGGTAGAGTGCTTGCCTCTCATGCATGAGGCCTGGGTTTGATTCCTCAGCACCACATGAGCAGAAAAAGACAGAAGTGGTGCTGTGGCTCTAGTGGTAGAGTGCTATTCTTGACCTGAAGAGCTGAGGGACAGTGTCCAGGCCCAGAGTTCAGGCCCCACAACCGACAAAAAAATAATAATAATAATTAACATTTATATTGCACTGTGTATCTGGCTCATTTCTGAGACACACATATACACATGCATTCATCTAACACTCCTAAAATCCTGCATTGGCCCTATATTCCCAGTTCACATAATAGAGCTGAAGCACAGTTATGTCGTCTTACAAAACTAAGCTTCATATCGGTAGTAAATAGTAAAAGAGTGATGCAAATGATAATACTCACACTCTAAACACTGCACAACACTGTGCAAACATGTCCAGCAAGTATTCATGGTTGTTTGTGGTTCAGACTAATACAGGCTTTGTAGTAAGTAAGCAGTGTCTTGGAAAATGAGGTGAGATGATTTTTCAATATACTCATATGAAGCAAAAGTAAGGACTGCATTGATAGGTGATGGCTCAGGACACTTACATAAAGGGGCAGGGAAAGTTTAGTGTAGCTGTGAATGAGTATGGAAGTGATGATGTGGAGAAAATCTTCTCTACCAAAATACCTCACATTAACCATTCTGAATGTTAACAACAGTGGAGAGAAAATGGATTCCCACTTGGGACTCAGAAATACTTTCAGCATTAGTGGTGCTTCTGTTTTGTTTTTTTTTTTTAATTGAGATAAAATGAATGTAACATGAAGTACACACATCTGATGTGTTTACTTGGATGCATTTTGACAATTGTATACACCTGAAAAATCACAACAAAACATGATAGAGAATATCTTCTTAATCTAAAACATTCCATATACCCCTTTATTTTATTCCCCTTCCCTCACAGTGTCTGTTCTCTCAACACGGATTAGTTCAGCTTGTATTTGGGTTTCCTACAAAAAGAAATATACAATACATAGAGTTTTAGATGTGGTTTCTTCTACCAACTATTGGAAACTCATTCATGTTGTAATATGTAATTTATTCATTCTTTTTTGTTGTGGATCAAAAGTAAAATATGATTTTATTATCTTTATGGCATTCTATTGTATATTTATATGATAATTCGTTCACTGTTGTATTGATAGACATTAGAGTGTCATGAGTTAGAGCATGTTATAAATAAAAATAGTGTACATACTGCATACAGTTCTTTTTATGCATGCTATGATTTGATTATGGTTTATGCCCTGGGACTCACGAAGGAATTTAAAACCCAGAGTCACATGGTAATAGTATTAAGTGTTGAAACACCCCTCCCCCAGGGTCTTTGGGAAGAGGTTAGGACTACTGCAGGGCCTTAGGGAAGAGCTACCAAGATTGGACTCTGAACCCAGGTGCTGGTAGCTTAGACCTGTAATCCCAGCTGTTCAGAAAGCTGAGATCTGAGGATAGTGGTTTGAAGCCTGCCCACAGGAAAGCCACTTTTCTCAAAAAAGTGCCAAAAAGCCAGAAGTGGATCTGTGGCTCAAGTAGTAGAGCATTAGCCTTCAGAAAAAAAAAAAAAAAAAAGCTCAGGAATAGTGCTCAGGCCATAAGTTCAAAGCTAAGTCCAAGCCCCAAAAGAAGAAGAAGAAGAAGAAAAAAGATTGGACTCTGGTGGCTTTACAAGAACAGGAAGTGACCAGATAAACACTTGGGAGTCCTTGTCTCTGGCTATGTGACACAATATACTGCTTTGGGACACTACAGACAAGAGACCTTAGTACACCTCTTCTTTAGAAAGTGGCCTGCTTCTGGTATTTCATTTTAATAATGAGAAGTAAACTGATAAATATATATATTTTATCTTATTGAAAAATGCCTAGTGGAACTGTTACATTATAAGGTCAGAACGAAGTCTGGTGGTTCAAGTCTGTAGGCCTAGCTAATTAGGACTGGGAGATCCCAGGCTACTCATAAACAAAATTAGCAGACTTTGTCTCAACAAATAAACTAGGCCTGGTGGTACATGTCTGCAATCTCAGCTTCATGGTAAAAGGGTTGAAGTTCAGGCTGCCTTAGGCAAAAAAAAAAGTGAGATTCTGTTTGAAAAAGAAGACTAAAGTAAAAGGGCTGGTGCGGGGAGGGGGATGGCAGAGTGCTTGCCTAGCAAGCGCAAGGTCATGAGTTAAATCCCAATACCTCCGAAACATTGAAAAATAAGATCAGAGTAAAATAAATCCCTCTTGTTTTTCTCCTAGCTCCTTCTTTAGAAAGGTCAATCTGATTATTAATAATTTTTGTTTGCTATACCAACATATACAGGTTTGAGTACAGAGCTGAAAAATAATTAGAGGAAGACTGGGTACTTTCTTCTCCCCCTGTCTCATGGAATGTCTGAACTCATAGCGCAATAACCAAATAAATGTTATGGGTTTGAAGAATATACGAGCATTAACCCAGTAGAAGTACTAATATTTTTAGTCTAGCTTAAATGTACTATAATTATACATACAGATCTCCCTTTGAAGACATAATTAAATTTGTGTTCACAGCAGGAAGTTTTATACAATGTAGAGGGTGCATGAAGAATGGGGAAATAATTCCAAAGGCAATCATAACGTCTCCATGAAAAATAATAAAGTCAGCATCAGTGGTAATGGTTAAAACTGGATTCAAAAGGCACACAAGCACTACTGTAAAAGCAGAAAATAGTTCTGTAGTGATAGTCTCTGTTCATTTGTTTTATGGAGTTTGCTGAGACTTCACAAGCTCTCTACCACTTGATTATAGATAACATATTCCAGTTCCACTCTAAACAAAAACACACAGAGCATCAAACAAGCTGGAGTAAAGCCTCACTTCATACACTGTGGGATAGGACTAATGTGAATATGTCACCACTTTTTATTTCACTTTAGTTCAAAAGGCTTCTAAACCCTTAGCCTTCCAGACATAGTAACATGGCTTTAGTGTTTTGGTCCTAGTCCTGGGATATACAGAAAATAAAAATATCCAACTGAGGAATTGTACGTGTGGCTCAGTTGGTAGAGTGCTAGCCAATGAGCAAAAGCAACAGGTACCACATTCAAATCCAGGTCTTGCACCTAAAAAGTCTGAGTGGAACATTATAGGAAAAGGATGCTTATAGTAAACTTTGCTCAGCACCTACTTTATTTGTCTCAGGTATTTTCAAGAAAAACAGGCAAGTACCATTTGGAGCTAAAACTTTCCATATGACTTTCAGAGAAAGATCAAAAGACTATTACTTTTCAGTCAGAGTCCTGGAAAAGCTAACCTTCATCCATCCTCTCCTTGTTGTAATGAGTTTTGTTTTCTTACTTGTCAGCATGTTAACCCTGAGCTCTCTGGACCATTGATTACTGTATGTCTGGTTGTCATGATTAATTCATTCAGGAGCACTGGCTTGCACCTCTAGAAAAGACTAAGGGAATTGACTTCCAGAGAATCATTTCATGCATGTTCCTCTATCTTGTGTAGTATATTCATTGAACTAGTATATTCATTGAACCTTCATTAGCTAGGTTTACCCTACAATTAATTTACATCAATTTACTATGGGTGGATGGCCTGTTCATACTGTCTCCTCATTTTTCTTTGATAATTGCTTATCTGGGTATTTTTCAAAACAGAATATAAGTCCTAAACTGATCTATTATATAAAAATCAGTGCTAAATATTTATTATCTATTGAGCAGAACTGTAACCCCTGATTAATGGACTCTGCAAAGTGCTTATTAAAGGCTACAAGATATGGTGGATTTTTTCTGAACAACGAATGGACTGTTTAACAAAATGAATACCAGAAAGCTGAAATGTATTATGAGGGGAGGTAGCCGAATGGAGAGAGCAAGGGTGAGAAAATATAGTCATTATATTCAATGTTTGTAATATAACAGTTGAACTACATAATTCTCAGGTGTTGATGTGATGGGGAAGATAGGAGAGAATGATATAAGGTATGACATTGATCAAGATTATACTACTATAGAACTATTTAAAAATAAATAAATCAAGTAGAAATTCGGTAGCTTTCATAAACAGAGGTTGTTTCCCTTTTTGTGCCTCACTGGCTGGTTGGGATGATCAGCCTCTGGAATTCAGGAACAAAGAGCTGTGGTTAGATCTGCTGGGAAGGCAGCTGTGTGTAGAAGGTAACAGGCTCTAAGTCACCAGGAGAAATCACACTACTCTAGTCCTGCAATGCTCTCAATGATTTGAAAACCATTAATCTAGCAGCTGTGATTGCTAACTGCATTGTAGCAGAGAAGGTAGGCATCCTATGTATATATTAGTGGATTTAAAGAGATACAGCCACATTCTTGGAAGGGAGTGTATGAAGACTCCCTGGAAAAAGACAAGTGGAAGAAAGAAGGAAGGCGGGCAAGAAGGAAGAGAGGGAGAAAAGGATGAAGAAGAGAGGGAGGGAGAAAGAAGAGAAGGAATAGAAGGGGAAAGAAAAGGGAGGGAGGAAAGAAAGAGCTACCTTTGCAACACATAATTTGATGCAGGATTCTGTGTTGGCATGGTTGCCATTAGATTGAAATTCCAAACTTGAAACAAAAATTGTGTATATGACATTAAAATGCTTGGGATGTTACTTTATATAAGGAGAAGACTAACAACTAATTGCAAAATCAGAACACTTCAGTTTCTACCAGGAAAAGAAATAGAGGTTGATATATCAACATTCCTTCCACAACTAGGTCCATGAACTTAAATAGCATCCTCAGAATTTTAACAGCACTGTGTTAAATTGAATAAAAACAAACACCCAATTGCTCAATGGAGCTAAGGCCAAATTCTTTTTTTTTTTTCATCGGTCATGGGGATTGAACTCTGGGCTTGGGCGCTGTCCCTGCGCTCTTCAGCTCAAGGCCAGCGTTCTACCACTTGAGCCACAGCGCCAATTCCGGTTTTCTAGTGGTTTATTGGAGATAAGAGTTTCACAGACTTTCCTGCCGGGGCTGACTTTGAACTGCAATCCTCAGATCTCAGCCTCCTGAG
Source organism: Dipodomys spectabilis (assembly GCF_019054845.1). NCBI lineage: Eukaryota > Metazoa > Chordata > Mammalia > Rodentia > Heteromyidae > Dipodomys > Dipodomys spectabilis. Next base: position 4,271,506 of record NW_024870740.1, read on the forward strand.
TAGCTAGGATTACAGGCATGAGCCACAGGTGCTCAGCTTTTAAGGCCAAATTTTTTTTAACAAATTACACTAAAGTTTTGAAAGTCTATTCATAACAACAATTAAACGTCAACTCATATTTTATAATAAGATAGCTTGTTTCATAGTTTTCTTCAAAATATCTCCACACAAAAATTATATTTTATTTTTCAGACAGCTAAGGATAAGAGGCAATATCTGTTTTATAGCAAGTACAAATTTAAGCACATACAAGTTATGTTTATAAAACCTTTGTCCTTATAAAACAATAATATAGATTAACATTACTAATTTATCTAGAATAATTTATCTGAATTTATCAGAAACAAAAAAAATGAGGTAGGTATTTTTTAACTTCTCAAACTTTTGGATAATATTTCTCTATGGGATACAACATAGCCCAGCTTTCCTGAAATATTAGAGTATATGTTTCCAAAATCCTCCTATCGTAGGATCTGGCAAAATGACATAAACACCTGCTGGAAAGATTCTAACAATGAGTTTTAAACATAAATCTATTTATTATAGAAAACACAAAACAGTGGTTTGTTTAATTGCCAGTACTCACGCATAGCTTTTTCTTAAGTGTAGCATTGTATCATTTGAGCTATATCTCCACTTCTGGATTTGTGTTGGTCAACTGGTGATAAAAGTCTCACAGATTTTTCTGCCCCAGATGGCTTTAAGTCATGATCTTCATGTCTCATCCTCCTGAGTAGCTAAGATTATAGGCCTGAGCCACTGGTACCCAAACTTATAGAATTTTAAACCACAAATAGTGGTTTGGTTTGTACCATTAGGGATTGTACTGTACATATATTTTCAAGAATAATAATAAAAGATAAGAATAATAAAAACATTTTCTATGATAATAATACAAATATTGTTCTAAAGAGTTCAACTAGGTATGGTGGTACATGCCTGTAATCCCAGCTTCCTGAGAAGCAGAGATAGAATAACTGCCATTCTGGACCACTGTAGGAAAAGTTATCCTAAGACCTTATCTTAAAAACAATCTAGGGCTGGGAATGTGGATTAGTGGTAGAGTGCTTGCTAGCATGTATAGCCCTGGGTATGTGGTACTCAGGACCACATAAACAGAAAAAGCCAGAAGTGGCGCGTGGCTCTAGTGGAAGAGTACTAGCCTTGAGCAAAAGAAGCTCAGGGACAATGCCCAGGCCCTGAGTTCAAGCCCCAGGGCTAGCAAAAATATCTAAAAAGTAAGAGGACTGGGAGTGTGGCTGAAATGATATATGCATATAAAGTACATAGTCATTTACACTCTTCATTTGTCCTTGTCTCCACCCCCAATAGAGTCTACATTCCTGATACTCATTTATATTTAGTTTATATAAATATATAAGGGTATTACCCTAATATTTCACATTTGCATATATTAATTTAAAGCAAAATAATTTCTTCTATACTTTCCTCATCCTCCCACCCCTTTAATGTTCAACAGCTTTCAGAGGAATTTCTGTAGAATTTTCACACATACACACAATGTCCTTGAATGTTATTCCACTTCCCACATTCTTCTCTATCCCTGCCATCCCTCTTATCTTCCCAAACAGTTGTATAGTGACAATCATGTACGTATGTAGATAGACAGAGATGTAGATATAGAGATCTATATTACGCATAGATAGGTAAAGAAAGATAGGTGTATATGTATGCATGTGTGTATAAGTGTATATGTTTGTGTCTGTGTGTATATAGATATATGCATATGAATATGTATGTCATTCAGGTCTCAATTTCACAAATGAGAGAAAGCATTTTGACTTTTTCTTTTCTCTTTTCTTTTCTTTTCTTTTTTCTTTTTTTTTTTTCCGGTCATGGGGCTTGAACTCTGGGTTTGGGCGCTGTTCCTCAGCTCTTCAGCTCTAGGTTAGTGCTCTACCACTTGAGCCACAGAGCCACTTCTGGCTTTCTGGTGGTTTATTGGAGATGAGTGTCATAGACTTTCCTTCCCAGGCTGGCTTTAAACTGTGATTCTCAGATCTCAGCCTCTTGAGTAGCTAAGATTACAGGCGTGAGCCACCAGCTAGCATTTTGACTTTCTGAGCCTGACTTATCTTGCTTAGCTGATGGGTCCCAGCTCCACCCATTCTGTGCTAATATCTATGACTTATATTCAAATTTATTTTATTAGTGGCGCTTGTGTTTTTAAACACACAAAATTACTTTTCTCTGATTTTCAAAACAAATTTAACAAGTAGATGTTTTGTTTACAATTACTTAAAGGGAATTTAAGAGCGACTGTTTTCTTTCTACATCCATTTAGCCAGCATTTCTCATTCTCCTGCAGTATACCTAGTTTGAGGAATGTAATGCAGTAATTTAAGTTGTATCTTTTAAAATTTCACACATTCTTTTTCATATAATTTTATATATTTTATTTTACCACATATCTCATTATTATTTAAGTAATTGTACTGGCTTTGAGGGTAAACATAATTATAATTTCCTTTTATATATAATCCTTAGGCTTATTTTTACTCGATTTTTAGGGTATAAGTTTGATTCTATTGTGATAATTAAGATGGGATTTTTAAAACCCTAGTGTGATCTAAAATTTATTATTGTGATTAACATACTTATCTATGGCTAATATTTTTATTAGAATAGATTCTAGATGGTAGTATTAGTGAGAACATTTCAGTAAATTAAATGAATTAAAAGCATAATTTGGGAAGAATAACATGACAGCATTTGCCTATATCCAACAAATCATCTCAAACCATCTTACTGCAAATTTCTTACACAAATATTAATTTCTAGGCAAAAATATTGTGATGCGTATCATAACTAGAATGCTTAAAAATTGTTTTCTAGACACTAACCTTGACAACAAAGAGCTAAAGTCAATATAAGTTGAACTCATTTTTAATTTTCTAATTTTTTAAAATCTTTTAGTTTACCAATTTAATTTACTTTACGTGTAGTTCTTTAAATGATCTTCTATAATCATGTCATTTTCTATTCTTTAAAAATGCTGCTAGGCTGGGAATGCGGCTTAGTTGTAGAGTGCTTGCCTAGTATGCATGAAGCCCTGGGTTCAATTCCTCAGTGCCACATACATAGGAAAAGCTGAAAGTTGTTCTGTGATTCAAGTGGCAGAGTAGCCTTGAGCGAAAGAAGCTCATGGACCAGTGCCAGGCCATGAGTTCAAGCCCCAGGACTGGCAAAAAATGCTGTTATTTTTATTATACATTCTGCTCATATACCCTATAATCTTTTGCATCTATTACCTTCATTTCATATACTCTTTATTTATTCTTAAATTTGTTTATACTCTTTGTTGTAAAGATGAGTCCCAGTTAATCTTTTATATCAAGAATTAGGATTTAATATTTCTGATTTATTGCATCTGAACAGTGATTCACTCAAAGACATGCTGTTTATACACCCCTGCTACATTCATACAATTGTTATTTATTTACATCATTTTGTTTGGAATCTAATATGTTTTTATTTTGCTTGTAGTAAATTCATTACAAAGAAGCACAATCCCTTTGACACTGTAACAATGCTTCTTGTCTCATATGTTGGGGTTCCCACAAATTCATTTTCTGTCTACCTTTTCCTTCTAGTTACATATTTTATGACTTTTTTTAAAAAAATAATGATTCTGTTTAATCAAGATGTTGTCTTCTGGACAGCCTTAGAGAATCTGAAAATTCTCCTGGGCTTTGCTACAGTTTTATGAAGAGCTACAAAAATTGTTCAACTAAATGACTAAATCCAGGCCATTTTATTTTGTCACCAGAGATGAAGTACTGAAGAGAGATTATGGGACTGCAAACTCAAGTTATATCAAATCACTAATTTTTATTGGATGCTTTCAATCGAAGGTCAACAAACTACATTTATTCTACAAGCAAAATTTGTCCCACCATTCGAAAAAAGCATTTTTATTTAATTTCCAACACAGAGATTCTTATTTCTTTATTTCTAAGGCAGATTCATACTATCATAGCAAAAAGGAGTAGTTGAAACAGAGGGAGGCCTGTGTCCATAAGGCCAGCAAAGCATGAAGTATTTATTATCCAGCCTTTATATCAAAAGTGTACTGACATAAGCTAAAATATCTACAGTAATATAAACAAGAGTACTAAGGATATCTGACTCTCTTTTCACTTTTACTGTCATCCATAAATAATGTGGTCTCTTTTCCAGTAAGCAACCAGAATAGCCTGGGGTATCAAAAATATCAATTTATACCTTCTCATGAAAGTATTCTCACCAGGGTTGTCACATAAAACAGAAGCTGAGTTAAATCTGACTTTCAATATAGTGTGTTTTATGAAGTATTGCTTATCTAAACTTCAAACTAACTTAATATTCTGTATTCTTCTATACTTATCTGGCAACCTTCCTTCTGATGTACACTCATGGATATGTGGAGAGAAAATAAAACACCAGGTCCAATTGTAGTAAAGGAAGCAAAATAGTCCATAGATAGACAAACTACTTGTAAGCTAGTAACTGAGGTCTCTTAAGTAAGAGAAACTTAAACTCAAACTACATTAGACAGTGATGAACTGAATAATTTTAGTGTGGATTACACAGTCAGGACCATTCTCAGCACCAAGACTGTAGCTACATTACTATCATTCCTGTTTCTCTGCCTTCTTGTCGATAAACATTGATCCTCCAGGGGTAGTAAGATAGCTGAAGAATTATAACTAGTGCTATAACTTCCAGAGTCAGCAATGACACTTTATCATATTCTGTGACTTTTAAAGAAGTGAGTCATCATTTTCCAGAAGCACTGTAGCAGAATCACATCGAAGTTTTACTGCCTACACTTGAAATGAGAATGTGAATCACCTGGATATGAAGGAGATGGAGAAGTCAGCCATAGTGACAATCAGAGCCGCCCTCCTCTTTGGCTGATCAATGTCTACACATATTTTGAGAAATATTAATGTGTATATAAGCACATCCATGAGCTTTCTGAAGAAAGATCAGGAAGTGGTACTGTGGCTCAAAGTGGTAGAACACTAGCCTCAGTGAACAAATGGATTAAGAAAATGTAATATACATACACAATGGAAATCTATGCTTCCATCAGAAAGAGTGGCCTAATCTCATTCATAAGGAAAGGGAAAGCCTTGGAAAAAAAACATATTAAGTGACATAACCCAAAGAAACATAGACTGAATGGTTTCCCTCATTTGCAATAATTAGAATGTTCCTATAAATCCAATGTTAAACCCAGTGGGTATTAAAAGAAAAATAATTCCACCTGGATATGATTAATTAAACAGCAGTCTAAACATTCACACAGTGAGAACAAAGGAGGATATACTTAGAAGAGGATCACAAGGGCTCAATAGCTAGATGCATACGATCATATAAAATGATGTTTATCAAAATGAACTCCAAGAAATGGAAGTGAGAACTTTTTATTATATTGTTTACAGTTCTTTTTTATTCTTTTCTTCTCTCTTTGTTTCTTTGATTAATTTCCTTCTGTCACTGTTTTTTTTTTTTATTTCTGTACCCTTTATCTTGGATATAAGTTTATCTGATCTAGGGAGGGGAAGGGGAAGCACAGAAATGGTGAGACAAAGGGTGAACCAATTCATCAGTGAAACCCACTAGACACTACGTTTGAAATGAATTATACAACTTTGGGGGGAGGGAGTTAGGAGGGAAAATCCTGGGAGAGAATGAGGGAGGGGATGATGTTGTTCAAAAGGAAATGTACTCATTAACTGAATTAGGTAACTGTAACTCCTCTGTACATCACTTTTACAATATTTTTTAAAAGAAACATCACATTGTAACAATGAGATGTACAAGATACTATGTTGAAAATAAACTTTACAACTTGGAGGGTTAAAGGGAGGAGTTAAGGAGGTGGGGAGGAAAGGGATAGTAAGGCAAAAACAAAGGAGGGGGTAACAATGTTTGATAGGAAATGTACTCATTACCTTACTCATCTAACTGTAACCCCTTTGTACAGTATCTTTTTTTTTTTTTTTGGTCCGGTCGTGGAGCCTGAACTCTGGGCCTGGGCGCTGTCCCTCAGCTCTTCAGCTCAAGGCTAGCGCTCTACCACTTGAGCCACAGCACCACTTCTGGCTTTTTTCTTTTTGCTTATGTGGTGCTGAGGAATCAAACCCAAGGCCTCAGGCATGCAAGGCAAGCGCTCTACCACTGAGCCACCTTCCCAGCCCAGTACAGTATCTTTACAATAATTTTTTTAAAAGAAAGATCAATTTCTTCTATATCCAGATCCATGTGCAAAGTCCTGACTAATGTGCAGTCTTTTTCACTAGGTCACAATATGGCTCCAAAACTTGAGGCTAGGAAATAAGGAATGCACCCCTAAAATAGCCTTAAAAAGGAAAAGGTTCAATATCACAGTAATTCTAAGCCTCTACTTGGAATAAAGAGAATAAAAGAAATTATACATAAGGCTCCTTGCCTCAAATTGTGTATATTCTTTTGGAGAGATAAGAAAGTATCCAATGCCCCAAGAAGAATATAGTTCTTGATCTGATCGTCCATGCTGGTAACATTTTTCTGACCTGTGCAATTTTGTAAATGTACAAATTTTGTGTTAAAGCATTTATAAGACTACAATCATCCTGAGGTAAGTGATGTTTAGATATACCTTGTAGTAAAAGCTTTTGAAGACTATTTTAATTTACTGAAATTTCAATGGCCCGGAAAATTCTACAAAAATATAGTTGTCATAAAAACGTATTAAGTTTAAATACTTTGCTTATAATCTACAATCAAAGATCTTGATTTAGAAGTCATTTCAAATATTGAAGTATCATTTCCCTCCCTTCTTGTCAACATATCAGTACACTCTGTTTTGAAATTTTGAGTCTTATCTTCTGTGGAAAATATTATAAAGAAGCTGATCTTTTATCTTTTTGCTGAGGACTACTGGAGATATTTGAATGAATCACCAATATTGTAATCTGCTATATCTACATCTTTCTTTTGCTATTTAGAATAATTTGAGTTAGGGTACAGTTTCTGGTTGTTCTATCTGTCATTGAGTTTGTTTATTACTCAAAAGTACAAGTTAATCCAATTTCTCCTGAATAACTAATGGACTATTTAGGGATGGCATTGTTCCAGAAGAAATATACTCTTTATCTAACTTATATAACTGTAACCCTTCTGTACATCACCTTTACCATAACAATAAAAAATGCATTAAGAAAAGAAAAAGAATATTTTGAAATCAATTATGTTCCAATAATACTGAATAAACTTATTCAGTCTGTTCGAGATCCATTATACTGACTCATTAAGTATATCATGCTAAATCATATCAATTTTCCAATATTGAATTGTTGGGTAACCTTCAAGCATATTAGTTTCATACAGTTCAATAGTGCTAGTCTCACAATATTTTCCAGGGTTAAAAGAGTCAGTGTGAGTTAATTTTGAAAGACATTAAACTACACAGTGATAACTTTACAAATGGAGGAAACCGTTAAGATACAGAACAATCTCTAAAGCAAATGGCATTTTCCAGGCAATATCTGCTCTATTTTAAAGGCTATGATTCCAAACTATACAATTTTAAAAAAAGAAATAAAGAACCAATCCATCTAAAAGAGGTCGGAGGCATGGCTCAGTTGGTAGAGTGCCAGCCAAGAAGTGAAAGTGTCAGGTATTGAATTCAAGTTCCAGTTTCAGAAAAAAGAAGAAAAGAAAAAAAGAAAGAAAAGAAAAGTTAGAGACTTGCTAAAATATAGTTGGAGATGGTGAGAGAAGAGAAAAAGAATAAAGGAAAGGCAAGAAAAAAAGACAAGAAAAAAAGGCAAGAAAACAAAGGACACAAGAGAGACTAGAAGGAAATCTGGGTTACATTATTCTGAAATATTGTTGTGCAAGGTGTGGGGGAAGGGTGTGTCTATTATTATTTTCTGACTCTAAGCAGTCAAACCTTACCTTGAAGACAAAACACAGATTAAAATTTTTCTTTCAAAGCTGAACAGTGGAGTGAGTCATATTTTGGGGTAAGTTTCCTAAAAAGAGATTTTAAAAAGAATGGAGTGACTAAGGCAACAGTAGGAACAAAAGCTTCTTTCTTAATTATAAGAGATGACTCAGTTGTGAGTCAGTTGGCCACTGTGTGTTATGTTCATTTTAAAAAAGAATAAATAAACAGCATCTTTCTTTAAATAAACAAAAACTAAAACTAAATGGTTTAATACTTTAGATTACTGATTCCAGAACAAAGCTGATCATCAGAATTATTTCTTACAATAAAAAAAAGAACAGAAATCCCTACCCAGTTGAGAAAATCAAAACCTGGGCTCAGTCATTGCTAAAGCTCCACAACTCATTTTGATCATTTAAGTTTAAAAAAATCCAGCTTAAACTTAAAAACTTTTTGTTATTTTCATATGTTTTATTGACTCTACTTCTTTATACCAAAGGCTACATCTTTTTTTTTTAAGATTCTTCTGCTTATTCCTACTCTAGTGTTTAAGTGTTCTAAAGTACTCCTTTAACATTAAGCAGTTCAGTAAATAATATCCACTTATTGGCTCTAGGATATGCTTAAGAGAACCACTTCTTTTTTGTTGGTGTGTTGCTGTTGTTAGTGGTGGTAGTGGTGGTAGTGGTCATGGGGCTTAAACTCCAGGCCTTGGCACTATACTTGAGCTCTTTTGCTCAAGTGCTCCACCACTTTGAGCCATAGTTTCACTTCAGTTTTCTGATGGTTAGTTGGAGATAAGAGAGAGTCTCATGGACTTTACTGTCAGGGCTGGCTTTGAATTGCAATCCTCAGACCCCTCCTGCATAACTGGGATTATAGAATGGGCCATCAGCACCCAGCTGAGAACCACTTCTTATTGAGAAAAAAAATTTTAATTGAAATCAGCTGTGTTAATATGTTACATCTACAGATGTCCAAAACACTATGCCCTGCTGAGACATCCAATGAGTGCTGGGACATTAATTTTGTTCTCACTGAAAAATCAAAAAGAAAATACTTATGATGCCATTCCACAATATACTGGCCCTTTTCGTTGATTCATCCAGCTCAGTGACCACGAAAACTACCTTGTGAAATCTACCTTGCTCCAATGCAAGAATTTGCAAAACAAGCATGCAGAAATGGGAGAGTTTGGAGGAGTCTCAGAAAAGATACTACATAGGGGTTCTGTCATTTGTTTTGGAGAAAGAAAAGCTACAGTAGAAAAGCTCTGCTTGATTTATGCCATTTATGCTTTCCTTTCCAATTAATTCCAGAGAAAACTGAAAAGGAAAGATTAGAGCTTAGTTGAGGCCAAGATGGGGAAAAAATGTCAACTTAAGTTACAGCAACTTCACTTCTAGGACTTTATTTGAAGAAAATAATCAACCATTATATCAAGGATATAGTTTAAGGATGTTCATCAAGGAGTGAAATAGGAAAATAAAATTGGAAGTAATTTAAAAATACTAAAAAGGAAGAAAACAAAGTATATCATATTCAAACAATGGTACCCATTACTAAAAATGGTCATTACAAAAAGTTTTAATCATAAATAGTCCCTATAAAATATAATATAAAACAGCAAATATAGAACTGTATTTTGTATAATTACACTTTCACCAAAATATAAATATAATAACAAACCGCACCCAAACAAGCAGATCAAATATATGCATATCCATAAAGAATGAAATATAACTTAAAATATAGTCATTATTCCTATGTGGGTAACTATTTATGGATGGTAGATTATTTTTCCTTAGAATTTCTTTCCCAATTCTTTGGTAATAAACACTTATTACATTTATACTAAGGATGCATAGTGAAATAGAACATAAACAGGTGAATAAATCACCTGTGACTCCTTTTATTGACCTTTTCCTAAAATACATTGACATTTCACCTCATAAATCTAAATTTCTACTTTGCAAATTCATCTTCTCTGGCATTCCTTCGTTATGGGCAAACAGAATTGAATGACATCTTTGCATTTCCCATTTCTGTAAGGTCAACTTTGAGTATCTTTAGGGGGAGGTATCTGCAGAAGAGATAAATGATTACATTAAAGAAAGAGTCCACTTGAAGAGAGATGTTGGAAGTGGAGACACAGCCCTGTCCTTGCTAGGCAGAATCTCAGTACTATTATGGCTCACTACAGAGATTCTGCCTAGCAAGGAAAAAAATTCGAGCAGTGTGCACCAGAAAACAGGACAAGCCACAGCTCCAACTAGCCGCAGCTGTGGTGGAACAAGCAGGAAAAATCTGAATCAAACAGCTGGAGACAGAGGGCCGCATCTCTTTACCTACCTCCAGCTCAGACTGAAGGATCAGGAATGGAACTCACCCTCCTGCTGACCACCGTGCAGATCAGGACGGGCTGAAAAGTCAAGAGAAACCGTGAGTATTGCCACTCCTTCCCACAGAACTGCTTAGGGAAGGCAGCCCTCCCCTCTCCGCCACCAGAGTGATGCCTTATTAGATACTGGCATAGACTCCGCCATAACAGCTAGCAGATAACTCGGGACACAAAAGCAGCAGGCAGCAGCATCTTTCTTCAGGACAAGGAATTGGTCCTGGAAGAGTCGGCTGCACCCAGGAGAAAGTTGTCCTACCCATTGTCCCACCCAGGGGAGGGCTGTCCTGCCCAGAAGGAGAGATCAACCTTCACTACCTGTTGAGCACAGAGAGGCAGCCACGCTCCCCTGAAGGCTGCAAAGAAATTCCACACATACCTCAGGAGAATTGGCAGCTCTGCCAAAAGCACGAATCTCACTAAAATTCATTAAAAATAATAAATAAAAACTGGACAGGCTACAAAGGCCTAGAGAGCCCAAAAGGGGCTCCCCAATTCGGGAATAGCCACTGACTCCAGAAAGGCCAAAATCCCAAACACGCCCAAGCTCAGTTCCAGCAGCAACAAACTGCAATTTCCAGTCTTCTCCTCTGGGCAGTAGAAAGAAAAAAATAAAATAAAGTAAAAAGAAGATTGTACTTTTTAGTCTGGGAAGAGGATTGCAAAGTCCCCAGGACTGTAAAGCAGAAATTTTTTCTGCACAGCCAAATAAACTCATTTGAGAAACCAACCAATCAAACAGGAAAACTGACCACTACAAGCAAATCAAAGACATCAAGGGACTGAAACACGGAATTAGGGGAGACATAAGAGCCCCCAAATAAGTGGAAGATAGTTTTTTTCTCTTTTTCCTTTTACCCCAATTATAGTTTTTTACGTTTTATTTTTTCATTTTTCATTTTCACATTTTTAACTTCTTTTAAAAAAATTCTTGCTTCCCTCTTTTTATTTTTTGCAACTAGTTTAATTCTCTTACCTTTTTTTCTTTCTCTGTCAGCTTTTTGTGTGTGTGTGTTTTTTAGCTTTGTTTTCTTGTTTTTTTTCTTTTTGCAAAAATCCTGTTGTGTTTTTGTTGTTGTTGTTGTTGTGTTTTGTTCTGTTTTTTCTTCCTCATTGCTATTTGGTTCACAACTGGATACACAGCCCACACTGAAAACTAGACTTCCTCCATAATTGTGTATAGACTTAATTCAGAGTATAAATTGATCACTCAATAGCCTACCACATAATATTAGTATTCTTAAATAGTATTACTATTTCATACATACATAATTGTTCTATTTTTTATTTTTTATGTATATACTTTTTCTTCTTTCCTTTCTGTTTTTGTATTTTGTTTTGCTATTTTTTGTCTTTTCTTTTTTTCTGGTTCTGTTGTGTTTTAATTTTTCTTATCTTTGTTACTTAGAAGTTAGGTTATAACTTTCCTCTCTCTGTTCCTTTTTTTAGCTACATCCCCCTAATCTGATTTTTCCCCTCCTATATTTCATTGTATAGCTAAATCTTTCCTCTAACTTCACCTCACTCATTTACAATTATTCCTACTCCTTCATTCCCTCTTTGCTTTTTTTTATTATTTTGATTCTCAAATGTGAAACATTGAGCTAGAATATAAATGTGGTCTGTGAGACTGTACCAAAGTGGCTCAGGGTGCTATCTCTTCAGCCCAAACCACCCTAAACCTCAGAACAAACCTCACTGATTAAAACTGTTTATAATCCCCACTTCTGAGGAGCAATACTCATCACCTGACAAAGATAAGCAGAGGTAAATAAGAGATTACCTATCTACAATCGGGAACCTGTAAAATCAGTGCAGAGACTTTCCAGGTGTGGGTTTTGTCTTAAAACTGTGCTCAGTGGTGGTACTGGGCCTACTTACATATCCAACAGAGGAGAGATAGAGTGAAATACCTATTTGAATTGTGTACCTCCAAAGTCTACACAAGCACAGGGCTCTGAGTTGGTGTTTATCTTAAAATTATGTCCTGCTGAGTGACTAGATATACTTTCATCTCCAAAAAAAAGGAGAGATATAAGGAAAACATGTGTCTTTGAGTGAGAACCTCCATTGTCTGTGTAACTGACGGGCTTTGGGTCAGACTTGCCATAAAATTGTGTTCTGGTGGTGAAGTGGAGATATTTTCAATTCCAAAAAGGAGAAATAGAGTGAAAATACTCACTTTGAGTAAGAACCTCCAATTCCTGGGTGGAGGCTTGACTTAGAATTGTGATTTAGTGTGTAATTGATATAACCTCACTCCCCCAAAAGGTGAGATACTGTAAAACCTCCCATTATTGATTGGAAACCCCCAAAGACTGTGCTACCACAGTTCTCTGGGTAAGTTCTCGTCTTAGATGTTTGTTCTGGTGTGTAATAGGATATGATCATACTCCCAAAAGGGTGAGATAAGGTGAAAATACCCATCATTGATTGTGAACTCCCAAAGTCTGTACAACTGCAGGGTTCTGGGTAAGTGCTTACCTCAAAATTGTGCTCTGTGTGTAATTGGATATATACTCACTCCCAAAAAAGGTGAGATAGAGTGAAAATACCCATCATTAATACTAAACCTCCAAAGATCTGTACAAATACAGGGTTCTAGGTTGGAACTTGTGTTCTAGTGAGGAAATGGATTTGCTTTTACTCCCAAATGGGCAGAACAAACCACATAAACACAAGAAGAAAGGCAAGTCAAGGAATGTCAACTCTGACACAGGATAAACAGGCAACAGCGCAGTTGATAAAAAATCCAGAGGATACCTCCCAAAATGCTTTTCAAACACTACTGGTAAACATGCTGAATGAAAAACAGAAAGCCTACATAAAGCTATGCATTAGTGTAATGAGGCAAACAAAAGATTAGTAGAAGAATTTATGGAATCCACAAGAAAGCTGAATGAACTCCAACAAAAGTAAAGGGAGTACAGTGAAAGCATAGCCACTGAACTACAGGATCTCAGAGTGAACACAGAAAAACAAATTAAGGAAGCAAGAAAATCCATACAAGATTTAAAACAAACCTTCAACCAAGAAATTGAAGCCATGGAAACTGAAAAATTAGAAGGAAGAGACATAAAAAATAAAGTAGAAAGTCTGGATAGTAGGCTAGACCATGCAGAAGACCATATCTTTGGGATAGAAGACAACCTAGACATTATAGAGAAAGAACAAACCAGTATTCAAAACAAATCTAAAAACATGATAGATCTATTCAACATATAGAAGACACCATGAGAAGGCCTAATTCAAGGCTAATGGGTGTAGAAGAGGTCGTAGAAACAGAAGCCAAAGTTCTAGGAGACTTATTTAACAGAATCCTAGAAGAGAACTTCCCAAACATGCAAAAAGATTGGCCCATTTAGATAAAAGAAGCCTTTAGAACCCCAAATAGACCAGACCAGAACATGACACCCCACCACCACATGGTAATTCCCACAGGATCAATAGAAACCAAAGAAAGGATCCTTGAAGCAAGCTATCAAGGAGAAAAGACAAATCACCTATAAAGGAAAACAATTATATATCTATAGATTTCTCAGCAGAGACCATGAAAGAAAGAAGATCCTGGAATAAAGCATGCCATGCCCTAAAAAGAAACAATTATCAACCTAGAATAGTGTACCCAGCTAAACTCTCCTTTATAACTGAGGGAAACATAAAAAACTTCCACAGCAAAGAAAAACTGAAACAATATATCTCCACAAAACCATCACTACAAAAGATACTTAAAGATGTCCTACACATAGAGAACCAACTAAAACAGAAGGCAGAGAAACAGCCCCCAAACAAAGAATCAGATAAACATAGGCAGAACCTAGGTGACAGCCCCTGATGGTAGATACATAACAGGAACTTCCAAACCCCTCTCAATATTAACTCTCCATATTAATGGTCTTAACTCTCCAATCAAAGGACAGAGAATCTCCAGTTGGATCAAAACACAGGATCCGTCTAGGACCCTGCTGTCTTCAAGAGACACACATCCCCACAAAAACAAACATACTCTGGAAATGAAAGTCTGGAATAAAATCTACCAACCAAATGGCCCCATAAACAGGCTGGAGTAGCAATCTTTATTTCAGATAAAATAGACTTCAAATTAAAATTAGTGAAAAGAGATAAAGATGGACACTACATACTAATAAAAGGATCTTTCCTACAGAAGGATATAACAATTCTAAATATCTACTCACCAAATACCAGAACACCCAGATTTATCCAAGAAACACTACATTCCCTAAAATCACACATAGATCCAGACATTGATTATTAGTGACTTTAACATGCAACTTTCCCCATTAAATAGATCAACTCGGCAAAAATTCAACAGAGAAACAACTGCATAGACTAACTAGACTTAACAGACATCTACAGAACATCAACAACATATTAAACATTCTTCTCAACAGCACATGGAACATTGTCCAAAATAGACAAAATTTTAGGTCACAAAGCAAATCTGTCCAAATTCAGAAACAGTGAAATAAATCATGCCCTACATTCTCTCAAACCACAAGGGAATAAAATTGGAATTCAACACCAAAAACCACTAAAGAAAATCCTATAACACATGGAAGCTGAACAACACACTGTTGAACCACGAATGGGTCATGGAAGAGATTGGAAAGGAAATTCCTGTCCCAGCTCCTCTGGGACAGCAATGGCAGTACTCAGTGGCAAATTCGTAGCTCTGAGTTCTCACATTAACAAATTGGAGAGATATCTAACAATTTAATAATACACCTGGAGCTCCTTGAAAAAGAGCAACAAGCCAAACCTCAATCCAGTAGACAGAAAGAAATAATTCAATTTAAATGAGAATTATATGAGTTAGAATCCAAAAGAAAACATAGACTGAATCAACAAAACATAGAGGTAGTTCTTTGAAAAAATTATCAAAATTGACAGAGATGAGCAAATCTTACCAGAGAAAAAGAGAACACAGCCAAATAAACTCAGAGATGAGAATGGAAACATCACCACAGAAACAACCAAGATACAAAACATTATAAGGGAATATTTCTCAAACTTCATGCTAATAAGTTTGAGAATCTAGATGAAATGGAAGAATTTCTAGCAAATATTGATGTGCCCAAACTAAATAAAGATGAGTCAAACCAACTTAACAGACACATATCAAGCATTGAAATCTAAACAGCAATAAGACCTTCCATCCAAGAAAAGCCCAGGACCAGATGTGTTCACTGCCGAATTCTACATGGCCTTCAAAGCAAAACTCACACCAATACTCCTCCTACTCTTCAATGAAATTGAAACTGAAAGTTCACTACCGAACTCCTTCTATGAAGCCATCATAACTCTCATCCCAAAACCAGACAGGAACTCGTCAAAGAAAGAGAAATATAGATCCATTTCTTTGATGCACATTAATACAAAACTTCTCAACAAAATCTTGGCCAATTGACTTCAACAAGTCATCAAAAAATCATATACCATGATCAAACAGGTTTCCTTCCAGGGATGCAAAGCTGGTTCAATATATGCAAATCAATTAATGTAATACATCACATCAAGAAAAGCAAAGATAATAACTAAATGATTATCTCGATAGATGCAGAAAAAACAATCGACAAGATCCAACACCCCTTCATGATGAAAGCTTTAGAGAAACTAGAATCCAGGGAACATTACTCAATATAATAAAGGCCATGTATGACAAACCTACAGCCAGCATTATACTTAAGGGTAAAAACTGAAGCCATTTCCCCTAAACTCAGTAACAAGACAAGGATGTCCACTCTCTCTACTCCTCTTCAACTTAGTATTAGAATGCCTAGCTAGAGCAATTACAGAAGATGCAAACATAAAGGGGATCCAAATAGGGAAAAATGAAGTGAAACTCTCCCTTTTTGCAGATGACATGTTCTTGTATTTAAAGAATCCCATGGACTCCACTCCCAAACTACTCAAGCTGATTTGAAACTTTGACAAAGTAGCATGGTATAAAATTAACCCTCAAAATTCAATGGATTTCCTGTATGCCAATAATTAGAAAAGCACAGCAGAAATCAGGAAACCAACTCCTTTTGTAATAGCCCCACAAAAACTAAAATACCTCTATGATGAAATGAAGGACCTCTATGATGAAAACTTTAAAAACCTGAAAAAGGAAATTAAAGCAGAACTGAGGATGTGTAAAAACCTCCTGTGCTCCTGAATAAGGAGGATTAATATCATGAAAATGCAATACTGCCAAAGCCCATCTACAAATTCAATGCAAAACCTATCAATATTCCAACCTCATTCTTCAATGAAATAGAAGAAACAGTCCAAAAATTCATGCAGAACAATAAAAGATCCTGAATAGCAAAAATAATCCTTGCTAGGAAGAACACTGCTGCAGGAATAACAATACCAGACTTCAAACTCTACTACAAAGCCATAGCAATCAAAACAGCTTGATACTGGCATAAGAATAGACCTGAAGACCAATGGAATAGAAGTAAAGACTCAGAAATGAACCCACAAACTGATGGCCACCTGATTTTCAATAAGGATGCCAAAGATAGAATGTAAAAAAGATAGTCTCTTCAATGAATGGTGCTGGAAAAACTGATTAAACATCTGTAGAAAACTAAAATTAGAACTTTACATATCACCCTGCACCAGAATCAACTCTAAATGGTTCAAAGACCTCAAAGTAAAAGCAGACATCCTGAAACCATTACAGGAAGGAATAGGAGAAACTCCAGGGCTCCTTGGCACAGGCCGAAATTTTCTTAATTGAGACCTAGAAACTCAACAAATCAAAGAAAGTTTGGACAAATGGGATTGCATGCAACTGCAGAGCTTCTGCATGGCAAAGGACATAGCTAGCAAGATCAATAGAAAGTCCACAGACTGGGAGAAGATCTTCACTAGCTATACAACAGACAAGAGCCTCATATCTAAAATATACTTAGAACTCAAAAAATTAAGTCACCCAAAAACAAATTCTCAAAAAAACAACCACCCACCAGGCACTGGTGGTTCATGCCTGTAATCCTAGCTACTCAGGAGGCTGAGATCTGAGGATCACTGTTCAAAGCCAGCCCAGTCAGGAAAGTCCGTAAAACTCTTATCTCCACCAGAAAAATGGAAGTGGTGCTGTAGCTCAAATGATAGAGTGCTAGCCTTGAGCTGAGGAGCTGAGGGAGAGCACTCAGGTCCAGAGTTCAAGCACCACGATCGACCAAAAAAACAAAAAAACAAAAACAAAAAAACAACCACCCCATTAATAAGTGGGCTAAAGTCTTAAAGAGAGTCTTCTCTGAAGAGGAAATAAGAATGTCTAGTAGACACATGAAGACACACTCTGGAAAGCAGTATGCAGGTTCCTCAAAAGACTCCACATAGAGCTCCCCTATGACCCAGCAATCCCACTTCTGGGCATTTATCCAAACAGTCACAAACAAGGCCATGCTAAAGCTACCAGAACAACTATGTTTATTGCAGCATTATTTATCATAGCTAAGATATAGAACCAACCCAGATGCCTCTTAGTAAATGAGTGGATCAAGAAAATGTGGTACATATGTACAATAGAATTCTATGCTTCCATCAGAAAAAATGACACTGCCCCATTTTTTTAGGAAATGGAAAGACTTGGAAAAAATCATATTAAGTGAAGTTACCCAGTCCCAAAGAAATTTGGGTCCCATGGTTTCCCTTATTTGCAATAATTAGTATACATATAGGATAATCTTATCAGATGAGCTGAAAAGCTCAAAAACCATGTACAAATGACCATATAAGATGATGCCAAGAGAAATGAACCAAGACTTCTGTCTTTATTTTCACTATTTTAAATGTACCATGTGATTTTATTTTTTTGTTGTTGTTTCCTTTGTATGTTCTTTCCCCTATGGCATATCCCCTGTTGTAACTGTCCTCGATTTTGATAACCTGCATCTTGTATATACATATGTCCAATCTGGGGAGAGAGAAGGGACTAAGAAAATGCTGAAACAAGGACACAGGATGACCCATTGCAACAAAGATACCACAGGACAGTATATTGGAAACAAACTTTACAACTTCAGGTGGCAAGTTGGGAGGAGAGTGGGGCATAGGAGTGTGGGAGCTGGGGGAGGGAAAGGATAGTGGGACAACAACAAGGAAGGGAAGGGGTCACAATGATCAACAAGTAATGTACTCGTTGCCTTACTCATGTAGCTGTAACTACTCTGTACAACATCATTTTTTGTGTTTTCTTTTACTTTGAGTGTTTGTTATTTACTATTTCAATTCAAACTCTCATAGGGTTTTGTTCCATTCATCATAGCATCATATTTTCTCTCCCATGATGGAATTGTTGCTTCCTGATGGAGGCAGAGCCCATCTGCAGGGTCATTCTTCCACTCTGATTCTGGACAACATCTTAACAATAAAATTTTAAAAAAGAGAGACCCATGACTATTGGCATTTATGGTGAGAGTTTTTTCATCTCTCCTTTAGTGTTATACCATTGAAATTAATATTGGGACATTAAGAACATTCATCATCACATGTGGGACACGTGGGCAGCAAAGATGGCTCTGAGAGGAAATTGAGTGGGCAGAGCCCGATTTGCTTACGTTTAGTGTGTAAACAGCTCATGGAAGCTTAGGTGCATGATAGAGTGTGACCTTTTACAGTGATTGGTTGGTTCCTTTTCCTCCCCATGCCACCAGGTCTCCTTTGCTTTAAAAAGTGCTTGCTGTGTGTTAATAAACGAGTTCCTGCTTGACTTGACTCCCTGCTGCTCTGATTGTCTCCCCAATTAAGGGAGACTGGGGAATGGGAAGCTGTGAACTTACCTTTCCTTGGACCCTGTCTGTCTTTCATGGGACAGATGAAGACCTGACAATCACAGATAACAAAATGCTTCAAGAACTCAAAGGCTGTTACGTTTGGAAAACTGACAACACTAAGTTTCAGTATATCTTGAGATTATCATCCCCTTATTGTGAGAAGTAAAATCAAACATTTCTTAAGATTGGATTTGCTAGAAAATTAAAATTTGAATTTGACTCAAAACAAGAATAAAGTTTACTAAAGAGAATAAAGCTTAATGTGAAAACAATGAAGTTCAATGTAATACCAAGAATACATCTTGGTACTGTATTCTATGGAGAAGACAAATGCCCATCCAAAATGGTAGAAGCTGAAGGAGAAGCATTCCTATGAAGATAGGGTTGGATTTGTGTAAAGAGGAGAGAAGGGATGCAGAAAAAGTCAACCGAGACTACAAACAAGTTTTAGGAGTAGCCATCAATACCTTGGCAGATCCTTTGTTTCCTTGACTCTTCCAATGTGACATGAAAGTTGGAATATGGAAAAATCCACCTGGGGAGCATCTATGTAGAGGTGTCAGAATGGAGCCCCATGCCACCAGGTGTGAGGAGATTAATGAATGCTATGAGGTCATCAAAAAGGAAGGCTGGGGCAAGGGCCCCTGATTTCAGCTGCGAGTGTTGAGCAGGCTGTCTAGCATGACAGGATGATGTGCCTCATACCACCAGCACCAGTTTGAGATGGACAGGGACGAAGAGGATTATAGACATTCTGTACCCCTGTGGTCACACAGCTCCACACAACAAGGAAGAGGACTAAAGGCCTCTCTCTCACCACTGTAATATCAGGTGAGCTTACATTCTCACCTGGTATTCAGAAGAAAAAGGAAACATGAGATTCTGGAGGAAGAAAATAATCTTAAAAGAGAATTCAACTGATGACTCATCATGAAGAGAAACATGTAAATGAAACTGATTTTTTTGTAAATGGCAAAGTTGACATTTACCTGCTTTGGGCAGAGAAGATTTAAGATCAGATTAGGAAAATAAGAAAGTTGCCATTTCAACAGTTTTGATGTGAGATAATTGTGACCTGGACCACATGACAGTGAAAGGGAAAGATATTTATAGCAGGAAAAGTGGTTTTGAAAATCAAGGAAATGATCATTCAAATTAGGAGGATAATTTTAGAAGAATATTTTCCTACTAATTGTATGTTAGAGTTAGAGAGCTCAGTCTCTTTCAATCATATGATTTTTAAAGCTCCTTATAGATTTCTTGTGAAGATGAACTAATTTTATGCAGTGTATGGAATAATCAATATAATATCATAAGCTTTCAATAAAAATGATCTACATTAGCCAGGCACTGGTGGCTCATACCTGTGCTTCTAGAAACTCAGGAGGCTGACATCTGAGGATTGTAGTTTGAAGCCAGCCTTTGCAGAAAAGTCTAAGAAACTCTTATCTCCCATTAGCCAACAAAAAGCCAGAAGTGGTGTGGCTCAAGTAATAGAACACCAACTTTTGAGTAAAAAACCTGAGGGACAGAATCCATGCACTGAGTTCAGGCCCCTTTACTGGCACAAAAAGTTAATTATTGTTATTATTAATAATAAAATATGCATTTTAATCACAATCTACTCTTACATATTTATAAGATGTTATTTAGTCAAAATACTGGGCTCGAAAGAAAGAAAACTGCAAGTATGTACCTATATGTAGTTTTTCCTCAAGTCTTATGCTCCAGTGTTCCAATGATTGGAAACAGGTACAGTAAATACCATCACCAAGGAGTGAAATCCTTTTAATATTCCAAGGCAGTAACCTGAACAATGACTCCAGTAAATGAAACCAGGCAGTTTTCATGATTATATTTATATATATACATATATACATATATATCTATAATATCCTAACTATAGTCCTTTGCATGTGGAAATGATGGGAAGCAAACAAAGCTTCTGAGGACATTGCTTTGCCAATAAAAATAAAACCCCAGACTGGCTACAATATCATGTGGCATTTTAACCTTAAAATTCATCTCTGAATCTTCCAAATTGCATCCATTAGAAAAATGAGCAACCCCAGAAAGGTTACCTTTCCCTAACACCACCTCAGAAGAAATGAACAAGCAGAAAATTGTCCTTCTCCCCTCACACATACAGATTGTGAAATCAGAAGCCAAGAAAAACAAAGAAAAAAGAGAAATCCTTTGAGAGAAAAACCAGATTGCCTTTGGGTGTGTTTGGTACCCAGCCTCATCTCCTTTACCAGGCCCAGCAGCTATACTGTTGGCTGCTAATGGCTCACAGCTGTGCCCTTCTCCAGAGACTTGCCTTCTGTGAATCACAGCCACCTGGCTCAGTCACACAAAACCCTGTGGTTAGGTGGTGGCCAGGCCATGAAGACCCACTAATACAACTAAGTATAAAAGCAACACCTTCTTATTCCAAGGGAGTGTAGCTCTGTGGTACAATTCATGCTCCCAAGCTTCCTGTGGGATGAAATTGAGACTAGAGTTCAACTGAACTCATTTGTTGTTGTTGGGTAGCTGAGGTTTGAAGTCAGGCTCGTATACTAGCATTATGTTATGACCCCAACCCTGTTTTTTGTTTTGTTTTGTTTTTTACCCGTTGTTGATTATTTTTTCTATAGTATGTCACTTTCTTCCCTGGTACACAATTTAGCCACAGTCCATTAACTTTTAGACTCCCCAAAGTCTCTGGAGTCCTAGGGGCACACCACAGTGAACAGCTTCCCTTCTGTGGAGGTGGACTCTGATGGACTTTCTTCTCAGGGCTGGCCTAGAACTATGATCCTTTTTTTTTTTTGTCGGTCATGGGGCTTGAACTCTGGGACTGGGTACTGTCCCTCAGCTCTTCAGCTCAAGGTGAGCACTCTACTTCTTGAGCCACAGTGCCACTTCCAGTTTTCTAGTGGTTTATTGGAGATCAGAGTCTCACAGACTTTTCTGCCCAGGCTGGCTTTGAACCATAATCCTCAGATCTCAGCCTCCTGAGTAGCTAGGATTACAGATGTGAGCCACCGGTGCCCGGCTCCTCTCATTCTTATATTCGCAAGGATCTAAGATTACAGGCATGAGCCACAAGCATCCAGCCTGAACTCATTTCCTTCTTCCTGTTCCTCCTACTTTCCTCATTCCTTTAGTGGTTTTCTTGAAGATACTCTCAAATAACTGGCAAAAGAACCCTCACCTCACAGAAGTGAGGCAGGAGGATCCTAAATCTTAGAGGAGCCCTAAGCAATGTTAGAAAGACAGTGATTTACACAGGCCAAAGAAAGAGCGAGGAAGGGTGAGAATGGCTGCCACGCTATATTCAAAGCTCTCCAGCCACAGGCTTAGCAGCGTAACCACAGACTCATTCCACACATTGGCATACATTCACAGGTCCTGTTCTCTCTAGCTTCTGGCCCAGCACTGGCCATATATGACCTCGAGTCTACCTAAGGTAGCCAAGCATAGATGACTCAAGGTTACATGACTATGGTGTGATGGGAAGTACAGACGTTGTAGTAAGAAATCCTGACTTACTCCATTTACACTTCAGAGACTCTGTTTCAAACACAAAATACAAAGTGTAGAGGCAAGTCTCTAGTGGTTTCATGCTTTCCTAGCATGTGGAGGTCCTATATTATTTTTAAATGATTAAAGAAAAAAGGGAGGAAGGAAAGAAGGAAGAAGAGAAGACAGTGAGGGAGGGAGAAAAAGAAGGAAGGAAGGAAGATAGGAAAGAAGGAAGAACAAAGGAAGGAAGAGAAGGAGGGAGGGAAAGAGCAAAGGAGGAAGGGAAGGAAGGAGGAGGGAAGAAGGAAGGAAAGAAGGAAGGAAGGAAGGAAAGAAGGAAGGAAGGAAGGAGGGAAGGAAGGAAGGGAGTGAGGGAGGGAGGAAGGGAGGAAGGGGAGAAAGGAAGGAAGGAAGAGGAAGGACCATTAACTTAGGCTCTAGTGAAACACTTAAGCTATTAGCAAACAGCTTAAATCACTGCTATAGAACCCTTTTAAATGCTCTGGGGTTTTTATTGTTTGCCACAAACAGTAATCGCTATACATTTCCTTTTCTAAAGTACAGTTATTACCATAGTAATGAAAGAATCTAGGATTCATAATCTATGTTGTATATTGAATATGTAAGAAGCAGATAACTTGCCTTGTGGGTCTTTGAACCAAGAAAATCCTCACATGAAGCATTGCCTTGGGATGAAGGTAAATATGTTGTACCTATGAGAAGAGGAGGTGTAGTGGCAAGAGAGAGGAAAGAAAAGAGCAAAAGAGGAAGGGAAGGAAGGAAGGCAAAGACTCTGCCAATGCCTACATACAGTAAGCTTCTCCAGATGATGATAACCAATATAATGCAAGTACAGTTAAAAGAGGGTATTTATTAGATTGGAGTCTGTGATCCGAGGCCAAAGAGTTTCACAGAGCCAGGGAAACCAGTAGCTTCTCAGTCCACAAAGCTGGAAGCCTCAAAACAAGAATCAGTGACTCATCCTGATTCTGAAGCTGATTCCCAAAAGCTCTTAAAGTCACTGCATGCAATTGTATTCTAAGGGTGATGAGTCTGGACTCACATGTCTGCAGGCAAAGAAGAAAGCAAAGCAAAACAAAAACAAAACAAAAAATCGGATAGGAAATGGGTGTGAAAATGCTTCTGCCTGTGGTTCCATTCTCCATCCAGGCCCCCAGACTTTCAGACTGTGCCCACCACTCTCAACTCACTGAACTATTTGCCTGTCTCTGGAGACACAGCAGGAAGTGTGCTTTGCCAATTCTCTAGACACCCCTCTATTCAATCAAGTTGTCAACCCAGATTAACCATTATACTGCCCAGTATCCATTCATACTCATTTCCTTAAGAACAGAACTGTGATTTTGTGTGAAATTGCTATTAGAGCACCTATAATTGCATTCCCTACTCCACAAGAGACAGGGATCTCCACCTAATCAAAGTCTGGACAAAGTCACAGGACATAGCTCCAGGAAGGACCTAATGGAGGTCCTCTTATGCCAAGAGGACAATTATGAAATGAAAGCCATATGCTGAGTGTCATAGAAAAAGATTGTAGAATCATATCAACACTTACCTATTGATATCACTGTTAGAGTTCTAGTTCATCAAATACCATCTTAATTCATCAGAAACAGAAAATAATGATCAAGGGATATGGAAATTTACAATAGAAATGCAAATCTAGAATAATAATTGATCATTTTAAGGTTATATTTGGAGGTAAGAGATGGAGGTAAGGTTTTATTTGGAGGTAAGTATGGAAAAGTATACAGTATTGAAAAAGCTGTCACAAAACAGCTATCCGTGGACTGATAGGAAGATATAATGTTGGAACATCTCTGAAAGAAGGGTTAGTGATGTATTTGTGAGACACCATGCTCTACAGACTTCTGGTGCAAGAGGACAATCTAAGCAAGTACATTTGCTTCCCCTCACTCAAAAGCTTCATAACATAATTTCAAACATCATTATTCATAGAATTGCATACCTTGATATATCACATATTATTAATCATAAAAGGAATCTTTACCCCAAGTATGACATGAATGTAAATTGGAAGGTGTGGGGTAAATTCATGAGGAAAGGAAGATGGAAAATAAAGACTAATGGGGGGTACATATAGGTATTGTATTTATGTATGATAAATACATAATAAAACCCATTAAACCTTGTAAAATAAAATAAAATGATAAAAGAGGGAGCCAGATACAAGAGGTTTACTAACTGATCAAGAGGCTGAAATCTCTGGATTGAGTTTGTATCCTAACTGATCAAGAGGCTGAAATCTCTGGATTGAGTTTGGAAGACAGCTAGAGCAGCAAAGTCCTTGAGACTCTTATCTCCAAAGATATGAGTCTTATCTAGCTTCCAAACCCAGAAATAGAGCTATGGCTCAAACAATAGAATGCCAGCTTTGAGCAGAATAACTAAGGGAAAATCCCCGGCCCTGAGCACTTACATGTGCATGTGTGTGTGTGTGTGTGTGTGCGCGCACGCGCACGCACATACACACACACACACAGGAGTGTAAATGGGGCAAGAAGTAAATCAGCATATTTGAGGAAGTGAATTTTATCAAAGTACATTATATGGAAAATCACTTTATTGTGCAATGAATATATGCTAATAAAAATTCTAAAGGAATGTACAGACAAGCAATTAGAATGAATAGGTGAGTTGTAAGAGCACTATATTGATGAATGTGAAAACTAAAAGGAATGTGCATTAACAATAAAGAAGACAATTGCACTGAGGCATTCTTCCCCAGTTACATAACAAAGAGAATAAATCACAGATGTTACATGATTGGCTCTCTGTCACAGACACACTGTCCTGCATGAGGAGCCAGCTGCAGAGTCCTTACTTATGGTCTCCCTTAGCATTCATTCAAAAGCAAGCAAAACGAACCCACAATGTTTGAACTGAGGAGAGTGGGGGAGTTTGGGAGGAAACACTAGGATTGGGAACTTTGCAGTCCTGATGATATTGTCTGCCATGATTTTGGCACACAGGGTTGTTCATTTCATGAAAACTCGTTGATTTGAAAGATCTGTGGACATTTTTGTAACTGTGTCAAGTTTACTTAAAAGCCAGTGAAAACAAAGGTATATTGAAAAGTCACAAAACACTATTCAGTGTATTTGGGCATTATCAGAGACTTCGAAGATTCCACAAATTTCTGCAGAAAGAAATCCAGCTGTGCAAAGAAACTACAAGTAAGTGGGTGTTCCAATCAATGACTCCAGCAGGTCTCCTCTCCAGCAGCAGCACCTACTCCCACTTTAAAATAAGTCATTTTTATCAGCCAGTCCAGCTGAGCCTTAGGTAACTCCAGTTCCAGTGGAAATATGATCAAAACTGCCTTGGAAGCTCTCAATGAGAATTTTCTCACCAAGTCTTTCCACAATTCTAAATTTACAAAATTATAAACAATGTGAAAGGGTTGAAAAGGACTCCCGAGGCTCTGCAGTGATTGGTTGTATAACTGCAGCAACGGAGAAGAAAGAGCATCCAAGGTCTGCAGTGATTTGATTGGAAGTGTTTGTGTAGCAAGTGTGAGATCCTAAGTTCAAATACCAGTATAGGGGAGGGGAAAGGAGGGGAGGCGCTATATTAATATATTACTATATATTACTATATTCTTGTTAAATTTTGCAGTCTTTTCTTGATCTTAGCAAATTGCACATAAAATATGACTGACAGAAAAAAAATGTTGATAAACAAGTTGTTGGAGAGTTTACAATAGACAAATCAGTATAGTATGGTGAGGCATACCTGTAATCTCAGCTACTCCAGAGGCAAAGATGAGAGAATCACAGTAAGCCAAAA
This sequence comes from Dipodomys spectabilis, assembly GCF_019054845.1. Lineage (NCBI taxonomy): Eukaryota > Metazoa > Chordata > Mammalia > Rodentia > Heteromyidae > Dipodomys > Dipodomys spectabilis. The sequence goes on from NW_024870740.1 coordinate 4,297,982, forward strand.
GTAGAAGACCCTCTCTGAAAAGCAAACTGAAACAAAAATGGCTGGAGGCATGGCTTAAGTAGTAGGCATCTTCCTAGCAAGCTCCAAGCCCTGAATTCAAACCCCAGAACCAAGAAAGAAGGAAAATAGTTAACATTTGCTAGATAAGATGATAAAATATGGCTCTGGTATACTAGAGGTGAAAGGAAACCCTCCCCCACGGTATAACCCCTGCTTTCACTGTATTTGATGTTGGTATAATTTGTGGAAGGGAAAAAACAAATTGTTAAATAGGGATACAGGTGGACCTATTGCAACAATAAGATGTAAAGGTGTTATGTCGAAAACAAAAACGAACTTTACAACTTTGGTGGGGGGGAGGGCTAGGGGGCTGGGGGGAGGATAGGAAGAGATGGGAAGGGGAAACAAAGGAGGAGGCTACAATGCTTGATAAGAAATGTACTCATTGGGCTGGAAAGGTGGCTCCGTGGTAGAGCGCTTGCCTTGCATGCCTGAGGCCCTTGGTTCGATTCCTCAGCACCACATAAGCAAAAAGAAAAAAAGCCAGAAGTGGCGCTGTGACTCAAGTGGTAGAGCGCTAGCCTTGAGCTGAAGAGCTGAGGGACAGCGCCCAGGCCCAGAGTTCAGGCCCCACAACCAGACCCAAAAAAAGAAAAAAAAAGAATGCTTTAAAAAAGAAATGTACTCATTATCTTTCCCATGTAATTGTAACCCCTCTGTACAATATTTTCACAATATAAATAAATAAATAAATAAATAAATGGAAAAAAGAAAGGAAATAGTAGTGATTAGGTATACAACACATTTTTCAGACTAGAACTGACAATAAAGTATAATGATAAGAAGCAAGAGACCTTAGATTTAATATATGATTTGTTCCCTTAGTTATCTGTGTGTGAGCAAGTCAAGGAAGAAAAAAGTAAATGAAAAGAAACAACATTTTCAAAGGAACTTGAATCTTTCATTTGATCCATAGTGGAGCTGCCCAACTAAGCCTTCGTGAAGGAGATTGTGCCACTCCATGATTGACAGGGCTTTCAATCACTCTGTCAGCATCAGTCTGGGAGTTCATGGGGAAAGGGAATACCTTGATCAGTAGACCTTGTTTCACCTCCCCCTAACAGACCCTAAGTACTCTTAATGAGGTAACTCAAATGAGGTAGAATAAATTTCTTTTAAAAAATCACTTCAGTGAACCACATAACTTCCCCAAAACTTTTTTTTTATTAGAAACACATTAGTTGGCATAATTCTTCATGTATGGAACCATATAGTGTGAATTTTCAAATTGTTTATCTTCATAATTTGTTACCACCTTGAGTCAGAAATTAAATTATAAATTAAGCTGTAACACCCTTCTCATTTATGCTGTTGAGTATTTCTTTTGATAATAAATTTCCAGTATATACTGTAACTTAAGTACAATGAAGGAAACTAGACCAGAAAGACCAAAAATTAAATATTCAAGAAAGCAATTTAAAATACTGTATGCTGTTGAAAATTCATGAGCTGAATCTGAGAGTACTGACCTCTAGATCTATCGTCTTAATCAATTACTGCAGAAACTCTCCTAACCAACCACTTAATTAATTTGACCTATTAATTAACACTTTCCATTTCTTCTGTGAAACTTAACTACATATGCTTACTGAACAGTCTGATCCTAACCTGCCTTCCATATCTCTGATCACCTTATCTTACCATTGAACCACAGGCTTATGGAGATTTTATACTCCGTCTCAAACCATTTCATTTCTGCTATATTTGAATTATACTCATATTATTTAAGGAAATGTTTCATAAAAGCATAAAATATGAGTTTAAAAATTGAGATGTGTATGCTCCGTTTGCACTGGACTCATTTAGTGGATATTTTAGACAGAATATTTGTATCCCAACAGAATTCACATATTGGAACCCTAGCCACTGAGGTGATAGTGTTAGAAAGTGAAGCTCTGTGATTAGACCAAGAGGGCCTCACGCTAATAAGCAGAGTTAGTGCCCTTGAAAATACAGTCTAAAAGGAAGTGACCCAGTGGCTCAAAGTGGTAGAGTGCTAGCTTTGGGCCAAAAAGTTCAGGGACAGAGCCCAGGCCATGAGTCCAAACCTCACAACTGAAAACAAAACAAAGCAAAAGGTCCCTGTTCCTTTGTTCTTTCTACCATGTGAGGACACAGTGAGAAGACATGATCTGTGAACCAGACTCCAAATCTACCAATGTATCTGACTTGGACTGCCCAGGCTCCAGAAATGAGAAATAAGCTTTGTTTGTTTATAAGAAATCCAGTCTATTATACTCAGTTATAGGAGCTGAACTAGACTAAGATTTTCAATATGAACTTTAGGAGTGATATATGGCACAGAAATGCAAACACTGAATGAAGACTTATAGAAAATACTGACCAAAAAGAAAAATTAAAAATTTAAAAATAAAGAAAATGCCTATCAAAATGCATAGAAATAAATTTGCTCCTTAAGTTTTAACTTAGCAATAAAAGCTGTTATGTCAAATGTATGTTCACCTATCAAGAAGTCTATGTTATGTTAAAGTAACAAACTCAAATTTCAGTTACTTAGTATTGTTCATATACTATACATCCATCATAATATGCCCAGAAAAAGAATATTTTCAATAGTTATGACTATCTCTAAAGAACACTTGCATTGAATTTAGTCAACTGCAGTGAGGACAAAACTGTTCTTGTTTTCTCTGATACCAATTACAAATTTGATGTGTATGCCTATCTGTCTGTGTCTGTGTGTCTGTGTCTGTGTCTGTGCAGGGTGTGGGGAGGGGAAAGTGTGGAGTGATTTATAAACCCAATCTAGGTTCCACAATTCACTGGAAGTACTCAGAAACTCTCCTGTAAGCTGTTTTACTCCCAGGTATGGTTATGAACAAAGATGAGTTCAGGCCTGAATCAGTCAATGGAAGAAGATATAGAGAAGAGTCTGGGAAAGGAATCAAACTGCAATCCATCATCTTCTCCCCATAGAATCACTATCCCAGCAATGTGTATGGTAATTCAGAGCACTATCAACTAGGGAAGCTTACCCAAGCTTTTGGAGTAGAGTCGAGTTTTAACTGAGACTCCATGCATGACTTAATGTGCACTGACTTGTCCTGAGTTGCCAGTCCCTTCAAGTCAGATTAATATTTTTATTTTTCAGTCCCTTTTCCCTGGCAAATAAAGATATTCTTGTCATCCCTGTCCATTACCGAACACCTTTTTGGGATCAAAGGTAAAGGCTATACGTCTTTCAAATAAATATCATTCTTCACTATGCAATACTGTGTCTTCAGTTCACATTTTACTGACTTTTTTGGATAACTGACCAAAGGTGTGAGTCAATTCCACTACATGAAAGGATTCCTGCTAACTCATCCAATTAACTTCTCAGTGTCAGTTATCTCAACATAAATTTCCTAAACAAGGAGTACAAAGCACACTTCCCTAGCCTAGATGGGGGTAAGCTGTAGGATAAAAGAGAGTAACTTCTTCACAGTGGGGAGAAACCTTCCCAGGTAGCATCCAATCAATCTGGTGATTGTGTCTTAATATTAAAATCCATGATAATCTTTATTGCAAGTCATACTTCTAGACTTCAATTTAGACAGCACATTGCAAAGAAATTAAAGTCATTCTGGGTAAGAGCTGTTTCCAAGATAATGCATTAAAAAGAACAGAAAGCCTTTTAAGTTGAGCGTTGCGTGAACCCAAAGAAGCAAATTAGGTACCATAAAGAATTATGTCTGAGGGAAGCTTATCATTCAAAATATGAGCAATTACATATTGAAAAATCCAGACCTTATTGCAATTCAAATAGCAGCCCAGATAAGAGCATAGCTAGGTCATCATATGTCAGTGCATTTATATCTGTCATTTCCATAAGTATTCACAGGACTGAGGCATTTGGAGAATACATCATAAACCATGTAAGCCATGAATACAGTTTCAAAACGAAATTTGTACTTAGACACAAAGAAAGGGGAATAAATGCATACCATTGTGACCAAAGACAAACAATCAAGTTGTATCTTAATATAAAAGGTAGAGCCTTGGCTAATATACAAGGAGTTACAATAGTTAGGGATGGAGACAGGAGCAGGTACACAAAGTCTGAATTTTTCTATAAATTAAGGAAAGCCCTGAACAAGAAGGTTTTTTATGTTTTTCCTGTCTTTTTTTCTTCTGTTTCCCCCACATACTTTTGCTGCTGTTTTAGAGTTCTGTACCCTTTGTTTTGAATGTAAGTTTATCTGATTTGGGGAGGAGAAAGGAAGCCCAGAAACAGTGGGACATAGAGTGAATCAATTCAATGGTGATACTCACTAGACACAATGTTGGAAATGACCTGTACAACTTGGAGGGAGGAGAGGGTCAGGAAGGAAAAACTGGGAAGAAATGAGGGAAGGGGTGACACTGTTCAAAAAGAAATATGCTCATCACCTGACTTACGTAACTGCAACCCCTATGTACATCACCTTTATAATATAAATTTTAAACAATAAATAAAAACAAAGAGAGAAAGCCCTGAAGATTTTGACCAAATTTTGACCAAGTGTTTTTAAGATACTTTTCATGAGAAATTCTAAGATATCAATTTAAGGGAAAAAATGGAACAAGACAAAAAAGCGCATCCTTTTCTCAGAATTATTGTTAGCTTTCATTCTATAATGTCTCTTGTGTAGATAATTGGTGCATACTTGAATTGCAAAGACATAAAACTCTCCAATTAAAAAATGTAACTTTATCTTCCTTTGCCAAGTGTTTGCCATAAGTCTCCATTACAGTATTGAAGAACTATTTGAATCTCAGTCATTTCAAATATGAAATTCTCTAAATCAGGATTCTTGTACTTTCTTCAGTTATAGGAAGCTCAATCCATCTTCACATACAGCTTAATATTATATGCATGCCATGGCAGAAAAGGTGATTATGTTCTAACTTGATCCCCAGTACCACATCTGGTCCTTAAAGGAAACAATCTTTGTGCCCTGACATCTCGTCTTTTCTGCTTTGTGTTGCTGGTGCCCTGGCTTCTTTATGGAGCTGAAGTCTTCTCATCCATACTCTACATCTATCCATGATATCACCTCACATACAACAGGAAGCAGCTTCTAGTCTGCACAATTTTCTCATTCATTTCCATGTTCTTCCTCGAGTTGCTGGAAACGTGTTTATTCTTCTGTTTTCTTCTGAGAACAAGATGGCCCAGGTTGAGTGGTTGAGGGCAGAGGGTGAAGATGACTGTTATTACCTGTCAATTGGGTTTGTCTGTTCTGCTACAATGAGCTGGTACACAAAGTTTTCCTGAAGTTAAATACAAGTTTATTGGGTTCTTAAATACCCTAAAGTTGGGAGGTGGGAGGAGGATGGGAAGGGATGGGAAGGGGAAACCAAGGAGGAGACTACAATGCTTGATAAGAAATGTACTCATTATCTTGCCCATGTAATTGTAACCCCTCTGTACAGTATTTTCACAATAAAAAAATACCCTAAAGCTCCGTGAGAGCATCTATCACCATACTTCTCACATCTCATCTATCTGTTTATTGTTTCCCCAAGGCCAGAAAAAAATTATCTCCTTTATGACTGGAAAATAGACTTTTGCAATATCATTCAATCTTTTCAACAATTTTGGTGGCATCTGTCTTATCTTCTGAGGACTTCAGACCTTTTGAAAATTCTCCCCCAAAACTGTTCTATTGGTAGGATTCATAAATTGAAAATCTTGGAAGCAGATCAGAGTGGTTAGGTAATTTTTTTTTGTTTTTAAATTTATTTATTTATTTATTTGTTCATTTATTTTTTTTTGAAAACAATGTACAGAGGGGTTACAATTACATGTGCAAGATAATGAGTACATTTTTTATAAAGTATTGTAATGTCCTCTTTGTTTCCCATTCCCATCTTTTCCCATCCTCCTCCTGCCCTCCCCCACAGTCCTCCCCTCTCCCATACCAGCCACAGAGTGGTTAGGTAATTACACGCTGCACTTAACTCCTCCAAACATTGAAAACTGACTCCACCACTTACTATCAATACAAAAGTATGTGCTTTGCTTTGTCATTATATAATGTGAATTATATTTACCTACATTTATTGATTTTTTTCTGATGATTAGTTACGTAGTATGCAAGAGTCCAAACCAATGTGTGTGTGAGTGTAATAGGCACTCAATAAAATTGAACTATCACTTGATAAAGAGAATTATGTTAACTGCAGGCTTTTCAAAAATCTCTAGATCAAGGTTTCTTGCCTTAGCACCGCTGTGATGTGAGATCAGGCAACTCTTTGTTGTGAAAAATATCTGCATGGTTTAGGGTGTTTAGCAGCATCCTGCACCACACTCATGGAATGCCATCAGTAAACCCAGGTGACAACCAAAAGTAATTCTAGACCAGACCAAAAGTCCCCTAGGATAAGCATAATGTTTCTTTTTAAGACTACTGTACAAGAGAAGGTAAAAATTAAGAGTTTGAATTGTTTGTTTTTATTTTTTTGCTTTTAGCCTTTGTTTTAGATGATAAGCCTTAGATTTCTAATCTAATTTGAGCAAATAGCCTAAAGGTTATTATACAAGTATAGAAAAGCTCAAATAGTAGTTGAATATTAGACCATGTCCTTCAGTAATGTTTAAAATTATAATCCTACTGCAAGACAGTAAGAAAACAAGATGGCACCTTAAGTTCTTCCAGTTTTCTTTGATTAAGGCAACATGAAATTAATTGCAATATTTTTGTAATGGGGAATTTTAAAAGTGAATACTGCCAGTGTTGTTCAAGATACAGAATTGTGAGGCATTAACCTTTGTTTTTTAATTCAACTCATTGTAATGACCACCAAATTTAATTAGAAATGTCATCTACATGCATATTAAAGATCCCATCCACATTTCATGGCTGAACAAGACCTCTGCTTAATAATCTAATTTGTACTGCAATAAAAATAAAATCAGTTTCTGAATGTTGCTGGTAGTTTACAATTTAATTTACTGGTAATGTTTTTCTTAATGTAATACAAACCTCTCTGCTCACTGCTTGAAGTATTTTGAATGCAAGTTTCATTGAATACTTGTTTCATTGTATGGCTCATTGGAGTTTGAAATTTGATCTTTAAAAAAAATAAGATTGTAGTTTAATGATATGACTTTTTAATCTAGCCTTTAGCAACTCTTCAGATTTTTAAACTTTAATTTCATTTAGTTATTTGTCATACTACCATCTAAAGTGTGGTAACCTTAAATTAATATAAGACAAGTTTGAAAGTCACAGTTAAGAATGCAGGTAACTCATACCTGTAATTGTACCTGCTTGGAAGGCTGAAATCTGGAGGATCACAGTTTCAGACCAACCCAGACAGAAAAATTCAGGAGATTCCATCTCCAAAATAACCAGAAAAAAGTTGGGCCAGAGAGATGACTCTAGTGATCTTTATAATTTTCCTTCCTATTTCAGTGTTCTTATCTATGAACCAGGAAAGAATCAATTCCCAGCACAATATTGTTATGAGAGTTGATTATGTGAGTTAGTATTTATACAGTGATTAAAGAAATAGCTGCCCCCTAATGTGCATGGTATGTGTTAGTTATTGAAAGCAAGGAGAGTAAAATAATTGAATTTGAGAAATTGAATACATTAACTTGTATAAACCTTATAGCTAAATTAAGGCTAATCTAAAACAGTGATATTCATCTCTGGCTGCCCATTAGAATCAATGTGCCAATGCATAGGAATGCCTTCTGGATTAATTAAATCAGACTTTTTCAAGTGGGTCCCCAGTGTTAGAGTTCTCAAATTCTCCAGATGGTTCCAATCAGAAAACATTGTTTTAAGACCAAGATAAGGACAATGATCGCCAAATTCCACATGCTATATTGCCCAAAAGAGTTGTCTGTTCAAAAGAAGGTGTACAAACATCAGAGTTCCCACAAGATGGAATTCTCTCACCCACACCTCAATGAGACTCTTTCTAAAGGAAAATTTCTCAGCATGTTCTGTAGCAATGCAGAGAAAATGATGTATTCCACCAGCTTCATGTGTCACTACCAAACTAGTGACTAGAAATTCAAATACCAAACTAGTGACTAGAAATTCAAATACAATTTTCCCAAGATCTTGGCCTATAGAACTAGTTATGTATATTTTTACAGTGCTTTCACTCACATTCACACACACATGCACATGCACAAATAGTCTATTCCACCTTTTTTAAAGCTTGTAAAATAGGAATGATCCTTACTGTTCTCACTATCTTAATATGTGAGGATCAGAAAGGGTTAAAGAAAATAAATTGGTACACTGTTTCTCATTGAAGAACCCAAATCCAGATCTCTAACCTACGATAGCTTCATGAGTGCGCCGCTATGGACCTCCAAACAAAAAGAGTCACTTCATAGATGTTGAGCAGAGCCAGTGCCTAAATATTTTAACTTAAATTCCATAACAGAATGTGGTTTAATGGAATCATTTTTTTTTGTCGGTCATGGGGCTTGACCTCTGGTCCTGGGCACTGTCCCTCAGCTCTTTAGCTCAAGGCTAGCGCTCTACCACTTGAGCCACAGTACTACTTCCAGTTTTCTGACTGGTGTATTGAAGATTAAGAGTCTCACAGACTTTCCTGCCCAGGCTGCCTTTTGAGCCATGATCCTCAGATCTCAGCCTCCTGAGTAACTAGGACTACACCACCGGTGCCCAGCTGGATTCAATATTTTTAAATATTCAGTTAAACAAATAGGCAAGCTTTGTGAAAGTCAAATTTTTGGTAGTTTACATGACCTCAGCTGAAACTGTCTGAGCTATTTTTTAAAATTGCAGGGAGCTCAATGGGTTTTTGGTAATTTCCATCATCTCAGTGTAACTTTTTCAAGAAAGTACTAATGAAGAGTTCACCCAAGAGCACTAAACAAGACTTATGTCTATATAGATTATAAAATACCTTGCAATTTCCACAGATATTATTAACCGTAGAACCCCAAATCTCTGTGCTCTTACTCCCCAAGGACTCATCTCATGCTATATCAAAAACATTTGGAATATGGAAATATTTTTAAGGAAGATTATCAGAACTTAATCACATGTAGTCTATTAATAACTCAAATTGAAATATGACATTGAAGCACTAAATACAAATTCATTTATGACAGCAACCAAAGGGAAGTTTCTCCCTCTGATACACAAAATAACTAGTATATATTAAAACCCTTACCTTTTCCAAACATGATTGATTTTTTTTTTACTTGAGGGAAAGGGAGATTATTTCTTAACTTTTTTCTTATATTTGAAATAAAGTATTTTTAAAATAATTTTCAGGTTTTTAAACAGAAAATTATTTCTTAGTAAGGGAATTTATTTTAGGTGAATTTTCTACCAAAATGATACTTTCCAAAAGAGTTGTGATATATTTGGTTTGCTGGTGATGGCATGTCAAAATTTCAATAGAGACATCCTAATAAATGACAAACAATAGAATTCTATAATTACTTGAGTTTGCTTTAAATGTGAGTTCCATTTGAAGTTTGGAAAAAGTTTTCTAAATTCTATGGGATTTAGTGGTTCAAGGATGAGAGTATGGGGCTGGCTCAGTGGTAGAGGGCTTACCTCACATGTCTGAGGCCATGGGTTCGATTCCTCAGCACCATCTAAACAGAAAAGGCTCAAGTGCTGGAACACTAGCCTTGAGCTCACAGAGGCTCAGGGACAGTGCCCAGGCCCAGAGTTCAAGGACTGGCAAAAAAAAAAAAAAAAAAAAAAGGATGAGCGTATGAGCGTATAATGAGACTTTAAAAAGTAAAGAATAGCAACTTTGACTTTATCATGGAAAGGAAATTAGGAAAGCACCTCTGTATTGTGATTTTAATATGAAATATCCCCTCGGGCTTCTTCTTATGTTGAAGCCTTGGTCCCCAGATGCTGACATAATTTTGAGAGGAAGGTTCAAAACGTGGGGTCTAGTTAGACCTTTCCACTCTAGATAGAGGTAGTGGGTCACTGGAGACATTCCTTTAAAGGTTATTCCTGGTCCTTGGGCACTTCACCCAATCTCTCTTCATCTTCTCCCCATTTGCCATCATCATGAAGCGACACCTCACCGCCACCCACTCCTACTGTCAGGATGTTATGCCCAACTTATAGGGCCCCATGAGCCAAAATAAGCCTTTCCTTAAGTTATCCCCTAAGGTATTTTACTCCCCATGCCTGATTCATTCTGGTATCCAAGTGCCCCCTGAAGCACTTTAAGGTACTGATTTCAGTCAAGAGTTATTCAGAGCTAGTCCAAACCTGTCAAAGCAGTTCCTGTTTGGCTAAGTGTACTTCAGGAAAGAGGCATAGTGAACCAAAAAGAGCCTCTGCCAGAAACTTTAGATCGATGTTCAATCGCAGCTTTCCTTACCTACTACACACTCAGTGCACAACCCTGAGCATCGCCTGTCACCTCACAGAGTCAACGCCTTCACTTTAAAATGGTACTTCCTTATCCAAAGGAGCTCAAGGTATGAGTAAAGAAGCCCCACTCTGACATTTCCTGATCCACTCACGGAGAAAGAAGTACGTACTAAGTACTGAGCACAGAAGGACTCAAAAAAATAAAGTTTTGAGCAGTGGTAGAAATACCCAGTTGCAAATAGCCTCTGTGTGAAGTTACTTCTTTTTTCTTTCCTTTCCCCCTCTTTGGTTTATTCCCTGTTGTCACTGTTTTTTATTTTGGTGCCCGTGTCTTGTATATACATTTATCTGATTTGGGGAAGGGCAGGGGAATGACAAAATGGTGAGACAAAGGACCAAGGGCGAATCAATGCATCAGTGATATTCGCAAGACACTGTGTTGTTAGAGGGGAGGAGAAGTGGGAGAAAACGAGGCAGCAGTAACAATGTTCAACAAGAAATGTACTCATTACCTTACATGTGTAACTGTCACCTCTCTGTACATCACCTTGACAATTAAATTAAATTTTAAAATATATGTTTTTAATTTTATTGTCAAAGGTGATGTACAGAGGGGTTAAAGTTACATAAATGAGGTAGTGATTATAATTCTTGTCTCACTTGTTATCCCTTCCCTCATTTTTCTCTCTCTTTCCCTTCCCTCTCCCATCTCCCCCCAAGTTGTACAGATCATTTCCAACATACCGTTTTGGGAGTATCTCTGTTGCGTTAGTTCCCCCTTTATCCTTTGTCTCATCATTTTGTTGTACCCCTTCCTTCTCCTAGTTCAGATAAATGTATACACAATACCCAGAGCACCAAAATCGAATGCAGTGACAACAGGGGATAAACCACCAGGGGTAAAGAAAACACAAAAAAGAAATCATGTAGTACATTGAAAACAACAACAACAAAGAAAAAAATGAAGTGTTAATGGCTACCCTCCCACGGTCATTTCTATGCTGCATAATTTTCACACCTTAACCATCAAAATGAAACCAAGTGTGGGTTTTTTCTGTTGTTAGAGACTGTATCATAAGGGACCTATAACACTCTGAACATGAAACTCACTGTGAATGCCATGCATGCACGCTTTCCAACCCACCTATTGTCACACACTTTGCCATCTCAGACAGAGTACCACACCAACAACTGGGTCAGCCTCAAGAATGGCTACTCCCAGGCAGCTGGCCACACTGAGCCTATTAGCTTTCTGTGCCTGCTGTAATAAATTAGCACAACTTAGTAGCTAAGACAACACATACTTAATGAGCTCATACTTCTAGATGCCAGAAGTTCTAATTGGGTTTTTCTCAGCTAAAATTAAGATGTCAGCCAAGCTATACCGGATCTTCCGTGGAGATGAAAATTTATATGAGAATCTCTACTTCTGGCCAAGATGAAGTAGTAGGAAAGAGATTTTCCATCTTACCTGGGAAAAATAAGGACACTGACCCACAGGACAATACACTTTTCAGATGCACATATAATATTTACCTAGATATGTTCTCTGACAGAAAATATGGTTGAATACACTTAGACAAAAAGTCTGATTTAAAAAAGTCTGACTACAATGGAACTAAAACTTAAATCATGACAGAAATATACCTGGAAGTGCCAAAATATGGGGAAGAAAATTGCAGAATTCCAAATGCCCACTTAGAAAGAATATTGAACTAAATAAATAAAAACATGAAGATCAAAATTTGCGCCCCAATTTTTTTGGGGGGTTCGGTCGTGGGGCCTGAACTCTGGGCCTGGGCGCTGTCCCTCAGCTCTTCAGCTCAAGGCGAGCACTCTACCACTTGAGCCACAGCGCCACTTCCGGCTTTTTTCTTTTTGCTTCTGTGGTGCTGAGGAATCAAAACCAGGGCCTCAGGCATGCAAGGCAAGTGCTCTACCACTAAGCCACCTTCCCAGCCCCAGTACCCAAATTTAAAGATCAAGTATTACAAGTGTTAAATAGTTAAGATACTTATATTACTTCTGCTTTCATCAAAGAAACAAGAAAAAGAACAATGAAAACCAAAATGAGCAGAAGAAATGAGATAACACAGAAGAAATCAATAGAAAACATTAAAAGAAAATCATTTTTAGAAGAAAGGTGGTAAGAATGAATATTCACCAACTTACTTATACACAGTCCAGTGTGAGTCTTTTATACCAAAACAACAAAAAGAATTTGTCTTTCTTTTATACCAAAACAATATAAAGAATTTGTCTTGCTTTTATACCAAAACAATATATAGAATTTGAAGGAAAGAAAACTATGGGCCAATATCCTTCACAGACATAGATGGAAATTTCTTAACAAAATTTTGTCAAAGTTTCACCTGGACAAAGTATTCACCTTGACAAAATTATTCAAAAAGGAAACTCATTGTGACCAAGTTGGGTTTACTCAAATAATGCAAAGCCTGTTTAATATTCAAATAAAATCCAATTCTTATTTGTAAAAATTAATTTGTAATAGCAAAATATCTTATGTTAATAATTTTTAAAATCTGTATGAATATGTATGTAGATATGGGGGATAATAAAATTCAACCACAATCACTGAGAAAAATTTTCAGAACCCAGAATTAAAATTATCTACTTCAGATACAAATATTCTTAAAAGCCACATTATACACGATCTGGTAAAAGACTCAATGAAAGGATGAGTTAAAAGGTAAGTTTATCTGTCTCCCTGCTTCTGATCTAACAGCTTATTACTGTAAACAGTGTGACAAAATGTATTAATTAAAGAATTAGTCTTTTATTCAAGAAAAATAAAACATTGATAGAAGTAGATTTATTATATTGAGCATAGTGATTTTATAGATGTGTACGTATGTTAAAAATTATCTGACCAAGGGTGGGGGGAAGGGGAAGGGGCTAAATGAGTAAAGGGCAGAAAGGGAGAAGAAGGCAGTCAAGAATTCATTGTCTATACCACAAAATTAAGAAAAGTAAGGAAAGGGATAATTGAAAGAGGCAGGAAAGAATGTTGAAGGGTTCCACTGATCAAGATTCATTCTATTCATAACCTTTGTTATATGCTATTTCCTTTGTACAATTAAAGATAATTTAGGTCCCATGGTTTCCATTATGTGCAATAATTAGTATACATATAGGATAATCTTATCAGATGAACAAAAAAACTTAAAAGCTATGTACATATGTCCATATAAGATGATTATAAGTGAAGTGAACCCCAAGATATAACACAAGATGTCTGTCTTTATTACTATTGTTTTAAATGTACCATGTGGGGTTTTTTTTGTTTGTTTCCTTTGTATGTTCTTCCCCCTATGGTAAATCCCCTGTAGTCACTGTACTTGATTTTGGTACCCTGCATCTTGTATATACATTTGTCTAATCTAGGGAGAACAAGGGGAATAACAAATCACTGAAACAAGGACACAGGATGACCCATTGCAGCAATGACACCCACAGGTCAGTATATTGGAAATGAACTTTACAACTTTGGTGGGTGGGGGTGGAGGGACTGTGGGAGGTAGAGGAGGGAGGCGAGAGTGGTACAAAAACAAGGGAAGGGGTAACAATGATCAAGTAATGTACTCATTGCCTTACTCGTGTAACTGTAACCCCTCTGTATAGCATCTGTACAATAAAATAAAATTTAAAAATTAAAGATAATTTTTAATAAATAAAAATTAATTTTAAAAATCTTATCTGACCATAGACTTTCAGTTACTACAGTACATCAAATGCACCTCATTATGGTTGTCTTACATTTCTTTATACATAAGAAGACAAGTAAATAGGGATACAGGTGGACCCATTACAACAATGAGATGTACAAGTCGGTATGTCGAAAAACGAACTTTACAACTTTGGTGGGGGGAGGGGGAATGCAGGATATGGGAAGGAGAAACAAAGGAGGAAGCAACAATGCTTGATAAGAAATGTACTCATTATCTTGCCCATGTAATTGTAACTCCTCTGTATGGCATTTTCAAAATAAAAATTTTAATAAAAAAAGAAGACAAGTAACCTAGTTAGTATAACAAAAAAGCACAACGTTTCAGTTATAGCAACTTCAGTCTTGACAGCTCTATATACTTCTTTTAGGATGACTAAAATATATATTCAGCTGAGTGTCTCTACTTAACAAAATCCAAAGAAGAAGCAGACCTGTTATTTAACATTAAAATAACTTTTCTGTTTAACTTTCTCTTACCTGCAACTGGTTGGGGTTTAATTATATACCCAATCTAGCAAGAATAATAGTAATATATTTATTATTTGTTAGGCTAACATATTATTTTACTCCACAAAATATATAAGTACCCCAATAGCTGGACAAAACTTACAGTTTTGATAAACAAGGAAGATGAGTCTAATTCCTTTTTTGAAAACTACCTCATCACTAAATGATACAGTCATTATGTGTCTGTGCATTTAGGACAGTTTTATTAACTCCTTTAGTGAGGCTGAAAGAATTTCCTTTTGTTAACAAATTAAAATGATAAAGTAATACATTGCTTAACAACAGAATGTATTCTGAAAGAAAAGATGTCCCTGGGAATTTTTTTTTAAATGTCATAGAGCACATTTACACAAATTATATGGTAGACCCTAAGTTAATGTGACTTCTTGATGCAATAAAAAACACATGGTACACAACATGTATGGAGATGCTGCCATCATAAACAACATCCTGATTTACAGTAAATATTTATATAAGTAAAATTGGTATTTTCTAATGATAAAAGATCTGATACAGTTTTATATATCAGTAATATATTATTATCAAGATTAGATGCCATCTACTATGTGTGGTTGGTTAAACCAGCATTACTACCAAAACGTAATTAATGGACTTTACTAGAACAACAGGATGTTTACAGTACACTTAGCGAGAAGGATTTTTCAGCTCTACGGAAATTTTAGAGGGCCACCAGTACATACAAACCTCTATCACTACCTCCAACATCTTCATATGGCACAAAATAAATATGAATTTTCAAAACTATTGAAGAAATGTTGGGGTATAACAATTTCTGAAAATCCCTAACTTTCTCAAAGTAATTTTAGCAGATTATAATGAATGTTAAGTGGGGTTTCTCATACTCCAAAGAAAAATCAGTGCTTACACTTTTTGATATTCTCTGGGTATCTAATATTAATTGGAATTATTATTTTTAATAAAAGCACGTTAACCTTAGGGAAGTGAAAATTGAACAATCAACAGAAAAGAACAAAAAGAATATTGGGATTTTTTTTGTGCACCAAATGCATCTATCCAAACACAGGTCATAGTGAGGACAAACACGAAGAATCTGATTAGTATGTTTTAGAGGAAATTCATAAGATTACAAAAAATCCCCCACTGAGAAAACTTGAAGAGAGTTAAGTACACTCACCAGACAGAATTTTAGAAAGGCTAAATAAATTCCAAAGTGGAAGTTTTGAGAATTACTAACAAAATGATAGATGTCCTGTCAACTCTGGGACAGATTCCCAGATTCCCATATTTGGCACCAATTCTGACTAGATGTTGGCCAATCTTTAATGTGACTCCCATCTCTGACACCAAGAGCTCAAATGAGTAAAGCTGCAAACTCTCCATGCTCAATCAGGTGGACAGAGCCAGACAGTTGGTATCTCACCAAATTCTGTAGATAAGGTTCTGTTCACCATGTGTCTTCCACAGGAAAAAGAACTGTAAAAGGTGACGAGGGTGCTTTAAGAAAATTAATACCCTTAACAGGCATGAAAACCTGAACAGAACTTCTGGCATCTTCTCCCTAAAGTAATAGATATGCTGGAGAGCAGAAAGCTATAAACCATGTTTTTCTTGCTTTGACCACTGGGACCCAAACAAATGGAGTTATCTTCCTTCATGCTTTTTTTTTTTTAATCTCTGAACTATGAACTGAGACTTTAATTGCAGAAAATAAGCAGTTGATTTGGAATGGCTACATCTGGTCAAATGGCTCTATTTTTGTACTTCTCTTTGCTGTGTTCTGACTGTCCTTTGAGTGCCCACCTTTCCAGAGATTGTGCATGGAAGGGAAGATCAGAAAGCAGATAGAGGTGGTTGAGTAATACATAGTATCCCTATTTAGGTAGTTCTAACTAATGAAAACTGATATTATACATTTCTTCTAATAAAAAGCATTCCACAGAAGACGCTGTGTGGATATCTTTAGTTTAGCTTCAGTTCAGCCTTGGATATGAGAGTGATGGGATTTCTATTGCTTTCTTTCATAAACAAATGTTACTTCTAGGTCTGGCATTTGGATTTCTTAAGCTTTTATCACTTTCTTGAAAGGAGCTATGAAGATTCTATAAAGAATCATACTTCCATACTTTAAGGAATTTACCCCCCCCCCCCGCCCTGAAGAAAACTGTTGTTTCCTTTGGAGATTTAAGTATGATAATTTTCTTTTAATGACCATTCCCACTCTGAAGGTAGAAGGAGGACAGGAATTAGTAGCTCTTGACCAACTAAAACTTGAAACCATCTGCTTCCCTAATTCTCCATGCTGAAATTCTCATGATCCTTTCTAGTTTCTTGGTCAGAGGGGACAAATTTTCCTTTATATTGCAATGTTTCTCCTGCACAGTCTACATGCTTTCAAAGAACTTTTGATTAAGTGAAAATATTGTTACAATGCCTTATCAAGTGATATGGGAAAGTGGTATGCATTTATCAAGTGGTATGCAACTAGCAGGCATGGGTCATGGGAGAATATGAAATATTCGACTCCTGCTTCATCCCCACATTCTCCATCTTGAGGTTACTCCTTTGGAAAACAAAACTGTTTTTCTTTCCCCACAAATTTTCCTCCTCCTCAGGCATTTTCCCTTTCTTATATGCATGAGCCTGTGACCACATGTCCTACAATCACTTCCTGATTTCATTTTCCAAAAGAAGTGCCATGGAGTATAAAGCATGCTTACTTATTTATTAACTTATTACCAAAAAGAACATTGGAGAAAGGCTAAGTGTTCTTTATAAATGTAACTCAGTATGATAAATGTTAACTTATAATTTACTTGGTAGCTCACTGTTTAGTTGGCTGAGAGACTGGTATTCATTCTGCCATGCTCCCCATTATCACAGCTTATTAAAAATGGCTGTCATTAGAATAGACATCAAGCCACTTCTATTCATGTTGTTAACAGATTCTATCATTCTCTTTGGGAGATTAGACAATGGGAAGTTTCAGTTCCATGCATCTTTCTACTGTATTCATATTAAAGAAAAGTGCAGTTGTGTTAGCCACCTGTCCCTCCCTGTGACATAATATGATACAATCAAGTTAAAGGGAGAATTTACTTTGTTCTCAGAGGTTTCAGTCCATAGTTGTTTGGCCTTATTTCTTTGAGTCTGTGTCAGCACAGTACATTATGGAAAGTGTATGAAATGGAACAAAACGACTTATCCCTTCTCAAATAGGAAGCCAAAAGGGAGAGGAAGGCCTGAGGTCCCAATGGGATCTTCAAGGGCAGATCTAGTAATCTAACTTCCTATCACTCGACTGTATCTCCCAAATTTCCACAGTGCCCCAAGCACACCTCAGGTGACAACCAAGCCTATAGCACTCAAAATCTAAACAACAGCAATGATATTACAAACAAATCCATTGTAGTAAAAAAGCTCTGACTCATAGAAACTTCTACATTAGAATTATTTTATATCTATTATGTGAAGAGAGCTATAGCAGGTAAGAAATCACTGTTCTAGTGTACTTTTGGCAATTTCTAGAAATTTGCATATGTGGCTTTTAGTTACAGTTTGAGGAATGCATACAGAAAATGAAAAAGAACCTAAGCTCCAAAACAACTTACATTTGAGCATGTATGCATCATTAACAATTTTGACATATATTACATTAGCATATATACTATATTGCATATACTTTACTAGCATCGATGTTATTTAATCTTTTTAAGAAGCCTGAGAGCTATATGGTGTATATTTACAGATAAGAAAATAGAAGCTCAAGTGGCCTACTCAGGATCACACAGCCAAGAGAACTAAGCTTTTTGTTTCTGGTCTATCATCTCAGAAAAGAAGTTGTCTAATGGACACAGAAAGAATCCATCTAGGCCATCCCAGGGGACCACGCAAAGGCAGGCACGTACAGAAGAAGGATTATTGTTAAGAGATTTATTAGTGGGGTCATCTTGCCCATGGGAGAGGAAGAAGTATTGTGTCTGCTCCTATCCAGGTGGTAGCTCTGGAGCTAGAGATGGGAGATACTCTGCAAGTGCAGGAAGGTCTGGGAGAGAGTGGGAGTGGCCAGCTATTCTGGTAGGAACTCTAGGTCAGGCAGGAGCTCGGGTCTGGGTGGAGTTGGGGGTTACAAGCTGCCCTGAGGAATGCAGTGGGAGTGGCTGAGGATCTGGGGTGGGGAGAATGCCTACAACACCAGGAAACATCTGTTTTGCCAAAGTCATTTGATTAAAATGCTGGCCAAAGCCTGACATGACTCAGATGCAGTGTATGTTTAATCTTTGTCAAATGTAACTGAATTAGAAACAAGTAAAATAATCACAATGGAGGAAACTCACATACAGGGAGTAAATGAGTGAATTAGTATCTAACTGGTATGCAAATGGGCTCATAGACCCAAATAAAAGGTTGTATAAAATGCTGCAAAACATGTACAAGAGAAGTAGCTTAATCTCCAAATAAAAGGAGGAATATTGCCGTTTGATAGGATCCACAGTTGTGTTAGTCCTTAGGTTAGAGCAACTCAGCAGTACTTATAGTATCCTACAGGTTTACTCTCAACATATGGGGAAAGGGATGGATTTAACTAAATATAAAACCCTACAAATCACCTTCCCCAAATCAAAGACAACAAAGTTAATTCAGTTTGGAATGTCAATGTGGAATGACCATCAACAACAAATGTCAAGTAAACAGGAAAACACACAGAAACAAAACTTTAAAATAAAAATATAGGACTTTCAGGAAAATGATGGCATTGCCCCAGGTAAACACCCTAATTGTCTTTAACAGAGATTTAGAGTCCCAGCACACACTTCACCTCAAGAGATTTGCACCAATCAAACTATCTACAGACAGAGACACATTCTGGCAAAGAAGAAATTACACCACAGGAGTGCAAGGACAGAAATCAGTAAAGATGCACTGCATCAATGTGACCCTTCTGCCCAGCTGCACAGCTGAGCCAAGTCCCACCCAGCATAGGGAGAGTAACCCACCTGAATGGCAACTCCAAGAAAACAAACAACAACAAAAAAACAGGGAGAGGACTTCAAGATTGCCACATCCAGACACAGAGACAGGGCAGCTCAACACCAACCCCCAATAACCTTCAGTACCCCATAGAGGACTCCCTCTTCTCGATGACCAGTTCTGTGATGACCCAAAGCGCCCAGACAAGATCCCCCAGCTAAGGAGGGGCCATATTTGAAGAAGGCAAAGAAGCAAACTCTTTTTCCACAGCTTCCGCGGCTAACTGAGAAAGAACACTGGGATACAACACTACCCCTGTACCAGCAAACTACAACTCTCAACTCTCTCCAAAACCCAACCAGCACACAGCAATGATCCATGGAGCTGCATGTCACCAAGGAGGAATCTGGGAAAACAGCACCAGGACCTCCCCCATACAAGAAAGGTGGCTTAAAACTGTTACATTCCCCAACCCAGTCTCTCTGATGGAAACAGCTGCATAGTTCCAGTAGTAGTCAGAGGCAACTTACAACAGTGAATTAAGGAACTTCCCCTAGCTGGACTCTAACTCAGGCCAATCCTATAGAAACTGTCGTATGGAACAGCCCTGATCTAGACACACTGAGTAGAGAGCTGCTTCTGCTTCTTCTTTCTTTTCTTCTTTCTCCCCTTTACTTTTCAGAGAACGTAAATCTCCAACTTGAATATTCTGGATTTGCTGATCTGATGATTTGTGATCATATATATATATATATATATATATATGATATAATATATAATTATGTATCTCCTACTGTTTGTTATATATGTATATAATATCCCATTTTTCTCCATATTGCCCTTTCTCTGTTCAAAAGTAGAGTTGTAATTAGATAGGAGAGTGGCAGCAATTACCTTAGGCTTTATAGATTTTAGGATTAAGGCACATTGTGCATGACCCAATTTTTCTTTACTTGACTTCCTTCTTCAGAACAAAATACAAGGGGTATTTTTTCTCCCTCATTTGTATCCTCCATTGCACTCATTCCCTGTCCTCTCCTCTTTCCTTTTTCCTCTAACTTCCCTATTAATTTGTACTCCCTCACTCATGTGTGTGTGTGTGTGTGTGTGTGTGTGTGTGTGTGTGTGTGTGTGTATCCCTGAAAACTACCCTCCGCATCCTAACTTTACCTCACAACCTCAATTCTTTCATCTGATAACCATTTTTTATTTTACTTTATTGTAAAGATGCTGTACAGAATGGTTACAGTTATTTGAGTAAGATGAGTGCATTTCTTGTCAAACATTGTTACCCACTCCTTTGTTTTTGTCCCACTATCACTTCCCTCCTCTACTCCCCCCCAAAGTTGTAAAGTTCATTTACAACATAGTAGCTTGTGAGTATCATCGTTGCATTGAGTCATCCTTTGTCCTTGTATTAGCATTTTGTCATTCCCCCTCCCTTCCCCAAATCAGATTGAAATTCATTTCCTAATTGAAATGAACTCCAAGACATGGAAACAACATGTTGTTTTTTTGGTTGTTGACCTTGTTGTCGTCAATGTATTGTATCTAGTTCTTTCTTTGTATTGTATTTCATTTAGCTTTGTCCACTAGTTTATCCCTGGCAATCACTGTCTTTGATTCTGATACTCTGTGTCATGTATATACATTAATCTGATAATCAAATGTTAACAGTACAATTCCACAGCACAATAGAAGTTATTCTATTTTATGATCTTTTTCTGGAAAGGACATACAAAACAAAGCCCAGTATTTAGATTGAAAAAAATAGCAATTTTGATGTTTCATGAAATATAAACACTAACAATAGACAGTGTATGGCAAAACAAAAGGTATCAAATACAAAAAGCCACTGACAGTGCAGGAATTTGTCTTGTTACATGGTCAGATATTAATTAGTTTGACTCACTTTAATGCTTTGAAATGCCTTTGAAAACATCTGTGCACTAATTTGAAATAGGTCTTTTCTATCCACCCATCAATAGAAGTATACATTTTATTCTTTCAGCCCTTCCATGGTTCTGATTTATACAAATTTCATGAATAAAAGATATTATAAAAGAACTTTTGCTAATATATATAATGATCTTAAATGTGCAGTACCTAACAAAGCTAGATTTCTCAGAAATGTTCTCTGGTACAACAAACATAAAACATGACCTGTGAAGTTTCTTTTATAAATCTTAACACAAAAGCTATTTTTAAAGATAGGATAAAACAATGGAAGGAGTCACACTGATCAAGATGCACTGTACTCATAACCTGATCTATGCAATTATAACCTCTTAGTGATACTAAACAATATTTTTGTCAGTCATGGGGCTTGAACTCTGGGCCTGGGTGCTGTCCCTTAGCTCTTCAGCTCAAGGTTGGCACTCTACTACTTGAGCCACAATGCCACTTCTGATTTTCTGGTGGTTAATTGGAGATAAGAGTCTCCCAGATTTTCCTGCCTGGGCTGGCTTTGAATTGCAGTCCTCAGATCTCAGCTTCCTGAGTAGCAAGGATTACAGGTGTGAGCCACTGGCACCCAGCCTAAACAATATTTTTAACAAGAGAGAGAGAGAGAGAGAGAGAGAAAGCTGGATACCAGTGTCCCATACCTATAATGCTAGCTATACTATAGGCTAAAATTTAGAAGATCACAGTTCTGAGCAAAACAGACCAAAAAGTTCATAAAATTCCATCTCCAAAATATGCAGCAAAAAGTAGGGCCAGAAAAGTGGTTCTAGTGTTAGAGTGCCAGAAAAACAAGCAAGCTCAAGAAGAGAGGCCTTGAGTTCAAACCCCAGGAGTAAGTCATAAATACAGATTCTGGGAAAGTCTCTTATTCTTTCCCCTTTAACTAAGACAGATTATTTGTTAGCAAATTAGATCAATTTTAAGAATAAAAAGGGGTCTT
Source organism: Dipodomys spectabilis (assembly GCF_019054845.1). Lineage (NCBI taxonomy): Eukaryota > Metazoa > Chordata > Mammalia > Rodentia > Heteromyidae > Dipodomys > Dipodomys spectabilis. The sequence goes on from NW_024870740.1 coordinate 4,320,483, forward strand.
GTGAATAATAAAAATGAATTATTGAAGTCATAACAATAAGCATAAGCCAGGCTTGTGCCATGCATATGAAAACATGGAGTAGCTTTAGCCCTAGTTCTAATATCTTGTATATTCTAGGCCCTGATTTGACAAGAAGAGTCGGTCCTCTCCAAGGAGGTCTGAGATTTCTCTTCTCATATTGATCAATGATGCACAAGCCACACCCTGCCTCAAGAGTGTGCTTACTTACTTCCTAGTTCCTACTAGTCTGACACAAAAAATGAAGTTGCACTTTATAATTGTAAAAGCTACCAAGATGGCTACACATATATTTACGTATTGCTTTTCTTCCTCAAAAATTAGCACAAAATTGGAGGGGGGAGAAGGGCTGACATTTTCCTAAAAGAAGTAACTATACCCCCAGTACATCACCTTTGTAATAATAATAAAATTTTTAAAAAAACTTTAAGAAATTCATGGGGGGGGAAATAAAAAAAAATCAGCAAGATTCTCATTTTTATTCTACAGAATAACTTTCAGACTAAGATTTCCACAACTAAATATATCACCATTCCAAGACAAGGATAATCACAAAATAAATATTTCAAAATGTTTGTTGATTATGACAAACATAGACATGCATATAATTATTATATGTTTGAATATTCACAGAGCCTAATACATGCAGGGTCGCTCACATCTAGGGCTATAGATAGCATACATCTTTTTACATTTAATCTTGAGTTCTCTAAAATCTGAATGAATTGAGTCTATAGTGTAAGTTCAGCATACTCCAAGGCTTAATATGCAGCACCAACACAATCAAGAAACTAAATTTGGCTAACACGCATTCTTAATTCCAGTTTTTTGCAATCACATAATGGCATCCACAATGAAATTCAGCCTCTTTTTTCATTCTCATTTTTCAGAGGTATGCTGTGGATTCCCTAATCCTTTGAGACTTGCTTCTAGAGATATGTAAATTTTTAAACTACAGAACACTATTTTTGGTGATGACCCTTTTTTTGGGTTTTCTAAAAATACTCAATTTTACATTTCTAAGAGATCTTGTTTCCACAAGGACTCTCGACCTTTCACACTTTTCAAGTTCATGGCTCTTGGATATTTTTTATGTATCTACTCTTGGATTCCGTAGAGGCAAAGACAAGGTGGTTGAATTATCTTTACAAACTCTATCATAAAAATATAAATCTTTCCTACAATTTTCTATCTCATTGTTATTATGTTTATGTAGTGGCTAAAATTCTCCATGGGAAACAATTATATTCAAATAAGTTGAGGAGACACTGTACTTTCCATTTCTTCTCTCAGGACTCATTATTACCTTAAAGCTTTCATTAGAGTTGGCAACAAAGAACTCAAAGAAATGTCCCTAAATTGTCTTCCCTCAATTGTATGGGATACACTTTCGGAAATGCCTCACACATGACAAGAACACCTTGGAAGTGGATGTGTTGTATGTCCATGTCCCCTCCTGTGAACACATTCTTAAAACTGAAAGAGCTTCTCCTCCAAAGAGGAGGAAACCCTCTCCCTTATGGTAAGAGCATATCGTTCTATAAACTAGAAGCATATCTAAGTTCCTATGAAGACTATTCTTAATTGCAATCCCCAACTCTGGGGAAGAAGAGATAGCCATACATAGACTTTCCTAATTCCTTAAAAGCATGGCAGGAACAACCCAGTAATGTTGCCCTGGGAAGCTTGATGGTCAGCAATAGAGCAGGGGAAAAATCAGAGCAAGGGCAGATAAAGAAATCTGAGTTTGTGTTTTCTTCCCACTAGAAGGCATAAGGACAAAATGTGAGTCCATTATACTGAGCACGATGCATAAGGAAGGTTGGAGGACAAATTGACCACACCAGAACCTTTGTATGTTCATATCATACACTTTCAGCAACCCAAGAGAAGCTTTGACCAGCAAACCTAGCAGCAGAGAGGCAGAATAGGACTGAGAAATCAGGAAAACAGATTAGAAACTTCTAGGATTAGCTATATTTTTCATTTGGGAAAAATCTTAAATTTTGTCTTAAAGGAAAAACTAAACATTGAAACAAGCTCATTTGTAATGCAAGGAAATAAACATTCTTGTCTTTTTCTTTTTCTTTTTCCATGTTTCAGAGTCCTCCTAGAAGGATTTTTCAAGCAATTCTATATTAGAATTTATGACCCCTTTCATAGATTTTGAATGATTTCATACAATGGCCCCATTTTTAACATGCAAAAAAGTATAATGGAATTTCTCAATCTTAGCATCATTGAACTTTTCAGTGAGATAGTTCTTTCCTTTAGATAGCTAATATGTAAGTTGTAGAATGATCAGCAATGTGCCTGCTCTCTACTTGTTAGATGTCAGTAATATCCCTTCAACTGTGAAAACAAGAAATATTTGTGCACATTGAAAATGTTATCTTGGAGGAAAATTCACATTGATAATAGCACAAGGCTGTAAACAAAACTCTGAATAGCTTACATAAAAATTAAAACCAGACTTAGTTTTATAAGTAAACATTAGGAGGTGGTTGGTGAACTGGTGATAGTATTTTGAATGATTCTTTCATATTCACCAGCTATATCCCAAAAATTGGTTTTACTTGGGAGCTCATTGTCTTTGCTGTAATTTACTGTGTGTTTCTCTTTACCATGTAATGTATCTCCACTAATAGCAATAATATAATGACCTGAGATTTATCAAGTTTTACTCTGAAAATTCTGACATCATGAATGTTGATGATCACTACAGCTATGTGAAGACAATTTGTGGGTTCAATGTACTCTGATTTTTGTTGAGAGGGTATTGGCATTGAACTCAAAGCCTCATTCTTGCTAACAGGTGCTATACTACTTGAGCCATACACCAGCCCTCGTATTCTTATATCAATTTTTATTAGCCTGAATTTTCCATATTTCAAATATTTTTAATAAATGAAAAGTATTTTCAAAAAATACTTTATATTAGTAATTCCTGTTTTTTCCCTCTTTATTGGAGAAATAACGTAATTTTGTGACAATAATAAACACATAATTATTCAAACTGTATTTCAGATCACAGTTATAAATTCCAAAAGAAATCATACTGTTCTTGCATGCAATGCATTTGGGAATTGAGCTCTTTCATTTTATTAAAATGCAAAGTAACTATGGCATCTTGCTCCTTATGAAAATTCAATTACATTGAAAGTCAACTAGAGAATATTGCTTCTGAGTATAAGGTGATTCAGCAATCCACAAATGTATGAAGCTTATCACAGAAAAAAATAGATCAAATAATAATGGCAGCTACGGTTTGGTCTTCACGTCAAGATTTACAAATCACTTTCATGTACAAAATCTTACTTTTTTCTACCTTTCAATGTTCTGTTTGCCTAATCGTTGAGCTCCCAATCTCCCCCAAAAAAGATTTTCACCTGTCTGTGAATGAATCAGGAGGAATTATTTAAATATTGATGGTAAAATACATTTACCATGCTATATATTCTATTCACTCTGACTACATAATTTATGTGAAGAATGTATATGTATAAGATACATTTCCTATCCTTCAACACTCCTATCCCACAAGTCAATCAGTCAGGACCAATTCAGAACTAAGAAGACTAGTTTTAGGTTTTATGTAAGAGAGTGGTAGTTCAATATTAACCTCTCCTACGTGAAATTCCCAAGTTACTTAGCTGTAAGATGACATTAGACTCTAGCCACCCAATGATATTCTACATATTTCTAGCTTTCTGTCTGTCTTTACTCCTTGAAAGACATTGAAGAACTAAATAGTTAAAATATAGTATATGGACAAGGGTCAACCAGTTGGAAATTCTATACATCACACTCTCTTCGTATTCAAAAGACCTACTCCTGGAGCTCTTCAAGTTCCCTAATACTCTTTTGTGGCCTAAAAGTTGGGATAAACTCTTGAGGATTTTATATAGACGCACTCATGTATTTCATTGATTGACTGACTCTGTAAATGATGCTTTGTTGAACTAACTTTGAGAGAAAACCCAGTTTATCAATATACAAAAAAAGTCTCCACTGTTCTACATAATTATTTAATTAAATTCAATATACTTGAGAATGAGTAAAAGACTCACAACATTAGAGCTTTTTCTATGCAATTGAAAGCATACTTAATGATATCACAAAAGGAAAAGTGTTCTCTGCATAAGCCACCTATCCACCTCTGTTAGTTGAAATTCCAGCTTAACAATTTATTTTCCCTACAAATGGTGATGTGAGTCACAACTCCAAAAGCAATTAGTATTTTAGGTGACAAGCCACCATATGAAAAATATTAAAAAGCAAATATTAATCTGCTTCACCATGATGAACAAATTAACTCATATAGGTAGTAAGAAACATCAATTATTTAAGAAGGAGGATTAGTTGCAAGGAAGAAATTGACTCAAATAGCACACTGATCTAATCTGTTAATTGTACATGCAGGATAACAAATCGATGAGGGTTTGTCAATTGGACTTACAATATCCAAGCAGTGCCACACATAATTATATGATGCATATAACAGATGTGGTTTACCATGAGAAAAAACTAATTAACAAAGAAATTAAAAGAAATGTACTGCCTTAAGAATACACCAATGATGTGGGTAAAATAGTCTTAGAAATAAGGCCACATATCCAATCTATAATGAAGGCAAGTATAATGGAAACAAAGTCTGCTTAATGAAATTCCTAGCAGCTTACAGAAATAGCCTTGCTTTTCAAATCTTATCATTTCATATTTTATTTTGGAATATTTGAAGTTCTTGTTTAGCAGTATCCCATTGGAGAAAAATGAGTTAGGATAGTCTTAATAATGTCTTCTTCAAGTGTCAGCCTCTTTAAAATAATGATCAATAAAATTCTGACTTGTAAATACAGTGAAAAAAGCAGACTAGCTTCTCCACCGAACTGACTGGAGCCGCTGTAGTCTAGCCGCTCTCGTAGGTAAGAGCAGGGGTAGACTGCTTTGGTAGGTAGAGTACCTACATCCTGTGAGGGATAGCTACTTCACAGGCAAAATGTCTAGTGTGGAACAGAGTGCAGGCAGCTGGCAAAGGTCAGGGATGGAAGTGAAGAAGGAAAGAACAAAAACTTCAAACAAAGATGAATTATTTTTAGTTATGTACAGACAGAATCTTCTCTCACACATGGTCACACATGAATGAAAGAAACAACCCAGACCTTAGAATTTATAGAATATAAATATATGGGAAAATTTCTCTTGCTCAAAGCATCTGGGTCATGTGCTCAGGCAAAAAGTTATTGTGTAAAGACCCTAAGCCAGGTGTTCCTGAGTCATCTAGGCTGTAGAAAAATGCAAGGATAGGACATTTAGACTTGAGTGTTAGCCAGGCAAGACAGAGTGTGGAAAGTCTGAGTCAGCGAGAATGGAGAATTCTACTTGAAAACCAACTTAAGTCATGGAGTAGGAGTTACTGTCCTCTAGTCAGAGCACTGGGAGAGGAAGAACTGCAGAACAGAGGTCATGGCGAGTCGCGTCATAGCAGAGCATCTGCTACCCCAGGAACAAATAGTTGAAGGACTTTTTGTGGAAAGGAAAGCTTATAAGGGTCTCCAACAAATCTTGAGAAGAAATTACCACAGGCTATTCTCTCATGATCCACCCCTCAGGTTGACATGGAATAACACAAAGGAAAACAAGAAGCCAAAACTGAATATATTTGGTAGCCTGAGGATAAAAATAGCCAAGCAGCATTATCAAGAATTTGAGCTGAACAGCATATATGTATAGTGTCTGTAAAAGACTGGAACTTATTGTTATTTTAAAATTTTTGCATTTGGTCTTATTTCATTTTGTCTTGTCCTTATTTTTTTTCTTTTGCCCTTTTGACTGTTCATTTTCTACTTTTTATACCATAATGATTAATTTAAATATTCACATATAAATGGTTATTCTACTTTTATACAATTTCCTTCTCTCTTTTCTTTGCATTTTTATTTACCATATATTATTTCTCCATTCAATATCCAAATTCTTTTATCTTTTTTGCTTAATTCAAGGTGTTATTCTTGTCATTGGTGTTGCTACTATTCTGTATTTTATTATCTTTAAGTAGTCGTACAAAGGGGGTTCTGTTCAACATGTCAATTTATGAGTACACTGCATCCTGATCAATGTTACTCTTCCAACATTCTCCCACATCTCTTCAAACCCTAGTTATTGAAGTTTAATCCATATCATGGGCTCTACCTATAATCCCATAAGGGTATGGAACTTTAAGTCTATTCATCTCAACCTCTTAAATGCAGGAAATATAGATATAATACAGAGCACCTAGCTTTTACCATCAAGTTCTAATCTAATCTTCTTCCTCTCTGTCTTGTCTCCGTCTCACATTTGTATTTTTTCCCTGTCTTCAATTAAGTTGGTTCTCTCCAGTTTGCTTTTATTTTCCTCCTTTGCCTCCTACATTTCCTCATTATTGTCATTGTTTTAGGTTGGTTGCTTCCTACTATTACTATTTTTGTTACTATATTTCTCACTCTTCATTTAGCTACATCTTTTCTATTTCTATCTCACTCCCCACTTCTATTTACTTGTAGTCTCTACTCCTTTCACTTTTATTTCACTTTACTTTTTATTTTACTCGTACTTTTCACTAGTATTAGCATACCTATTTTTGTTCCATCCCTACTTTTATTAACTAGTATCTTCTTAGTTCATATAGTATAATCTGTGCTCATTTGTTCTGTTAACAAAAATTAAGAACTCAGTTATTACTGTATTTTCATAATGAGTATTTCTGAAAGTCATGTTTCCTTCTGAGTGTTGCAAGTGGTCAGGCCAAGTGCCTGGAAGTGAGTGTTTGACACACAAATCCACTCAAATGCTGAAAAAAAATGCACCAAAATCCTGCTACTACGTTAAGAATACTTTAACTGAAGCGGGGGAAGGAGTATAGCTTAATGGTAGAGCATTTGTCTGGCTTATGTGAAGCCCTACATTCAATTCCCAGCGCAAAGAATACTTTCACTGAAATATTACAGTGAATTACAAACTCCAACCAAAGACTTGACTGCAGCTGCAAAATCCTAAAAGAGAAACACAAGAAACATGAAGAAATAAGGCAATATGCGTCCTCCAGAAGTCAACAATTCCATACTAGTGAATTCTAAGAATGAAAAAGTTGATAAAAATCCAAGACAAACAATTTAAAAGAATAATTACTAAAAATTAAAGAGAATAAATAAAAACCTACAGGAACCAGCTGAATGAAATAAGAATTACAAGGCAGAACATAAAAGATGAATACAATAAAAAGGTAGAAATTTTGGGACAAAAATACTTTAAAATTCTGGAAGTAAGAAGTCAAAATTTAAAACCTGGCTGAAATCATCATTAACAGACTGGATCAAATAAGAGACTATCAGGGCTTGATGACAAGGTAGACAAATTAGAACCTTTAGCTAATAATTTTCAAAAATAAGCGAATATAAACAAAATATAAAATGATTCTGTGATGCTACTATAAATCCAAATCTATGAATCATGGGCATAGAAGATGTTCAAACTAAAGGAACAAAAGCACTTAATAATTAAATATAGCAGGAAAGTTCCCTAATCTAGGAAAAGATATGATCATCTAAGTACATCAAGCTTTTAGAACACCAAACAGACAGGACTAGAAAGAACCCCTCCATGTCATATTATAGTTAAAACATTAAATATGCACAGCACAAAAAATACATTAAAAGCAGCAGGGGGTTAAGTCTCATATAAACAAAGTATTTCAAGCCCTGAAAGAAAATAATTCCCAACCTAGATTATTGTATCTATCAAAGCTGTTCTTCATAATTGAAGGAAAACGAAAAACTTCCATGACAAACTAAAACTAATAGAACCATGACCACTAAGCCAATATACAAAAGATGCTTTAACTAAAAAACACAAAATAGGAAGATAAAAACAACCACAAGAATATGGGACAGAGTAAATTTCACTAAAAAGCTGGATAAGCAATTGAGGATTAGGAAATATTCAAACACTACAAAGAAGAAAATGACAGAAATTACTACTAAATAAAATAAGGATCATGCAAATTGAACCCCAAACTGAAATCCTACTAGATATGTTTGAGACTAACCCCAATATCTGGTGATGCTATAGAGTAACTAATATGCTTTGTACATTTCCAAGGATACAATGTATAAGATAACTTCGTTAAATGTTTCAACACTTTTTAAAATAAGTAAAACATTTTTACCATATGACATAACATTACACTTCTAGGTATTTATCCAGAGCAAATGAAAACACATATTCACATTGTGACATATATATATATATATATATATATATATATATATATATATATATATATATGAAATTCATGGAAGCAAAATTCACAGCAGTCAAAAACTGAAATCAACTTGAATGTCTATCAAAAATTAAATAGATGAATGAAATGTGTGATACTTTTTCAAGGGGATACTTCTTTATTTTTTTGTCATCTTGGGACATGAACTCTAGGCCTGGGCAACTGTCTCTCAGTTCTTCAGCTCAAGGCTCTACCACTTAAGCCACAGCACTACTTCTGGTTTTCTGGTGGTTAATTGGAGATGAAAGTCTCACAGACTTTCCTGTCCAGGGTAGTTTTGAACCATAATCCTCAGATCTCAGCCTCCTGAGAAGCTAGGATTATAGGCATGAGCCACCAGTGCCTACCTTGGAATACTTCTTAATAATAAAAAATACATAAATTATGCTGGGCACTAGTGGCTCATACCTATAATCCTAGCTAATCAGAAAGCTGAGTTCTGAGCATCACAGTTTGTAGCCAGACCAGGCAGAAAAGTCCATGAGATTCTTTTTTTTTTTTAGGGAGGGGAGGGGAGTCCGGTCATGGGCCTAAACTCTGGGCCTGGGCGCTGTCCCTCAGCTCTTCAGCTCAAGGCTAGCGCTCTACCACTTGAGCTACAGCACCACTTCCAGCTTTTTTTTTTCTGCTTATGTGGTGCTGAGGAATCAAACCCAGGGCCTCATGCATACAAGGCAAGTGCTCTACCACTGAGCCACCTTCCCAGCCCAGTCCATGAGATTCTTATCGCCAATAAACTACTCAGAAAAAGGCAAAAGTGGTGGTGTGGTTCAAGTGGTAGAGTAATAGCTTCAAGCAAAAGAAACTTAAGGACAGAGCCTAGGCCCTGGTTTCAAGTTCCAGGACTAGCACACACACACACACACACACACACACACACACACACACACACACACACATACATACATAATACATTATATATTGTAGATACACGTATAATGTATCATATATCATCAAATATACATATATTTATATTATTGTTATTTTTATTTTATTTTATTTTTTGTCGGTCGTGGGGGCTGAACTCTGGGCTTGGACGCTGTCCCTCAGCTCTTCAGCTCAAGTCTAGCACCCTACCACTTGAGCCACAGCACCACTTCTGGCTCTCTTCTGCTTATGTATTACAGAGGAATCAAACCCAGGGCCTCATGCATGTGAGGCAAGCACTCTACCACTGAGCCAACCTCCTAGCCCTATATTATTATTATTTTAAGAATTCTGACTTGTAGGGTTCCTCTAGTTCAGAGAACACTTTTAATTTTTGACAAAGAATATCATGAGATGAGGATGGAGGATGAGCTTCTATGTATGTTTTTATCCTGAATCAATGTACATCCATAGCCTTCTCCCCTGGCTCTTAGGACATGAAGGCTGTAGAAGGGATTTATTCATCTCCCTGGGGTTGTTCCTTCTTCCTGGTTACCCACAAGGTATGAGACAGATAATAGAAAGGCTCTTGACAGGGACTTTGGATGTCCTCTTCCAGTCATACTATGCTTCTCTTTCACACTCAGCCACACTTTGAGCTCAAATAGACATTTAAATAATCCTTGACAGAAATGCACAGTAAGCATCCAAAAAGAGTACAAAATAGAACTGGGAGTTATAACTTTATATTTAACTTGTTCTCTTGAAACACACAAAGGCATCAGATAAAATAGTTTCCCTAGATTATTGGAAGACGTTTCTTCATATGTGAATTTTCTTGTTTCCTAACCCAACCAAGCTCATTTCCTTCCTATAGTGACATATTTTCTTAGTGCTGGAGTTTGAATTCAGTCCCTCATACAGGCTGAGCATATACTCTACTACTGACCTGTACGTCCAGATTTTTGCAATGTCACTAATCCTATCTTCCCTTGGACAGCTCATTTTCTTCATACTCTCTAGCTACCTACAATAAAATCATACCTCTCTCCTATAAGAAAGAAGTCTGTTGATGTCTTCATTTCTAATTATATATGCAAGACCTGTCACTTCAGACTCTAGCAAACTATTAATGTAAGATTTTCTTTGTCTAGACTTTTGCTTAATCCGAGAAGAAACTATTAGTGCTGCAGTCATGAAGAGAAGCAGCCAGTAGAAGCTCTTGAAAAGTAATGGCTGCCACCATGTTCTTCCAGGATCATCTAAGAAAAAAGTATCATCTCAGAGAGAAGTTGTTTTCTCCCTCTCAAGTTCTTCCTTCTACTTCCTAAGCAAGACATTCCCATCACTGTGCTGAAGGACTGTCACATTCATACCAGCTCTTCCCAAGCCATCTGACCAGTCAATAACCAATATATTCTCTCTGACCCGGGATTATTTCCCTAAGGGTAGGGAGGGAGCATTAGCTAATCTTGCCAGGTACAGAGATTCATTTAGACTACTCTTTTCCGAGACCAAATATATTCTTGGCAACTAGAAAACAGCCATAGAACTAATTGACCTTTAGATATTTTTATGGAAAAGGTTTCTGTCTAACAACCACACATGAGTTATTGGTAAAATTATTAGTCAAATGTGGTCATGAAAGCATTCAGTCTGCAGAAGATGAAGCAAAATAGACCAAACTTCATTATTAAAGTAACTGAAGTCAATTCAACCATTTTATCCAAAATTATTCATTTATTTGATAAAAATTGAGTAGACAGCAGCTACATGTTAAAGGGTGAGTGACAAGGAATAAAGGCAAGCATAGAGCTAGAGAAGCTGACCACAGCCTATAGAGTCTTTTCTCTCCACATCAGCACCCTAAGCTCTCTGCTACTGTCATACCGTTTTTATTGCTCTCCAAAGGAAGAAACTAATCACCAGAGCTTGAGTCAGCACAGTGCAGTCGTGTGCTGAGTAAGCTTCTCTGTGCAGACAAAAGCTGGCGTCAGGGGCCTGAGGGACATACACCTTCCCTGCCTGCCATCTCCCCAATGCTTGTCATCAACCACACTAAATTGTCCTAGTCCTGTTGTGTTTGTTTCCAGACAACTATCTGGCTTCAGCACAAACTGAGAATGATTTCTCCTCTCAATGTGAATGGTGGGGAGGCTGTCCACAGGTCTTCTCTCTAACAAGGTATCTTACTACCTCATCTTTCCTTAAAATCACAGGAAGAACAGGAGACAGTCCCCATGGAGAACACGTCTGACCAATTTCTTGGGAGAGATTGCAGAGAGTTTCCCTTAGGGCTTTCTTTAACAATAAAAACTAACAGCAATTTGGAGAAGAGAGGGAGGGGGAACTAATGATGACAGAATGTTTTTCACTGTCATCAGTGTAATTACTTCTGTTGATCTGAGTATAGAACTGGTGACCTTGTGTTGCTGTCTGCCTCACACTTGACAAACAGTGGCAAAGCAATGGTCAACACAGGAGAGAAGCAGGAAGAACAAGGGCTCCAGGGGACAGCATCTACCTTGGCAAAGAAAGAAAAGCCTTAAAGGAGGGAAATATAGTCCTCAACTTCCCAAAGGATTAGATGCTGCTCCTAAGTGCTCCCATGCCACCAAAGAATCAGTGTTAGGCAAAAATTGCCTAAGCACAAACATCAGAAGATAAAAGAAAGTATGCTATCTCTGACAAGAGATGTGATTGGTTAACTAACTGGTATACATTTTCCACAAGAAGACTCACACTTCCTCTACCTCTCTCCTCTCCAGCTGAATCCTTTGATTTTTTTTCACCTTTCCCAGTATTTTCTCCAACACTTTCCTCTCTATGCATGTGTTGTAATTGTTCGCTAAATAACACAATTTTGTGCCCTACCTTCAGAATAACTTGGGCCTCAAAAAGGAAGACAAATGGGTTTAGGAGAAGATAGGACCTCTGAAAACTGCAAGATTCTTTTAAATGGGCGTTATCTAAGGATGGCAACATCCAAAGATATAGTTCTAAGTTTAGTTTTCATTTTCATTTATTGTTTCTAGTTCTAATGACAAGTAATTGCTGTGGGAAAATGACGTTGGTGAACAAAGCTAGGGAAAATGAGGATACTGGCCTGTCACCAGGCACCAGTGGCTCCTGTTTATATTTTTAACTTCTCAAGAAGCTGAGATTTGAGAATCTACCTACACAAATTTGCATGACTCAATTTCAGTTAAACATCAAAGCACTGGAAGTAGAAGTATGACTTAAGTGGTACAGCACCAGCCATGAAAAAAATAATCAGAGTAAGAGTGTGAGGCCTGGAATTCAAGCTCACTACTGACTCTCCATAAAATAAAAAGAAAGAAATTCTCCACTGTAAAGAACTCAATATCCTACAGCAGAAAGGAGAGAGAAGAAAGAAGAAGCCAGGTCTGTGCTCCTTAAATATCTCTAATCACCAAACCCTATCCAATAGAAACCCAGAGAAAGTTGCTATGATAAGCAGAAATGTTAAGCCAAAACTTTGTTGTAAAGAAATGTTAAGTGGGGGCTGGAAAGGTGGTTCAGTGGTAGAGCGCTTGCCTTGCATGCCTGAGGCCCTGGGTTCGATTTCTCAGCACACATAAGCAAAAAGAAAAAAGCCGAAAATGGCGCTGTGGCTCGAGTGGTAGAGCGCTAGCCTTGAGCTGAAGAACTGAGGGACAGCGCCCAGGCCCAGAGTTCAGGCCCCACAACCAGACCCCCCCCCAAAAAAAAGAAATGTTAAGTGACATGAACCCCAAGATAGGGACACAACTTGTTTTTTCTTGCTTGCTATTGTTTTGAACATACCTAAAATATACTATGTGATTTTTTTGTTTCTCTCGTATGTTCTTCCCCCATGGTATGACCCATGTTTTCTCTGTATTTGATGGTGCCCTGCATCTTGTATAAACATTTTTCTAACTTGGGGAGGGGAAGGGAAATAACAAATGCTGAAATAAGGATACAGGTTGACCTGTTGAACCAATGAGATAGATGTACAAGACACTATGTTGCAAACGAACTTTACAACTTGGGGGAAAGGAGGAGTTGGGGAGGTAGGGAGGGAAGGGGAAAAACAATGCTTGAGAAGAAATGTACTCATTACCTTACTCATGTAACTGTAACCCCTTTGTATACTATTTCTACAATAAAAAAATAAAAAGAACAAAAAAAGAAATGTAACTTTATTTTTCTAAGTGAAAACTTGGAGATCCATTCCACTGAGTGATGAAAGTCAAATTTTAATTGATTAACCTTCTCCCCATCTTAATTTTTCACATGAGTTTCAGAAGGTTTACATAGTGTCAAACATTTGCATAAGGCCTGGGACATATTGCATCAAATGAAAAGCTTCACGCTCCTCAACGGAAAGAACACTGCTGGAGGAATATCAATACCAAATTTCAAACTCTACTATAAAGCCATAGTAATCAAAACAGCTTGGTATTGGCATAAGAACAGACCTCAGGACCAATGGAATAGAATTGAAAACCCAGAAATGAACCTACAGACCTATAGCCATCTAATCTTCGATAAGGGAGCTAAAACAATAGAATGGAAGAAAGACAGCCTCTTCAGTAAATGGTGCTGGCAAAATTGGTTAACTACATGTAGAAAACTAAAGCTAGATCCTTATATATCACCCTGCACCAGAATCAACTCCAAATGGATCAAAGACCTTGAACTCAAAGCAGACACTCTGAAAACATTACAGGATGGAATAAGAGAAACCCTAGGTCTCCTTGGCTCAGGCCAAAATTTTCTGAATAGAGACCCGGAAACACAACAAATCAAAGAAAGGTTGGACAAATGGGATTGCATAAAGTTGCAGAGCTTCTGCAGGGCAAATGACATAGCTAGCAAGATCAATAGAAAGCCCACGGATTGGGAGAAGATCTTTACTAGCCATACAACAGACAAGGGTCTCATATCTAAAATATACTTGGAACTCAAAAAATTAACCCCCCCAACAACAAATCCTCAAAGAAACAACTGCCCAATAAATAAGTGGGCGAAAGACTTAAAGAGAAACTTCTCTGAAGAAGAAAGAAGGATGGCCAATAGACACATGAAAAAATGTTCAACATCCCTAGCCATAAAAGAAATGCAAATCAAAACAACATTGAGATATCACCTCACCCCAGTTAGAACGGCAAAAAACAAGAACTCTAACAACAACAGATGCTGGAGGGGATGTGGACAGAAAGGAACCTTACTTCATTGTTGGTGGGAATGTAAACTTGTTCAACCACTTTGGAAAGCAGTATGGAGGTTCCTCAAAAGACTTCACATAGAACTCCCCTATGACCCAGCAATCCCACTTTTGGGCATTTACCCAAATGTTTACAAACAAGACCACACTAAAGCTACCAGCACAACAATGTTTATTGCAGCATTATTTACCATAGCTAAGATATGGAACCAAGCCAGATGCCCCGCAGTAGATGAATGGATCAAGAAAATATGGTATATATACACAATGGAATTCTATGCCTCCATCAGAAAGAATGACATTGCTCCATTTGTTAGGAAATGGAAAAACTTGGAAAAAATTATATTAAGTGAAGTAAGCCAGGCCCAAAGAAACATAGGTCCCATGGTTTCCCTTATTTGCAATATCTAGTATATGTATGAGTCAAGCGGAAAAGGTCAGATAATGTGATGTCAGGAAAATGAACCCTTAGATATGTATTTTAATGTTTTTTTCTTTCATGCATGTGTTTCTAACGCATTTATAAGATTATCTCTTTGTTGTGTATGTCCCTCCCCCACAGTATAACCCCTGCTTTCTCTATATTTGATGTCAGTATAACTTGTGGAGGAGATGGGGAAAAACCAGTTGTTTAAGGATACAGGTGGACCTGTTGCAACAATGAGAAGTACAAGTTGTCATGTCCAAAACGAGCTTTACAACGTTGGTGCGGGGGGGGGGGGGCGGGGGGGGGAAGGGGGTGGAAGGAGAAGGATTGGGATTGGGGGGCAGGGGGGAGGCTGGGAAGGGATGTGAAGGGTAAACCAAAGGAGGAGGCTGCAATGCTTGGTAAGAAATGTACGCATTATCCTGCCCATGTAATTGTAACCCCTCTGTACAGTATGTTCACAAATAAAATAAAATTAAATTAAAAAAAATGAAAAGCTTCAATTCCCCTCACACCATTGGCCATCAATCCCCCTGTCTGATGTTATAATGAGTACTATTATAACATATGTAATACAACATAACATATGTATAGTGGGCACCTTCAAGTCCAGCTTGCTCAATACTTCACTGCTCTTCAAATTTTCACAGACTCATTCTGCAGCTTCCCCATCAGCATAGATAGTAGAAGTTAAGCTACCTACAACCCACTTTGGATAACCAAATTTTCTTTTGTTCCAGCTAACACCAAAGAAGTGAATTTACCCAGAGAAGAATCTGTTCTATTTTTGAGTTTATTTTTTGATTCAAGAAAGCCAAAAAATAATGTTTTTTTTAAAGCCTTAAATAAAATAAAGGGCCAGAAGAAAAAAAATGTGTCTGTGAATGTGTGTATGTTTGTGTATGAGTTCTCTTGGCTTTCATTGGGTTATCATTGATTTGTCCTTATTACTTTAGGGAAATCAAATTTAAGTGTAGGAAATCCAGCTCACTCGCTTTTCTCAGTTCTTCCATGTCTCTCTTCTTTCTCTCCTATCCCTATATTTAGAAAACTTTGTTAGTCTTACTCATTTCAAAGCACTAAAGTAAAACACTTCCTCTGGGATAAATTGTTCCAAAGAAGAGGTCATACTATTTATTCCCACACCAGACTAGAGCAGAATCAAAGGAGCTCCTGTTGGAGGCAGTGTGCCACCTTTCCAGCGTCCACAGCCTTATGTGGCACAGAAACACCCCTCCTTTCTCACGTCTGCTACTTTCCAGTAATCTACTTGCACAGTTTACTTAACAGAGTTGTCACTGGGAACACATGGGAAATTTTCTGCTAAATGCACATTACAACACATCACCACATTTCTATTTCATTTAAAATTTGAATCTCAGTTTCCATGTATTAGCAATCCAATGCTGTTACAACTTAAATATCGATAAATTGTCACATTGAGGAACAATGTGAAGAATGAAGAACCCAAAAAGTGATTTCCATGGATCAAACTCATTAAGCCATAAATAGTTTCATTGAATAGTTTAATGAAAAAAAATAATTCGAATAATCTTTTATAACAGTCTAAATGAATGTGAACTTTCTTTTTAATTCCAAACTTCCAGTAACATTTCCTTTCAGATTCATACTGTTGTGTTATAAGTTAAACCTTTTGAGGCACTAATTGTCCTGGCTTAACATGCAGAATATTATTTATAGCCATCCTTCTTTTTCTGTTGACTTATTTTGCTGAATAAAAAATAGGTTAACTTAAAATATTTATTACAAAAGAAAGATCCTTAGATGGTTTATGATTCTCTAGCAGATGTAAAACCCAAGTGCTCTATTGCTATAATGCATTCCTCTCATTTTTCAGTTATTACATAGGAAACTTCCAATTATGTATTTTAATTTCAAAGTATCAGAGTTTCTGTTTCTATGAAAAATTCATAAATGCAGACAGAATTATAGCACTAATATAGTACACTTGGGAAAAATAAAATCAACTTTATTGAGCCACAACTTTCTCTAAAAAACAGACAACTGAGTTTGCCACACCCTTTTCAAGTAGTCTTAGCAGTTATTTTATTGTCTCTATCTCATTAGAGACTTCTGTTTTCTTGATGTGAGAAACACCTGGTTTTCAGTGTCTCTCTGTGTCATTGTCTTCTATACAATCTAAAATCACTATATTTCATAACCTACTCATTTCTAGATAAAATATATGTCTGCCCCCTGTACATGGTATCTAAAAATATACCTGGGTATCTCAAATGAGATATATGTTCACAAATGCTAAGCCCTTTAGGTAGGTTTAGTTTATATTTGTGTGTATGTGAGAGAGAGAGAGACAGAGACAGAGACAAAAACAGAGATATACTTAGACTTGAATTCAGAGCCTTGCACTTGCTAGGCAAGCTCTCTACCACTTGAGTCAGGCCTCCAGTTCTAGGTTAACATTCTTATGTATGATTTTTTTTTACATCTTCTAGAAGGGGAGAATATTCTGTGGCCATTGGGAATGTAAATGATAGATTAAGAAAACCCTGGCTTCAAATCCAGCTTTCTGTACCTTGTTATGTGACTCTGGCCAAGTTATTTACACTTCTATGCCTCATCTATTCACTAAAGATAGTTAACAGACAGCATTGAAAAACGGATGCAGTAAGCTGAGCACTGGTGGCTCACGCCTATAATCCTAGCTACCCAGGAGGCTGAGATCTGAGGATTGCAGTTCAAAGCAAGCCAGGCAGGAAAGTCTGTGAGACTCTTATCTCCAATAAACCACCAGAAAACCTGAAGTGGTGCTGTGGCTCAAGTGGTAGAACACTCGCCTTGAGCTGAAGAGATGAGGGACAGTGCCCAGGCCCAAAGTTTAAGTCCCACAACCAAAAAAGGGGAGGGGGGCGCGACACAGTGGGTCACATCTTTAATCAAGAGAGTGAGATCAAGAGGATTGTTGTTCAAAGCCACCCAGTAACTGGGTATGATTGTACTGGCCTGATACATCAACCACCACAGGAAGCATAAATAGGAGATAGTCATCAAGTCAGCCTAAGCCAAAAGGAAGGAAGGAAAGAAGGAAGGAAGAAAGGAAGGAAGGAGGGAGGGAGGAAGGGAAAGGGAAAGGAAAGAAAAGAAAGGAAAAGAAAAAGAAAAGAAAAAAGCAAGATTCTATCTCAAAAATCACCAGGGCAAAAATGACTAGAGGTGTGGCTTATGAAGTGACAAAGTAACTGCCTAGCAAATGGAAAGCTCACATTGCATGCTCTAATATCACCAAAAACAGAGAGAAAGAGAAAGAGAGAAAAGGGGGGAAAAGGGGACTAAGAGAAAGGAAGAGAGAAAGATAACACCAACATCCACTGTAGCTTACATTCTAGTTGCTAAACGCTTTCACAGTGGTTGGAATGTGTCCCCTAATCATTCATATGTTAGAAGCTTAATACCCAAATTCATATGTTAATGATATATTCAGAAGTGGAAACTTAGGAAGGTAATTAACACTATGTGAGACCTTAAGAATGAGCCCCAACTGAGAGAAAAGGAAGGAGGGAGTAAGACTGTTCAAAAAAGAAATGTACTCCATACCTGACTTATATCACTGTAACCCTTCTGTACATCACCTTTATAATAAATTTTAAGACAACTCAGTGGGCCCCACAATGGTATTAGTGTTTTCATAAAAAGAAGAAAGCCTCCAAACTAGCGTGCCTCACTGTCTCCACTGTTCGATGGCCTCTGCTTGTTATGTTACAGTAAAGATCCTCACCAGATATAGCTCCATGCTCTTGGGCTTTGTACCCTCCTGAGCTGAAAGCCTTCTATTCATTATAAATTACTTAGTCTATGATGCTCATTTATAACAGAAAATAACAGTGCACTTATGGAGTGTTTACATGGTATTTACTCCCTTTTTTTTTCTTATTACCACAGTGCCTTCTCCCTCAGTTACTGTTTCCCTGAAGGACTTCCGTTCATTATACCAGCACAATTTTTAAATCCTCCACCATATCTTTCAGCTTAGGTTCTAAATTTATCTTTGCGCAAGGATATGTGTCCAAAATAACTGAAGTGTAAAATAACTGAGATAGGGAAGCAGATGGAAGGGTGAAGAGGAAATCAGGCATAAGGGGCTAGTTGTTTCAAAGATGGGAAAGGAGGAGAAAAACATGGAGAAAACATTTCAGCCATGAAGTATTTTAGCATAGTGAAATTATTCCTTTTAATGTATTTCTCATCAGTAGATTCACACAATTTTATCCTTGTCTGTATGTGCCTTGTGTGAAGAAAGGAAAATAAGGAAAGATGCTCATTTTTCAAAGTCACATTTGTTTCACTGACTCCTGAGCACTTGAACTTTGCCTTGTCTAAATTAAATGTGTGTTCTTCCTGGATCTTGAGCCCTCTGGCCTTTGTAACATCAGCTTTCTTGATTTCCAGGCCTTCAGATGTAGACTGGAATTTGTATTATCAGCCTTCCTGGATCTCTATCTTGCTTACCACCACTGAAGATCTTAGAATATTCTAGCCTCCATAAATGTGTGAGAAGATTCCTCATAATAATTCCCTTTGGACAGATGTAGATAGATATAGATGATAGGTGTTGATATAATCTGTTATTGATTCTGATTCTCTGGTGAACTCTGACAAGTATGTTCTCATTAAATTCCCAAATGGTAAGAAGTGCAAATCGTGTTCATGTTTCACAGTTGAACTGAAGTCAAGCTACTCGCCCAAGTTTATATAATTTGTGATTGCCAACAAGGAATTCAAGCCAATCCTAATTCCTAAGGCCAACTTCTTAAATATCAGTTCCCTGTCTTGCCAGTGTAACTGTTATATACATGCAATAAATATAATCATGGAGATGTGGTAGGTGTTATAATCAAGGTGTGGGTAAAGCACTATCTTAGTCCATTTTCTGTTGCTATAGTGAGGAAGGTACTTTGTAAAGAGATTTATTTTGCTTACAGTTGTAATGTAAAAGAACATCCAGTGAGATACCCTTGGCTGCTTCACAGTATGATAGAGAAATGGGAAAGGGAGCACGCCATATGTAAAGTGTAATTTAGTGGATAGCCAAAGATCTCTTATTAACATCTCAGGAAACTAGCCTATTTTTGTGAGAACTACATTAATGTCGTCCAATGGTAATACCCCTAGTAAGTAGGGGTATTATCCCTAGCTTCTGCCTCTTTAAAACTTTTTCAACAGTGACATACTAGACATCAAGCTTCTAAAACCTGAACTTTTAGGGAAGGGAGCACTAGAGTTATATCCAAACCATAGCACCACTAAACAAGAAAAGAAGATGAGCTATACTTAGAAGAAAGAGAATGGAAGAATCTCAGTCCCAGGTCAGCCAGACAAAAGTTAGTAAGGTTCTAGAAAGGAACCTTACTGCATTGTTGGTGGGACTGTAAACTTGTTCAACCACTTTGGAAAGAAGTATGGAGGTTCCTCAAAAGACTCCACATAGAGCTCCCCTATGTCCCAGCAATCCCACTTTTGGGCATTTACCCAAATGTCCACAAACAAGACCACACTAAAGCTACCAGCACAACTATGTTTATTGCAGCATTATTTACCATAGCTAAGATATGAAACCAACCCAGATGCCCCTCAGTAGATGAATGGATCAAGAAAATGTGGTATATATACACAATGGAATTCTATGCCTCCATCAGAAAGAATGACATTGCCCCATTTGTTAGGAAATGGAAAAACTTGGAAAAAATTCTATTAAGTGAAGTAAGCCAAGCCCAAAGAAATATAGGTCCCATGGTTTCCCTTATTTGCAATAATTAATATATGTCTGAATCAAGCAGAAAAGTTCAGATAAGTTGATGTTAGAGAAATGAACTCTAAGATATGTATTCAATTTTTTTTCTTTCATGCGATTGTTTCTAACACATTTATAAGATTATTTCTTTGTTGCTTTGTATGTCCCTCCCCCACGGTATAACCCCTGCTTTCACTGTATTTGCCGTGGGGAAGGGAAAAACAAATCGTTTAAATAGGGATACAGGTGGACCCATTGCAACAATGAGACGTACAAGTCGTATGTTGAAAATGAACTTTACAACTTTGGTGGGGGGGGGGGGTTAAGTGGGGAGGCGGGGGGGGGGGAGAATGGGATGGGAAGGGGAAACAAAGGAGGAGGCTACAATGCTTAATAAGAAATGTACTCATTATCTTGCTCATGTAATTTTAGCCCCTCTGTACAGTATTTTCACAATAAAAAAGAAGTTAGTAAGGTTCCATATCAACAGCATGATAATTCATGAAGTCTGTATGCTACCTATGAAGTACTAGGTAGGAAGACTAAGTCTGAAGCATAGACTCAGGCAAAAATGCAGGACCTTATCTAAATAATAAAGCAAAAAAAGAGCTAAGAGTGTGGCTCAAATGGTAGAGCACTGGACTAGCAAGTGTGAGGCCCTGAGTTCAAACCCCAGTACCACCAAAAATAAAAGAAGAATGAGAAAAAATATGATGAAATGCATTATCTGCACAATAGTGCAAGAATTGACAAGGACAGATAAGCAGAGGTTTTCTACTTTGGAAGAATGGATAAAAATCAATAAGCATGGTCATCCTGAGCTGGAGAAAGTTAGAGATGGATATATATGACTTCAGAGTTAGAAAAAAGGATCCAGTAAAAGGAGAAGTGAACAGTTGAAATGATAGATAAGTTGGTTTCATCATAATAATCTCTAATTAACCACCAGAAAACAAGAAATGGAGTTGTGGCTGAAGTGGCAGAGTGCTAGTCTTGAGCACAAAAACTCAGGGACAGTGCCTAAGCCCTAGTTCAAGCCCTGTGACTAACACAAAAAAAAAAAAAGTAAAGGAAATAAGTATATCAATAAATTGTTAACTAGAACTTTTCCCTGAAATCCAAGAAGAAGAATCTATGACTGGGCTGGGCCTTTGAGAGTAGTCAGTTTATCAAAGCCATTTTGAGTTGTATTCCACTCCATGCTACAAACAAGTGGTCTTTCAGTGGCTTAGTTTGAAGTGTTTTGAGTTTTTTTATTTTGTTTTGGCTTGGTTTTTTTGGTTTTATTTTTACTTTACCAGGATGAGAAAGCAATAGATTTTCTACATATAGCCTGTCTATGTCAAAGTTTGAATTTGATCTTTTCCTAGGCTATCAGACTGTGAACTCGGCTCCTTGCTGCCTATTGTATTGTGCTGCTAAGCTAGTAGGTTGGCTATATTTAATGTGTTTTTGATTTACTATATCTCCAATTTAACAATGTATTTTTCAGAACATAACTCATTGTAAGCCAAGGATCATTTGTAGACTTTGAACAATTTCTTAGACTATCAAATGAATATCAAATAGGCATTTCTCCAGTACCAATGAGAAATGAACAAAGAGAGAATCAATAGTATTTATTCACTCAAAAAATGTACAGAATTCTCTATATGGGATTATTTTTTAGGGAGAATTGAGAATTTTATATGTATTACAAATTGAGTGATATTTTTCACTCTCTGTTCCTCGACTACAGCTGATATCCATTCATCATTACATCTAAGCTGCATTTTGGACTGGTTCAGTCTCATAACTTTTGAGTCATTTCTATCTTCATCCTCATTCCAAGATGATCTGTGTCCCAAGCTGACCCATATGGTTCTAACTTATTGGATCAAAGCTATTTTGCTTATTGCAAAACACTTTTGCTTTGTTTCTAACTGCTCAATGTGCAAACCTTAAATTGATGTTTCTGGCTCTTCAGTATTTTACCTATTTTGGATACATGTTGAAGAAATGGAGGGAGGTTTACATCACCTTGAGTCCCTTGTGGTAATGTGTACTTCTGGAGGAGAGTGAGGCATGGTTACTACTCTCTGCGTTTGAGAAAAGTAAAACCATACTGTTTGGATAGTACATAGAAAAATGTCACATGTCACCATATTTATCTATCTATTGCTTTGTCATACCTTTAAATATTTCTTGGTTTCTAAGCAGTGATTAATATTACTCACTGTCAATGTCCTGAGATTTTGCTATTCACAAAGTCCATGTGAATTTGTTCCACATGTATTGTATCATTCATTATTTTATTAATGCTACTATCTAATAAACCCTTCTCTTAAATCAGATGCTGTTTCCAGTTCTTCATAACCAGTATCGTATTTAATCCACACAGTTTCAGTAGGTAGCAACTATTGTATCTTTTTCTAAACTCTTTGAAATACAAATGGGTTTAATAAGTTGTCAAAACAAATCAAAATTTGAACCTTGATCTATTGACTTCAAATTCTCTATTCTCTTAACTACCATTCTGGAGTGCATCTCAGACTTTTGACTTTTTCTGAATCTCTAGTTTGACTTCCAACAGTGTGGGGAAAATAAAAAACAGTTCAAATGCCTAGAAAGATTTGATTGTCAATGTGGTTAAAAATAATGAATCTTCAAGTCCTGTAAACAGCCCATTCCTCTCACTTAATCCACTCACTGGGGAAAAATAGAACAAGGAAATTATTGAAGAAATCACTTCAATCTGTGTGTTCTTCATAGTGTTAAGGACTGGCTCTTCTACTCTATTGCCACTCAAAACTCAGGCAAAGCTGGGTGCCATAACTCACTCTTGTACTTCTAACTAAACAGGAGGCTGAGATCTGAGGATCATGATTCAAAGCCAGCTTGGGCAAGAAAGTCCTTGATACTCTTATCTACAAATAATCACACACACACACACACACACACACACACACACACACACACACACACACACACAAAGCAGAGCTGTGGACTCTCTATCTCCTCTCTCTTCCCCCCTTCTCTCTCTCCCATTCTCTTTTCTCTTTCTCTCTCTCTCTCTCTCTCTCTCTCTCTCTCTCTCTCTCTCTCTCTCTCTCTCACACACACACACACACACACACACACACACACACACACACATATACAGGGAGACAAAAAATACATACTGCTGTCAGAGAATAAGGTAACTCTAAACATCTTTATTGCTCTGGCCTTTATGATCAGCTTGATAAATACTAGTAAAAATAAAGATACTGTTTATGATATTGAAAAGGAAATGTAATCTTGAATCTAGCCAGTAGTCGAGGTCAAATGAAAGTCAAGCACAAACCACATAGGAGTCAAAGATGGATGACAACCGTAGTCTTAATCAGAGTTCCAGAAGATTTTGTGTGACTCCTGACTCAGACAGTCAAGGGAAAGCAATTTACATTTCATGTCTGAAAAACAATCTGTCACTTAGAAATATTTGGGTCAGTAATATTAGCTCAGAATAAAATCATGACGAGAACGTGAAAGTAATCTTAAATAAACTCACTAACCATAAAGAGTCAGAGGACTTCCTGGATCTTACTTCAAATTTATAGAAAAATGGTCTACCAACTACCAGATTTGTACATAATATATGGTTATAAATTTCATCTAAAAAATAAATTCCCTACATCCTTTACAACATGTATAATACAATGAATTTTATTCTCAAATATTGAGAATTGTTATAAAGAACCTCTACTAAAAAAGCTAAGAAACTATATTGTTATATGAAGGAAAGATGACCTTATCCTATAAAGATGTCACCAGAGAGAGAAGAATTGAAACATTTTATTTTACAAATTGACTAAGAACCTGTGTATAACATCATTTTCTACTTAAAATTATCATTTCAAAAAATGTACATTTTACAATTCTCTGGGCTCAAAAAATAATTTCTCTTATCTACAGTTTATAATTAGGAAAGATGATGAGCATAGATACACGTAACTATTTGTTCAAGACTGAAGCTTTGGGGAGTTTAGCCCCTCTTAGACTCAAAATCTTCCTAATTCATTTGATCTAAATAGGCTGTCACACAGTGCATTGCATATTTATTATAGCAAACAGAGAATTTCTGGCCACGCCCAAAACTCTGCAGCATTTTCCAAGCAATGCTCCATTGTATCCCAAAGCCTGCCTTCTGCAGAGAAGACTACGCTGCCTCATAATGGCTCCTCTGGAAACGGCTCAGCTGCCCTGCAGTTTTCCATTTACACTCTACAGTCTGAGAGGTTGCTAAGCAGCAAGCACTGCCTCCCTGCTCAGAGACCTGCTGTTTCAAAAGCTCCTTGCTCTGGATTTTCTGCTCAATGCTAAAGAGATTTGATTTAAAGAAAAAACAATATTGGCCAAGCTATTATTTTAATGCTGTCCAATTTTCCTGATATGTTCATCATTTGAACAGCACTTGGTTTGCAAGAAGTTTATAATAGGGAAGATTTCCATAGAGCTCAATATCCCCGGTTTACAGATGGGGAAACCAAGGCTCAAGGAACTGAAGTGAAATGTCTAATTTCTGGACAAATACATTGTTTTTTATTCTTAAGGACTTCACCACCACCACCCAAAGTCCAAACCCTCCTGTGGGTAAAGGGAGAGTAGGTTGATAGCAAAACTAAAGATCAAGACTCCAGATTATTTCCCTCAGAATGTTGCCTGAATCTTCAGGTAGGTCACTTTCCAGGAACCTATTTAACCTGAGACCAGGCTCATTTCTTTGTCTACCATTGGATTAGCCTCTAGCCCCAGTTACCCTTGACATACACTGTGTTGACCCGACCCAGACTCTTTGACATTACCAGACCCTAACATCCTCTACCTTTCATCTCTTTTTTCCTACAGTCAGCTTCTAATCCTGTGGCTCAGCCTGGTATGTCCTGACATTTATCTCTATGCTAAACACCACCGATCTAGATAGACCAATTTCATAGCATTTTACCATCCTCCATTTTTACTTAATGAGGTCCCCACTACTTCTGATCTGCTATAAATCAAGTCTGGTCAATTACAGTGGATTTGTCTCATCAATTTAATGGCTAAGTAGCAAATTATAAAATATATATTACTATATACTCTTGTACCTTAGATAAGGATGATTAACATAGTTGGAGAAAAGGGATTTAAATAAAAGTCAAAGGGTTGACACACTAATGAAGATGTATTGTAGTCATAATATGACTTGCAGAATTGTACAACTACCAAAAAAATAAAGGAAGGAAACCCAAAAAAGAAAAATCAAGTGAATAAGAGTCAAGTATAATCTGAAAGTGGCAAGCAGGAAGTATGAAAGAAAGAGAGAGACAGAGAGAAAGACAGAGACAGGGATAGACAGAGACAGAGAGAGAAAGGAAGGAAGGAAGCAAGCAAGCAAGCAGGAAGCAAGCAAGGAAGGAAGGAAGGAAGGAAGGAAGGTAGGAAGGAAGGAAGGAAGGAAGGAAGAAAGAAAGGAAGGAAGGAAGGAAGGAGTAAGCTTTTTTTTTCTTCCACGTAACTTCATCTAAACTGTCCTACTTTTTGTACTGTTGTCAGCAGTTCTTGCTTCTTCAGTTCTGCGGTTTTTATTATCTTGGATTTCTGAAAATTGATGTTTGCCTGTACTAAGACGAGTTTTCCTCCTATTGCACATTTGAATTTCATTCTTGAATTATAAAGTGATTCTGAATGTAGGTCACTTCTTTCACATCTGCAGAGGTTAGAAAAATCTGAAGCAAAGGGTTGGGAGACTAAGTCATACAAACTCAAACTCTTCAATGAAGGAAGCTATCTCACTCTTCCTGGGCCAAGGGTATAGACTCCTTTCCGTTAAATTCAGTGTGAGGAGGTGGCCAAATACATAAATTCATCCAAGAATTTTAAGCATGTCCTAGGATGAGGTGTTGAATTACTAGAGCAGAATTTCCACCCCAAACCTACCAAAAATTCAGATCAAAGACCATTGCTTGATCACTTCCAGAGGAATAAGCAAATGGACTGTGGATAAGGGGTATGGGGGAACTGAGAGTTGCAACTGCCTTAGATAAGAGAACAGAGCTCAGTAAATAGGAGGCAGGCAAGCTAAGGAATAGGAAGACAGAGTTGGGTCCAGAGAGGGGGATATGTATATTATAAGAGAGGGCTGTCTGTCATAGGAGAGGCAACTGCTTGTTTCCGTTATTTTCTTTCAGGGGGATTTGCTACAGTGAAGAAACCAGTTGAGGTCAAGATGTTGCAAGACATATGAGACAAAAGATTCCAACAAAAAATGAGGCCAAGAAAGAACTCCTGTGCTTTGTAAGAAACTTGAGCATTATCCTGAAGATGATTAGAAGTGGAGTGACACAAAGAGATTGATCTGAAAGACAGTTCAGCAAGTATTCAGGGTAGATTACTAAGCATGAGATAGAAATGGGGAAGCAATTGTTACTCTTCATGGGAGACATTATTAAAGTCTGAACTAGAGAAAGGTAGTGGGAATAAAGGAGATAGAAAAGAGAGGAGAGAACGTAATTGAAGAGATAGTGGAAAGGTATTTCAGATCCTGCCCTCCAGACTTGCTGGACTTACCAAGTACGTGTTTGAGGGATAAATAATCATTATATTTATAACTACTGCTGTCATGTAACTATAACTGCAGCTGCATGGAAAACCTACATATAGTTCTACCACCACCCAAACAGCCCCCTACCAACACAGCACTGTCCGTGCTTTGCACTCCTTGCATATTTTTAATAAAATTAGATGAAACTATTCACATTTATTTTACAAACTATTCATCATTTTTCATGTTGAGAACTTTATAAAATATGACTAGTTTCATGAAAAGTTAAACATGTGCAACTATCAATTATACTATTACAAAGTTTCAAGTATTTTTTGTAGACCGAAACAACCAAGAGTATTCAAAGCTCTATGTTTTTCCATAATCCTAAAAACCACTTCTCCTTCCTTGGTAACAATATCATAAATTTCAGTATATATATTTCCATGTTTCATATATCTAGAAATGAATTTTCACTGTTAATAAGATATAGTAGCCTCTTCAGTAAATGGTGCTGGCAAAATTGGTTAAATACATGTAGAAAATTAAAATTGATCCTTATATACCCAGAATCAGAATCAACTGGAATGGATCAAAGACCTTGAAGACAAAGCAGACACCCTGAAAACATTACAGAAAAAAAATAGGAGAAACCCTGTTTTTTTTTATTGAGAAATTTACTCAATAGAGACCTAGAATCACAACATATCAAAGACAGGTTGGACAAATGGGATTGCATGAAGCTGCAGAGCTTCTGCATGGCAAAGAACATAGCTAGCAAGATCAATAGAAAGCCCACGGATTGGGAGAAGATCTTCACTAGCCATACAACAGATAAGGGCCTCATATCTAAAATATACTTGGAACTCAGAATATTAAATCCCGACGGGTGCTGTGGCTCACACCTGTAATCCTAGCTACTCAGGAGGCTGAGATCTGAGGATCATAGCTCAAAGCCAGCCCATGCAGGAAAGTCCGTGAGACTCTCATCTCCAATTAACGACTAGAAACCGGAAGTGGTGCTGTGACTCAAGCAGAAGAGCACTCACCTTGAGCTGAAGTGCTGAGAGATAGTGCCCAAGCCCAGAGTTCAAGCGCCAATAGACATATGAAGAAATGCTCAACCTCTCTAGCCATAAAATAAATGCAAATCAAAACAACATTGACATTCCACCTCACCCCAGTCAGAAGGCTATAATCAAGAACTCTAATAGCAACAGATGCTAGGGGAATGTGGCCAGAAGGGAACCCACTGCATTGTTGGTGGGAGTGTAAACTTGTTCAACCACTTTGAAAAGCAGTATAGAGGTTCCTCAAAAGACTCCCCATAGAGCTTCCTTATGACCTAGCAATCCCACCATTTACCCAAATGATCACAAAGAAGACCATACTAAAGCTACCAGCACAATTATGTTTATTGCAGCATTATTTACCTTAGCTAAGATGTGGAACCAACCCAGATACCCCTCAGTAGGTGAATGGATCAAGAAAACGTGAGATATTTAGGTAGATAGATAGATAGATAGATAGATAGATAGATAGATAGATAGATAGATAGATAGATAGATAGATAGATAGATAGATAGATAGATACACACACACACACACACACACACACACACACACACACAATGGAATTCTATGCCTTCATCAGAAAGAATGACATCACCCCATTTGTTAGGAAATGGAAAGACTTGGAAAAAATTATATTAAGTGAAGTAAGCCAGGCTCAAAGGTCCTATGATTTCCCTTCTTTGCAATAACTAGTATATGTCTTGGGCAGGGAGAAAAGGCCAAAAGCTATGTACATATGACCAGATAATATGATGTTAAGTGAAATGAACCCCAAGATAGGGACACAAGTGTTTTTTTTTCTTGCTTGCTATTGTTCCTAACATATTTATAATGTTCCATGTGATTTTTTTTTGTTTCTTTGCATGTTCCTTCCCCACAGTATAACCCCTGTTTTCACTGTATTTGATGTTGGTGCCCTGCATCTTGTATATACACTTCTCTAGTTTGGAGAGGGGAAGGGAAAAAAACAAAATGCTTAAATAGGGATACAGGTTGATCCATTGTAACAATGAGATGTACAAGACACTATGTTGAAAAATAAACTTTACAATTTAGGCACGGTGCGGGGGAGGAGAGTGGTGGAGGGGGAGCATATTTGTAGAGATGGGAGGGAAGGGAGGGTAGGGGAAAGCAAAGGAGGAGGTAACAATGCTTGATAGGAACTGTACTCATTACCTTGCTCATGTAACTGTAACCCCTCTGTACAGTATTTTACAATAAAAATATATTTTAAAAAATAAGATATAGCTGATATAATAATATATCTAATATGCTTATTAGATGTATTATATTACATATATTATAGATATAAATATATATATATGAACTCTGTATGTCCTCCTGCTTCTGCCTGGATGCCAGGATTATAGCTGTGTGGCAGCATGACCAGATCTCGTTTATGTATATTTAACAACATATAAAAGGCATCTCAAGGCACAAACCCTGAGAAGCAGCAAAGCTTCTTTAGCATGGTTCAACCTTACACTCAATATTTACAGTTCCAGATTTCTGTGCTTTATGAGCTTCGTTACACAGGTGCACTTTTCTTTTTATTGCCCATGCACCCTTTGAAGTCAGCTGTTTATTTATTAGTTATTATGAATAAATTAATGCATGCAGAAATCAGAACGGGATCTGACACACATCACTATTGCAACAGATGTTGGTCAACTTTCTTATGATTTCTTGTAATAGTTCTGTGTCCTTTTTGTATTTCACACAATGTTATACATTATAGTTTTTCCATGAATTAGCCTATATATGGACATTTAGGTTGTTCTTAGGTTTTTGCTTCTGCAACTAAGGGTGAAATGAACTCCCTTATTCTGTTATTTATACTTTGGGCACACTGCTTGAAAGTATCTCCAGGACATATGACAGTAATTAAGTTTCGGAGTCATTTGAAGATCCTGATAAATTTCCTTCTAATCTGGTTTGACCTACTCACACTTTTTTTTTTAAGTTGGTTGTGGGACTTGAATTCTGGGCCTGTGAGCTGTCCTTCAGGTTTTCAGCTCAAGGGGAGTGCTCTACCACTTGAGTCACAGCACCACTTCCAGTTTTCTGAGTAGTTTATTGGATATAAGAGTCTCACGGACTTTCCTGCCCTGTCTGGCTTTGAACCGCGATCCTCAGATCTCAGCCTCCTGAGTAGCTAGGATTACAGGCCTGAGCCTGTAATTCTATTCACACTCTTATCTTTGCTTTTCTTCATATATTTATTAGCACTTATTTTTGTCAAATTTTCATTTTTGATATTCTGACCATAAAAAACTGGTGTCCCACTTTTGTTTTAATCACTCTAATAAGTGATAGTGAGTATTTTATGATGGTTGATTTGTATTTTCTCTTCTGTGATATGTTTGCTCATTTTCTCTGTACATTTTTCTCAGTTGTCTTTTTCTTCTTTAATTTGTAGAATCTATATATCCTGGAGCACATACCTTTATAGAAGGTGCAAATATATTCTCCTTGGCTGTTGTAGGACTTTAAATTTTGTACTGTAATATTTATTTTCTTATACATAAGCTTTTAGTGCTATATGTTGATCACTCCTTTCCTTTTGTAGTTTAAGAATTTTTCCCTTGGGTGGGGATATTGTTCATGTGTAGAGCACTTGTCTAGACTTTTTGAGGCTCTATATTCAATCTCCAGAATCAAAAAGCAGAAAAGTAGGAGGAGTTTCTTCCCTAGCCAAAGTTTATATCGTTTATTGTTTTCTAATTTATTGTGACCAGTAAAATTTTGGGTTTTTTTTTTATTTTTGTCTATCCAAAATGTGTTTGTGAATACAGTGTGAGATAAGGAATGCAAAGCTCTACACTACTTTTAAAGCCACCTTTAACATATATTAGTGTGCTCTTACTCTCTCCCTCTCCACTCCCTCCCCCTCTCCTCTTCTCTACCTCTTTCCACCCACCCACCCGTCTTTTCCTCCCAGTACTGAGGAATTAACAAGGATTGAACTGGCTTGCCAGACACATACTTTACCATTTGAGCTATGAGAACTCAAGCTCTACACCCCTTTCTATTCCACTGATGAAATCATTTATCCTGGCTGCTTATTTTAATTGAAAGTTCGTCATTTAAGAGAGGAATTTACATCATTCGACAAATTATTTAGTCAGTCTCTTACATTGTTCATAGACAATGAGTATATCTTCTTGAAAGAGGATGAAGAGGCAAGAATGTATAGCATTAAAAGAGGAGGATAGAAATAACCAAAGTTGGGCTGAGAATGTGGCTTAGTGGTAGAAGGCTTGCCAAGCATGCATGAAGCCTTGGGTTTGATCCCTCAGTACCAGACACACATAAAAAGCCAGAAGTGGCGCTGTGGCTCAAGTGGTACAGAGCTAGCCTTGAGTACAGACAAGGTTCAGGGACAGAACCCTGAGTTCAAGCCCCAGGACTGGCAAAAAAAAAAAACCACCAAAGTTAGAAAAATTTTAGGAGATAAATTAGGATTTCTATATGTGTGTTGAACTCGAGAACATACTTATAATATGATTAACTATGTGATTAAGATATTATGAAGTGATATAAGAGCTGGTTAGAGAAGAAGCTGACAGTGATTGCAATGATTGCATTACAAGCATCTAAGGGGCATGCCAGGCACATTCACCAAAGAGAAAATTAATACACAAGTTCTAAATTCTTTAGAACTTCTAAAAGTAAGAGACCAACGTACAAATTATTAACAGATAAATAGTAAACTCTGTAGAAAAGAGGTGAACTCCCAAGGTGAATATATAAGTGGTCAGAAGAACTTTCACATTGTCTAAAAAGAAAAGTAGAAGAAAGAAAGCTATAGGAAAAAGACAGAAGAAAAGCATCTTCTGTGTCAACTAAAACAGGGTATCCAGGAAATTCCTTGAGGAGCTGAAGGCTGATGGTTATTGACTAGCAATGTTTCAAGCTAATAGGCTCCAATTTGTAATTAATTACCAAGTGATAACTGAGAAAATAATGCTTAAATGCCATTTAATTATAAAGAACAAAGGATGATGGAAGAATGATCTAGAATGCAAAAGAAAATGAATGGTCTGATTGAAGGTTTTAGACATGTGGCTCACACAAGCTTGGCCAGTAACCCTCACTGTCTCAGGCAGCCTTCCCATGAACTCTGTTACTCCCACAGTAACAGAGTTTATCTTCTGACTACTGAGTACAGAGTGCTTGCTAGGGACGAGCCTGGTGACTCAGCTCTCTCCGACTCTCACAGCTAAGGAGCCTGAGCACCCCCAACAGGCTTGCTTCAACTTCCATCTCTGTGACCTTCTCCCTGACACTTTCTGTGTATTATTGAGAACATTAAGACTCCAGAGACTAGAACTGCTCTCTGCTATGCTAGCTGTAGCAAGTAGGCCCTTTCCATGTTCCTATTTTAAGCTGCATGGAACTATGTTTTATACCTGCATCTCATCTTCCTAGATCTTCTGCTTTCTATTCCTCTACATCTCCTTTTCTACTATATACTCTTTTGGGGATACTTAGATCATATATATCTATTGAGTTTCTATTATTAAGGTAACTACATCATTAGCTCAGTATTTTGGTTTTCTATTTTGCTGATCATTAAGTTTCCAAGTCTATGTTTACATATTGGTGTGGCCACTACCAATTATTTTAAAGAAAAATTATTAAACTAAGACACATATTTTGACAAACATTAGATGTTTGTACCATGCTGTGTATTATGAGAATTAAGACTTAAACAAGTGAGAAAGGACACAAAAACATAACCTGTGTTAAAATCTGTTAAAAGAGTGAGATTTTGTAACAATAGACAATAACTCACCAGGTAGTGTTTCCCAATAATTGAAACAGATGAGTTCTTGGCTATATATGAGTGTAAACTGAATAAGAAAACATTATTATATCGTTTTATTTGGTCTATACAATCACAATGTCAGGTAAAAATCAGTAATTATCATCAAAGAATTGTACAAGTCATAAAATTTAAGTATACAAAGTTGAACTGAAATGAAACACTGCATTTGAACACTATTGTTTCAAGAGCCAGGGAGTGATTTCAGGCTTCAGCCAGCAGGATAAAACTCAAACTGCTAACAGGACATGAAAGACTTGGGGCTAGGAAGATAGCTCAGTGGTAGAATGCTTGCCTTGCATCCATGAGGCCCTGGGTTCGATTCCTCAGCACCACATAAGCAGAAAAAGCTGGAAGTGCTACTGTGGCTCAAGTGGGACAATGCTAGCCTTGAACTGAAGAGCTGAGGGACAGTGCCCAGGCCCAGAGTTCAGGCCCCATGCGCCAAAAAAAAAGACTTGGGTACGTGACCTCTGAACCAAATGTTTCAGCCCGTGTGGACTTGTTGCGCTTTTCCACACCCTCAAGAGTCGTAAGCATTTTTCTTTTTCTTGTTTTGTCTCCTTTCCTCCTTCGGCCAAGCAAATGAACCTTTTCACGCAAAATTATTTATGCCCTCTTCTGAGCTCAGGTGAATTTTTTTTCTAATACCTCGATTAAATCACAAAACATTTCTTCTCGTCTTTCTGTTTTGCATTTTGTTTTTATTTGGTTTGATTTGAAATTTGTTTCTTTGTTTCACATAGCTCATTATTTTTCTCTTCAAAGGAGCTTGGTTAAAAGAATGCTCAAAGTACTATCTGATGAATTCATACATGTGCAAATACCTCCTATGAGTCAATTTTGTTCACTGCGGGATATTTTCTGAAGGAACTTTGAACTTTGAAGCAATCCATGTATTCTATAGAGTTCAGTCCTCATATTCAAAGTGAATGAATGAATAGCTGGGTGCCGGTGGCTCACACCCGTAATCCTAGATCTGGGCATCGCTGTTCAAAGCCAGCCGGGGCAGGAAAGTCTGTGAAACACCTATCTCTAGTAAAGCACCAGAAAACCAGAAGTGGCGCTGTGGCTCAAGTGGTAGAGAGCTAGCCTTGAGCTGAAGAGCTGAGGGACAGCGCCCAGGCCCAGAGTTCAAGCTCCATGACCGACCAAAAAACAAAACAAAAGGAATGAATAATCAGTGGTAAAAGGGTAAACAAATGAGCAGTGATGCTTACTAGACACTATGTTGAAAATGAACTATCCAACTTGTGGGGGAGGCTGGAGGGAAACACTGGGCAAAAGCTAGGGAAGAGGTGATGCTGTTCAAAAAGAAATGTACGCCTTGCCTGACTTATGTAAGTGTAACCCCTCTATACATCACCTTGGCAATAACATTAAACAAATTTGAAAGGTGCTTTCTGAGCATTTCTACCTGCGATTCTGAGGAGGAGAGGTGATTAATGGCAACATGTCTATACTTGGAAGTCTTCCAAGCTCTTCTCCCATCTCAGGTGTCCTCAATGGAGCAACCACAGAGTGGCTTGGGAGCAACTTCATCGGCTGGTAGTTGCACAAAATAAGAAAATCATAGGTTCCTGAACCATTGTATGGGAGATACCTGCACAGTCACACCTCCATGGTACTGTTCTGTGAACAAGACATTTCATAGTATTTGGTTGCTACAGATGATATAATTACTGTTAGTACCTCAATGTAATAATAACAAAATACGACTTGAATACATTATAAACACATGTATAAACAAATATAGATATAGTATATGGAATACATATAAACGAAAGTATGTGTATAAAGTACAATAGAAGCATAGTTGCTAAAGGAAAGAAATTAGAGGGTGGAAATAGAAGCTGAATGCCAATGCCTCATGCATATAATCTTAGCTAGTTAGGCATCCAAAATATGGAGGATTTCAGTTCAAAGCCTGCCTGAGCAGAAAGGTCCACGAAACATCAAAATCACCAGCAAAAAGTGGGGGCTACTACAATAGATGAGTGGAGTCAAAAAATGTGGCATCTATACATAATGGAATTTTACAATCATTAGAAAGAATAATATTGTCATTTGCAGGTAAATGGATGGACCTAGAGCAAATCATGTTAAGTGAGGTACGCCAAGCTCAGAGAAACAACAGCACATATTTTCTCACATATTCAGAAGCTAGATCTAAGGTAAACCAGGACATGTTACATTATACAAGACTCTAGGCATTCACACACAGTGAAACCAAATGAGGATATTTTTAGGGGAGACACACAAAGACACAATGCCTATGTGTCTGTGATCATATAAAATAATATTTATTGAAATAAACTGCAGAAAATGGAAACAAGAGATTTTATCTTTGTTGTTATTTTCGTTTGCTTTATGTCTTGTTTGTTCTTTGAGAGGGCAAGGGGGTGCAGAAACAGAGGTACAAAGAGTGAACAAATATAGGAGGAGTATTCACTGGACACTACGTTTAAAATGAACTATACAACTTGTAGGTAGAATGGGAAGGAAAAACTGGGAAAGAGCAATGGAAGGGGTGACATTTTACAAAAAGAAGTGTACTTAATACCTGACTTAAATAACCGTAACCCCCTTCTACATCACCTTTATAACAATAAAAAATTGAGGGGGGGAGGCTAGAGGTATGGTTCAAATGGCAGAGAATTAGCTAAGCAAGAAGTCAAATGTCACAAGGCCTTGAGTTCAAACCCAAATCCCAGTAGCAAAAAAAAAAAAAACTCTAAAACATGAAATTGAAGAGGTCAGCAGTATTACACCCTGATGCATGAAATCGAGACATGTTCCTAAGGTTCAGCAGAAAAAAATAACTGAATTTTTTTTTAAATATAAGAATTTGAAATTTGTGGGACTGACCAAAAACCCAATAGAGGTAGATGAGCCAAGCTTGGAGACAGACCCTAGGTGCGGTAATATGGACCCGTTACTAAAATATCTTCGTTTCAGTAGCCATGGAGGTGAAGAATTGTAGTGCCCCTTAAGACTAAGTTGGGCTGGATGGTAAAAGGTCATAAGATTCAAACCAAAAAACTAGCAGTATTGATTTAAAATGTGATGATTCTGATATCCGATTGCTGAGTCTTAATCTTAGCCACTGTGAATTTGCAGTACATTGTTGGAAAATTCACTGTATAATCAATACTTCAATCTCCTACACTATGACACTACTGTAATTCTATCTTATCTGTTTCAATGGAGTGCATGAGACAGCATATATTAGATGAAGTTATTTTCTATTCAAATAAAAGGATTGCAAAACATAGTGAGTCATGGATAGTATTAAAACTTAAGATGTGTGTGTGTGTGTGTGTGTGTGTGTGTGTGTGTGTGTGTGTCCATGTCCAGGGATATTAAAACTTAAGATGTATTTGTGTGTCGATATATAGGGTCAGAGAGAAGCTGACAAATCCACCAGGATTCTGGGTGCTCAGCAGCTGTAAAAACCTGCTATAGGGACAGAGAGAAGCTGACAAATCCACCAGGATTCTGGGTGCTCAGCAGCTGTAAAAACCTGCCCACAAACTGTCCCCATTATGTCAGTCATATAAGGTCTGTCTCATGAAGACTCACCTAATGTAATGCCCCTCTTTAAACTAGACATAGTAAGGATGCATCAAGTAAGCATAGTCTACAGAAGCCTAGTTTCTCCTGTAGACTATCCAGGAAAGTGATGAACAGGGGAACAGAAAAATTAGAGATACAAGAACATTAAATGAAGAAAGGAAGCCCAAAATTGAAATTCTAGAATAATTGGCCTGGAGAATGTTCTGTAAAGAGTGTCTCTCTGGACCAGTTACCAAGAGTTGTTATTAGCTGTAATACATGGCCTCTAAATATTGAATCCTTGGATTGCTAAAGTCCTAAAAATAGGATATTAAATTTTATAAATCTGTAGTTACATATATTTTTCTAGGGGAAAGAGTCTTTTCACAACAATTATTTACTTTTAAAACAATCTAGCATAATAGGTATAACTCTTCCATTTTAGCAAAAGTCATACATTTGTTTTATGTACCAAGCATCAAGTGGGAAATGCAAGCTTTGAATCAAAACCAACACTGGGCATAACATGATGTCAAGGCCAGGCTGGAGTATTAATCAGGTTAACCTGTATGCATTATTTGTCATACAAGATTTGTCTACAAGAATAACTGTTCAACATTTGTAAGATTATTTTTTTGTTGCTTTGTATGTCCTTCCCCCACAGTATAGCCCCTGCTTTCACTGTATTTGATGTTGATATAATTTGTGGAGGGGAAGGGGAAAAACAAATTGTTTAAATAGGGTTACAGGTGGACCCATTGCAACAATGAGATATACAAGTCGTATGTCAAAAATGAACTTTACAACTTTGGTGGGGGGGCAGGGAGGATTGGGTGGGGGGTGGGGGGAGGATGGGAAGGGATGGGAAGGGGAAACAAAGGAGGAGGCTACAATGCTTGATAAGAAATGTACTCATTATCTTGCCCATGTAATTGTAACCCCTCTGTACAGTATTTTCACAATAAAAAAAGAATGAAAAAAAAGAATAACTGTTCATTTTAGAAAAGAATATTTAAGGAATATAGAATTTTTCCTATATAAAAGGAAACACTTTAAATGTATGGATTATTTTATTTAATACTAATTCTGCCCCTTCACCTTTCAAAAACTTGTCCTTCTAAAAATTATATTGTGAAGTAAGCCAGGCAAAGAAATATAGGTCCCATATATTAGTTATTTAATAACTAATATATGTCTGAGACAAACAGAAACTGTCAGACAAGTTGATGTTAGGCGAAATGAACCCCAAGATAAGGATTCAAATATTTTTTCTTTCTTGCTATTGTTTCAACATATTTATAAGATGATTTCTTTGTTGCTTTGTATGTACCTCCCCCAGGGTATAAGCCCTGCTTTCACTGTATTTGATGTTGATATAATTTGTGGAGGGGAAGGGAAAAAACAAACTGTTTAAATAGGGTTACAGATGGACCCATTACAACAATGAGATGAACAAGACTTATGTAGAAAAACAAACTTTACAACTTTGGAGGGGTGGGGGGTGGGGGAGATGGGGGGTGGTAGGGGGTGAGGGGGTGGGGGGTGGAGAGGGGAAGGGATGGTATGGGGAAACAAAGGAGGAGGCAATAGTGTTTGCTAAGAAATGTATTCACTATCTTGCCCATGTAATTGTAACCCCTCTGTATGGTATTTTCACAATAATAATAAAAATAAATAAATAAAATATAAAAAGAAAGGAATACAGGCAAAAAAAAACAACTTGTCCTTCTATAATTCCCTCAAAGCAGCATCTCTGGGAGTGATGGTTATATCCTGTATAAAATTTTAAGCTTCTCTGTCAATGCATTTACTTATTCAGACAGGGCTAGAATGTTGGCAATGTTCAGGAATAACATCAGCTGGAAAGTTGAATAATGAGTAGTATTAAAACTTAAGATAACTAGTGTAAGAGATGTTAAGTTCAAAGACAAGGTAAAGCATTAGGCAACATTCACATAAACCTCTCTGGTGATGTTTAATAAAATATGAAGATAGAAATCATTTGATTAATTTTGATCTAGAAATAAGACAGTCAAAATATCCCATGTATTAAACTATCTCTGCCAGTCTGCTTTCATTTCCATAACAAATACCTCAGATAACTCACAAAGAAGAAAGCTTTCTTTTCTTTGTACTTTTTTTTGCAAAAATACTGTATAGAGGGGTTACATTTACATGAGCAAGGTAATGAGTGCATTGCCTATCAAGCATTATTACCTCCTTTGTTTTTCCCCTACCATCTTTTCCCTCCAACCTCCACAACTACTCCCCCCCTCTTCCACCAATGTTAGATAGTTCATTTTCAACATAGTGTCTTGTACATCTCATTGTTACAATGGGTCAACCTGTATCCCAATTTAAGCATTTTGTTTTTTCCCTTCCCCTCTCCGAATTAGAGAAGTGTATGTACAAAATGCAGGGCACTGACATCAAATACAGTAAAAACAGGGGTTATACCGTGGGGGAGGAACATACAAAGAAACAAAAAAATCACATGGAACATTAGAAATACATTAGAAACAATAGCAAGAAAGAAAAAAATATTTGTGTCCCTATCTTGGGGTCCATTTCATTTAACATCATCTTATCTGGTCATATGTACTTAGCTTTTGACATTTTCTACTTGTCCTACACATGTACTAGTTATTGCAAATAAGGGAAACCATGGGACCTATATTTCTTTGAGCCTAGCTTACTTCACTTAATATAATTTTTCCAAGTCTTTCTATTTCCTAACAAATGGGGTGATGTCATTCTTTCTGATGGAGGCATAGGATTCCATTATATATATATATATATATATATATATATATATATATATACATATATATGTATATATACATATATATCACATTTTCTTGATACATTCATCTACTAAGGGGCACTGGTTTGGTTCCATATCTTAGCTATGGTAAATAATGCTGCGATAAACCTAGTTGTACTGGTAGCCTTAGTATGGCCTTGTTTGTGATCATTTGGGTAAATGCCCAAAAGTGGGATTGCTGGGTCATAGGGGAGCTCTATGTGAAATCTTTTGAGGAACCTCCATACTGCTTTCCAGAGTGGTTGAACAAGTTTACACTCCCACCAACAAGGCAGTAGGGTTCCCTTTTGGTCATATCCCCTCCAACATCTGTTGTTATTAGATTTCTTGATTATAGCCATTCTAACTGGGGTGAGGTGGAATCTCAATGTTGTTTTGATTTGCATTTCTTTTATGGTTAGAAAAGTTGAGCATTTATTCATGTGTCTATTGCCATTCTTATTTCCTCTTCAGAGAAGTTTCTCTTTAAGTCTTTTTTCTTTCTTTCTTTCTTTTTTCTTTTTTTTTTTATTTTATTCGTGAACATACTGTACAGAGGGGTTACAATTACATGGGCAGGATAATGCGTACATTTCTTACCAAGCATTGCAGCCTCCTCCTTTGTTTACCCTTCACATCCCTTCCCAGCCTCCCCCCTCCCCTCCCAATCCCAATCCTCTCCTCCCCTCCCCCTGCACCGATGTTGTAAAGCTCGTTTTGGACATGACAACTTGTACTTCTCATTGTTGCAACAGGTCCACCTGTATCCTTAAACGACTTGTTTTTCCCCATCTCCTCCACAAGCTATACTGACATCAAATATAGTGAAAGCAGGGGTTATACTGTGGGGGAAGGACATACAAAGCAACAAAGAAATAATCTTATAAATGCGTTAGAAACACATGCATGAAAGAAAAAAAAACATTAAAATATATATCTAAGGGTTCATTTTCCTAACATCACATTATCTGACCTTTTCCGCTTGACTCATA
Organism: Dipodomys spectabilis; assembly: GCF_019054845.1. Lineage (NCBI taxonomy): Eukaryota > Metazoa > Chordata > Mammalia > Rodentia > Heteromyidae > Dipodomys > Dipodomys spectabilis. The sequence goes on from NW_024870740.1 coordinate 4,360,890, forward strand.
AATATACTAGATATTGCAAATAAGGGAAACCATGGGACCTATGTTTCTTTGGGCCTGGCTTACTTCACTTAAAAGTTTTTCCATTTCCTAACAAATGGGGCAATGTCATTCTTTCTGATGAAGGCATAGAATTCCATTGTGTATATATACTATCCCACTTACTTATCAGGCAGTTATTTCTTTAAGGATTTGTTGTTGGGAGATTCAATTTTTTGAGTTCCAAGTATATTTTAGATATGTGACCCTTGTCTGTTGTATTTCTTGTGAAGATCTCCCAATCTGTGGGCTTCCTATTGATCTTGCTAGCTATCCTTTGCCAACCTGAGAAAGGTTTCTTTTGGTTTACAGTTTTAGAGGTTTTTGTCCACAATCAATGGAGCCCATTGCTTTGGGGCCTGGGACAAGGAAACACATGGTGTGGCAGAGCAAAACTACTCACCTCATAGCCACAGAGCAAAGGAGAAGGAAACTATCTCATTCAAGGGCATCCTGCCAATGACCTGAAGACTTCTCACGAGCCCTACCTCATAAAGGCTGTACAATCTCCCTGTACTACCATGCTGAAAAGCAAGCTTGTGTCTCATGGACATTGGGAGGACAATTTAGATCTAATGCGTAGCATCATCATTCTAATTAAATTGCCAAATATCCTTTGTGGAAGCAGAATTGTTACTAACAAATACAAAAATGCGTAAGGACACAAAACAACCTTCCATAATTTAAGAAGTACATCTATAGCTGAGAATAAATGTAGAAGAAGCTAGGAAGGGAGAAAAAAGTGTGGGTTACAAAGTCTCTGAGATTCTGAAGATTACTCTTGATTGTAAAAGTAACAGAGTCTTGGAAAGTGGCTCTCTATTGTCTAACCCTGAAAACCTACAGCCCCTGGGAAATCAAAACAGGTGAGAAAAGTGCTAACCTCTGATCTTCCAATACTGGAAAGCATCTCATCTGTCCCTATAATACCCAGCCTTCTGTCACATCTACCCTCCACTGTTTTCTGAGTGACAAAAAGTACACGTCTTGTTCAACCTGTCATGATGAAGTCTGTCACAGCATGCTTTTCGGAGAAGTTCTATTCTTCTGTCACTTTTCTGGCCTTGGTACTTCAGGAATCTTCCTCCAAAGCCTTCTGCATATAAGCTGCAACAATCCAATTCCAAGACTCATCCCTTATAGACATTCCAAGAGGAAGATTCTAACCCAAATCCCTATCATGAAGGTGCCTGCTCAAGGATTTCTTACCATGGAAAAAATTCTAAGGTATAAAACTTCTCAAAGAGCCTGAATGTGTCTGAATTGGGCAGCTGTGTTCAATGGAGCTAAAAGAATCAATCCTGAAATGTTAATATGAGTGTAGAGAGAAATTGGGCCAGTACGGTCTCTTAAAGGATAGAGCAGCAAGTTCTATTGTTTCACAAATCTTTATTTCTCTGACCTTTTCAAGATATTGTCCTGCATCAAGGGTAGCCTTGAACATGGTTCAAGCCTGGCCCAGGCAAAATAACAAGACTGTCTTTCAAATAACAAATAAGATATTGGTGGTGCACATCTATAATTCTCTGAAGGCAGAGGTAGGAAGATTGCTATCACAAGTTTGAGCAAAAGCATGAGACTCTATCTAATGAAACATCAGCAAAAAAGAATGGGGAGTGTGGCTCAAGTGATAAAGAACTAGTCTAGCAAAAGCAAGGCCCTGAGTCTAATCCTCAGTTATCTACAAAGAAAAGAAAAGAGAAACAGGCAGGTGTGTCTATAAAAGTTAAGAGAACCCATGAGCAGACATATTACAAAGGAAGATATAAGACCAGCAAGGATCACTACTATAATCAACCATCAGAAAAATGCAAATAAAAATCACAAAGGTATTATGGCGAAGTCACAAAATAGTCTAATATTCACAAATGAGTTTAAGTCTTTGATATTAGTGAGAATGCAGAAATACAGGATGCTCAAAAATTGCTGTTGAGAGTATAAAATGGTACAATTACATCAAAGACTGTTTGGTTGTTTTATAAACTTCATCTTACAAAGCTGAACAAATTGATTGGTATATCTTTGTGTTTGGATCAAGAAAATGTGATATATACATATATGCATATATGCATATATATATATATATATATATATATATATGAATTCCATGCTTCCATCAGAAAGAGTGGCATTGTTCCATTCGTAAGGAAATTGAAAAACTTGGAAAAAATTATACTAAGCAAAGTAAACCAGATCCAAAAAAAATAGGCTGAATGGTTTCCCTCAGTTGTAATAACTAGAAGATGTTCATAAATCAACAAATTAATCCAATGGATGGTAAAAGACAAATAATTACACCTGGACATAATTAATTAAACAGCAGTCTAAACATTCACGCAGTGAGAACAAAGGAGAATATTCTTAGGAGAGGATCACAAGTGCTCAATAGCAATGTGCATATGTCATATAAAATGATGTTTATTGAAATGAATGCTAAGAAATGGAAACAAGAGTTTTTTTATTGTACTGTTCTGGTTCTTTTTTTGTTTTTGTTTTTTTCCTTCTTGTTGTTACTTTTGACTTCTGGACCCTTTTTCTTGTATTATCTGACTTAGGAAGGGGAAGTACAGAAATGGTGGGACAAAGGATGAACCAATTCAGCATTGAAACCCACTAGACACTTACATAGGAAATTAACTGTACAATTTGCAAGGAAAGGATGCTGGGAGAGGAAAATGGAGAGAGAATGAAGGAGGGGGTAACACTGTTCAAAAGGAAATGTACTCATTACCTGACTTATGTAACTGTAACTCCTCTGTACATTACCTTTATAATAAAATTTTAAAAATCTAACAATAATACTAGTAATAACAATAAACGCTTTGACTTGACAATTTTACTAGGGTGACTCCTTTCCTCAAACCAAACCAGATTTTCACACAAATACTGGCACATAAATGATCCACCTAAAAATATTCTTAATATTAGCTCCAAACTGGAAACAACCCAAATATCCTACAATACAAGAATAAATTATTATATTTTGGTTTGCACATAGAAGGAAGTGCTATAGAATGAGACCAATTTCATGCACAAAACACTGTAAATGAATCTCAAAACAATACTGAGATGAAGAAAACACATCCAAAGGACGAATAATGTATTATTTCATTTACGCTTTCTAAAAGAAGCACAACTAACCCATGGTGATAAAAGTAATAATAGTGGTTGCTAATAGGAGATGTAGACATGAGTGGAAGGAGCACAAGTGGGCCTCAGGAAAGACAGAAATAATGTTCTGTATCTTATTTAAGGCCATGAAGTCGTAGTAAGTGCATTTGTCTAAAATTATTAAGCAGTTACAGTACATGTATTTTACTGTATACAAATAAGCCTTCAATGAGGAAACAATCTGGAGTGGTTTTATTCAAAGGAAAAGTCTGTCTGGGCAGACGTACACGCAAGTGTGTCTTTCTGGTTGCTACAGTGACTACAGCTGCAGATGTATGAGCCCTCATAAGGCAGTCATTGTGGAATGCTCCATTATCAAGTGCTGTGAAAGAGTTCTATCTTCCTTTAGACTGGCTAATTTATATCCCAGCCTACAACAATACCTCTACCTTTAGGTTTTTTAACATAGGTCATCACAAAGAATGATAAGCCATACATGTCACAAACAACTACATCTTTTCTTATTCTAGCAGTAACTGAACATAAGTATGTATTACTCATCTCACAGAGATAAAAAAAATCTACTTTTTTATTCTAAGCTTATAAAACTGAGTCTAGACCTCCACAGCTATCTTAAAGGCTGTGTCAATTTTTTTTTCTTTTGCATTCTATAAAACTAGCAATAAATAAATAATAATGCTTAAACATCCACTTTGCATTCCTTTATTTGTTATTACATGCTTAGGCATATCTTTTGGTTTTCAAGTGCCCTGGACATACATTGACACCAAGGAAGTTGCTATGGCAACCAAAGGCAACCACACATTGAGATTTACAGGCAAGTAATTTGAGAAACCCTGGAGCAAAAGATGAGTGCTTAATAGTGTTCTAGTTACCCCAAGGCATATTAAAATTAAACAAAGCTGAAAGAATAAAACATTTTCTGTAAAGATCTGGTGTTCAGAATGTGCAGAATGATGTTTGTTTGATGTTTTATAAAAAAGTCAGATTTGGATTCTCTGATTCTTCATTACATTTTTTTAATCTACAGTTAAATAAATAGGCTAGGTCAATATTAGTTACCAAAAATAGATTAATGCCACCTAGTTGTTTGTTAATTCCAACCATTGACTTAAAATTAAATGAACCCAGCTAGAGGCTGTGTCTCAAACCTATAATCAATCCTAGCTACTCAGGAGGCCAAGATCTGATCATTGTGTTTCAAAAGCAGGCAGGAAAGTCTGCAGGACTCTTGCCTCCCATGAACTACCAAAAAGCTGCAAGTAGAGCTGTGGGTCAAGTAGTAGAGTGCCAACCTTGAGCAAAAAAGCTCACGGACAGCTCGTAGGCTTTGAGTTCAAGCCCCAGGACCAGCACAAAAAAAAAAAAAAAAACCACTAAATAAACCCTTAAACCTAAAAGTGATTCACAAAGAGACCCTGATTCCAGAGTGGACCCAATAATGTGTACCACAAAAAGCCCAGTTTGGAGACTGCTGATAAATATCCAACTAGCATGAAGTTCACAGCCTCACAAACACCAATATTTACAGTGAATTATGTAAGATACTAAAATAGCAGGAGGTTTGATCCATTGATATCTCTACTGCAGCTCACCAAAACGGAGAGATAGATTTTAACTTGTTTTCTTACTTTTTTTTATTACTTACCAGATTTAACCATTTCATGTTTGCCTAAAACCGTCAAAATCAATTTTTTATAATAGTGTAGCTTCTCACACTTCATAAAACACTTCCTGACATAAAATGGTTTCCTGAACATTTGACAAGTTGCATGGGGACAGAAGCAGATGGGAGAGGGAGAGAGGGATAACTCAACTCAAGATGTCTTGTATGCAAAATGGGCACGTTAAGTTGAAACCTCTCTGTGAAACTATTTGATGATAATGATGTAAAAATCATTAAAAGTCAAAATGTTTTCTAAGTTTCAGACTAATTACTGCTCAATTTCAAAATGCTCAATTAGCACACTTTAAAAAAATGATACCATACCTCTATTAAAAACTCAGTAAGATGCAAACATAAAGGGGACCCAAACAGGGAAAGAAGAAGTAAAACTTTCCCTCTTTGCAGACGACATGATCTTGTATTTAAAGAATCCCACAGACTCCACTCCCAAATTACTCAAGCTGATTCAAAACTTTGGCAAAGTAGCAGGGTATAAAATTAACCCTCAAAAATCAATGGCTTTTCTGTATGCCAACAATGAGAAAAGTGTGGCTGAAATTAGGAAAGCAACTTCATTCGGAATAGCCCCACAAAAAATAAAATACCTAGGAATTAAATTAACCAAAGAAGTGAAGGACCTCTATGATGAAAACTTTAAACACTTGAAAAAGGAAATCAAAACAGTACTTTGAAAGTGGCAAAACCTCCCATGCTCCTGGATTGGAAAGATCAACATCGTGAAAATGGCAATACTCCCCAAGGCTATCTACAAATTCAGTGGGATACTTTCAATATTCCAACCTCATTCTTCAAGGGAACAGAAAAGGCAATCCAAAAATTCATATGGAACAATAAAAGACCCCAAATAGCAAAAACGATCCTCAACAGAAAGAACAGTGCTGGAGGAATATAAATACCAAATTTCAAACTCTACTACAAAGCCATAATAATCAAAACAGCTTGGTACTGGCACAAGAACAGACCTCAGGACCAATGGAATAGAACTGAAAACCCAGAAATGAGCCTACAGACTTATAGCCATCTAATCTTCGATAAGGGAGCTAAAAAAATAGAATGGGAGAAAAAAAGCCTCTTCAGTAAATGGTGTTGGAAAAATTGGTTAACTACTTGTAGAAAACTAAAGCTAGATCTTTACATATCACTCTGCACCAGAATCAACTCCAAATGGAGTCAAAGACCTCGGAGTCAAAGCAGACACTCTGAAAACATTACAGGATGGAATAGGAGAAACCCTAGGTCTCCTTGACACAGGCCAAAATTTTCTTAATAGAAACTCAGAAACACAACAAATCAAAGAAAGGTTGGACAAATGGGATTGCATGAAATTGCAGAGCTTCTGTATGGCAAAGAACATAGCTAGCAAGATCAATAGAAAGCCCATGGATTGGGAGAAGATCTTCACTAGCCATACAATGGACAAAGGTCCCATATCTAAAATATACCGGGAACTCAAAAATTTAAATCCCCCAACAACAAATCTTCAAAGAAACAACTGCCCAATAAATAAGTGGGCTAAAGACTTAAAGAGAAACTCCTCTGAAGAGGAAAGAAGGATGGCCAATAGACACATGAAGAAAGGCTCAACCTCTATAGCCATAAAAGAAATGCAAATCAAAACAACATTGAGATACCACCTCACCCCAGTTAGAATGGCTATAATCAAGAACTCTAATAACAACAGATGCTGGGGAGGGGGGTGGACAGAAGGGAACCTTACTACATTGTTGGAGGGAGTGTAAACTTGTTCAACCACTTTGGAAAGAAGTATGGAGGTTCCCCAAAAGACTCCACATAGAGCTCCCTTATGACCCAGCAATCCCACTTTTGGGCATTTACCCAAATGATCACAAACAATACCACACTAAAGCTACCAGCAAGACTATGTTTATTGCAGCATTATTTACTATAGCTAAAATATGGAACCAACCTAGATGCCCTCAGTAGATGAATGGATCAAGAAAATGTGGTATATATCTATATATAGTATATATATATATATATACTATATATATATGTATATATATATATATATATATATATATATATACAATGGAATTCTATGCCTCCATCAGAAAGAATGACATTGCCCCATTTGTTAGGAAATGGAAAGACTTGGAAAAAAATTATATTAAGTGAAGTAAGCCAGGCCCAAAGAAACATAGGTCCCATGGTTTCCCTTATTTGCAATAACTAGTATATGTCTAAGTCAAGCAGAAAAGGCCAGATAAGTTGAAGTTAGGGGAATGAACCCTAAGATATGTATTCAAATGTTTTTTTTTTCTTTCATGCGATTGTTTCTAACACATTTATAAGATTATTTCTTTGGGGGCTGGGAAGGTGGCTCAGTGGTAGAGTGCTTGCCTTGCATGCATGAGGCCCTGGGTTCGATTCCTCAGCACCACATAAGCAAAAAGAAAAAAAATCAGGAACTGGCGCTGTGGCTCAAGTGGTAGAGCGCTAGCCTTGAGCTGAAGAGCTGAGGGACAGCGCCCAGGCCTAGAGTTCAGGCCCCATGACCGGACCCAAAAAAAAAAAAAAAAAGATTATTTTTTTATTGCTTTGTATGTCCCTCCCCCAAGGTATAACCCCTGCTTTCACTGTATTTGATGTTGATATAATTTGTGGAGGGGAAGAAAATACAAATCGTTTAAATAGGGATACAGGTGGACCCATTGCAATAATGAGATGTAGAAGTCGTTATGTCAAAAACTATCTTTACAAATTTGGTGGGGGTGGGGGAAGATGGGAAGGGATGGGAAGGGGAAACAAAGGAGGAGGCTACAATGCTTGGTAAGAAATGTACTCATTATTTTGCCCATGTAATTGTAACCCCTCTGTACAGTATTTTCACAATAATAATAATAATAATAACTCAGTAAGAGATTTGCCTAGAGTCCTGAGTCTTCTGAGTATAAACTATGGAACATTGGGCAAGATCTCTCATATCTATCTAAATCTGAATTACTTTGTAAGGTGGGAATGATAATCATGTCATCTCAGAAGATTGCTGATTACATTTTAAATAATAATATATACAAAATGGTTTGAAGTTATACAATTAGTCATCTTAATGTTCTTTTTCTTGGGGGGGAGGCGGGAGGGCTGAAATCAGGGCCTGCGCACTGTCCCTGAGCTATTTTTTGTTCAAGGCTAGCACTCTATTACTTGAACCACAGCTCCATTTCTGACTTTTTTTGGTGGTTAATTGGAGATAAGAGTCTCATGGACGTTCCTGCCTGAGGTTGGTTTCAAACCATGATATTCAGATTTCATTCTCCTGAGTAGCTAGGATTATGGGCATGAGCTACCAGTGTGCAAGTAATGTTCAGTATTTTGTAGCTGAAAATTCTCAGTTGTTTCTATCACGTCTTCAATGACCATAGATTCTACTCTTAGGCAACACAAAGAAGTAATGTGGGATCATAAAATTAAGAACTAATAAAGAAGATTGCACAGTTCCAGGAGTTGAAATAACAATAATGGTTGCCACTTATTGGGTGCCAGGCAAATTCCTTGAGGTTTGCTTTATATCCTTTATTTCCACCCACAACCCTATGAGATAGACCTTAACTCCATTCCAGAGACTAAGAATACCAATTGAAAGAAACTATTTTTGCCCATAAGTATCACATCCTTAAGAGAACCACATCTCCCATTCCATGGTATCCTTTCTCTTACCACTACCTGACTTCCTATGACTGTAAGAGTAGAAATATGTGAAGCTGGACCAAGAATTCCTTTGTGCATTTCAATATAGAATTCAAGAGAAACACTCCCATTTCAAGCCACTAAGGAATCATAGCAATGATCTGAGACTGTTGGTGGTCATCTTGCCTACTGTAAACCACTAACCACTGATGCAGAGTAGTCAAGCAGATCACCAGTGCTAAGAAAGATGAAGCCCTGGGAACATTAACATGAACCTGATCTATCAAACTAGGCTTGGATAGTCTAAATCTCTTTCATTAAGCAAGTTGAGTTTCTGTGAAGGGGTCCTAGAAGGCAATGGAATTCACCCAGCTACAAAAACTAAAATAAAACAATTATTTGATGAAGAGGATATTGATAGTGATGTTAAAGGTTAGAAACTGTGAGAACAAGAAGAGTGGAAAGGGTTGTCTCACAGGAGTAGGTGAATGCAGGATCAGGAGATGTGAGCACAGAAGCAGGGACACAGGCAGAGCAAGAAGACAACAGCTACTCCCTCCAATCACTCCTCAATCTCCTATAAGTACCAAACCTGATCCTAATCAAACTGGCAAAGGTGCCCAGGTGAGCAGCTCAAAGGATCAGCATCATCACAAGACAGAAAAGGTCAGGGGCTATATGGGGAGTAGGAGGCTGTGGGGAAGCAACACCACTATTGGCTTTCTTTGACATCAAAGAAACCTGACTACCTCCTGAGAAATGTACCTAAAGCAGAACAGCTAGTAAATAATGCGGAAGGCAGGAAGCAGTCCAGATCTATTACTCCCGGAATCAATGCTTTTTCTGCTGTATTTCAAGGATTTTGATTCTCTGATCAAAACCTCCATTCCAAAGAGCTCAGTGGCAGAGTGCGCCTCAAGCTCTGAATAACTAATAAAGAAGCCCTAATCTCAACAATTCAATACCTCACCAGCCTTTGTGAGGGTCTGTTATTCTGGTTTCATCTATAGACGATACAGTGCAGCTAATATCATAGTGAGAGAATCCCCTGAGCCACGACTACTCACTCCTCTTTTCTTTAAGACATCAGAGACACAGTGTTTGCATCATTCAATTCTACAATCCTTTGAGAATGACTTGAGTGACCACAGATGTTTCTGGGCACTTCAGCATTGTCTGGGGACAAAAGAGTAATATATGCACAATGGGATAGAGAAATATTATATTGAAAAAAATAAAATAGAAAATATCATTATAAAGAAGACAAACTATCTGTGTCTGTGAAAATTAAGATTGCTAGCTTAGAGCTTTAAAATTAAGAGATGCTTTTTTGATCTAAGACATCAAAGGTAGACTTATAGGCACATAAGGTTCTGGGTCTTTGGAGAAATAAAATATGGTCTCTTTCTCAGTTGATTTATGCAACAAATGCCTCTTTTGTTCCATGTAAATCGTAGCCCTCCTTGTGAGTAGAATAAAAAGATAAGAAACAATCTGCAGTTTCTTTTTTATAATCATAGCATTATTACTATTATTCAGTCTATATTCTACATACATGTGAAAACATATCATATTTGTCTTTCTGAGCTTGGCTTATCTCACTTAAAATGATGATCTCAAATTCCAGACATTTTTCCTGCATACATTTCATTCTTCTTTGTAAACATATATAACTTCATTGAATATAAAGTACCACATTTGAGATAGTGTCCCATATGATAGGAATTAAAGCAACTGCCACCAATCTGGCCCTATGTTCATAGGATTTTTAATAAAATTGTTCTCATGGATATAATATATATACATATATGGCAAGAGAAGATTAAGTAGTAATTGATAATATATCCAGACAACAAATGAATGACACACAGTAAAGAAAAATAAATTAATTATACTTAAATGTATCAATACATGTTTATAATTCATGTATACTTAGATGTATTGTGAATATGAAAGGAAGAAAGCATAAATGCTGAGGTTTTGTGGGGCTTTTTGCTTTTGTTCTTGGTGGTGCTGGGGTTTTAACTCAGAGCCTCACACTTTCTCCACTTGCTTGCTTGACTGGTGCTCTACCAGTTGAGCCGTGGGTCTAGCCTGCCCTTTTGCTAGTTATTCTGGAAATGGGATCTCATAAACTTTTCTTCCTAGAATGGCTTCAAACCACAATCTTCCAAATCTCAGCCTCCTATAAAGCTAGAATTACAGATGTGAGAACACTAGCACCCAAAAGTAGATGAGTTTTTGAAGGCAAGTTCTCCTTTTTAAAGGAAAAATAGACATAACATGATACAATGTATATAAAGTACCAATAAGAACATGCCAAACAACATATTTACACAATAACTTTAAGGTAAAATATCAAAGAAAATGAAAATTATGTTTCATTGAAATCCAGGAGAATAGGTGCTTTTGAGTGAGAAAAATAGATATGAAATCACAGGAGAACTTCTAGAAGCTAAAAGGAATTGATATGGTTCTGATTTCAAAGTAGATGGTCAGTGGTCAAATGTTCATTCATCACTGTTTATTTGATTGTTGTTCCTCTCTAAACTGTGGCTGCACATCAAGCATAAGTATTTATATCTGAGATATCTCACATTGAAACATTTTTAAACATATGCACAAACACACACACACAATGAGTAAATAATTTTTTTTAAAGCTACATGATGATTCAGGTCCAGTTCCATGTTCAAATTACTGACTTGTTGGCCTGTTATTAAATCTGCCTCATCCTTTGGAGAGCAAGTCTTTCTTTTTTAAAAAAAAATCATGTTAGGGCTGGGAAGGTGGCTCAGTGGTAAAAAAAAAAAAAAAATCATGTTAAACTTCCATAAGTGGAGTATTAATTCTACAAGAGCTCTATTGATAAAATTGGGGGAGAGTCAAGAATTTCATCATTTTAAATAGCTTTGAAATCTTTCTCAAATTAGGGATGGGATGAAAGTGATGAATTTTACCAGCAATTCCCATACCAAACCAAGCTTCCTTCATATGCTGCAGCATGTAGCTAGACGATAAAAACAGAAATAGAAACTCACCTGGAAAACTAGATTATTAAAGTGTAGACAACTTCAAGAGCACTGAAGAGAAATAAAGCTTTCAAATAAGAATAGGATAAGTTAGGAGATGTTTGAGGAAAGTTAAAATTAAGCCTGATCTGAGCAATTGAGGCCAAACCCATTAATAAATGCCAACACAAACACCAGCTTGCAGGTGTTGGGGAAGGATGGATGGAGGTAACAGTTGATACATGAAAAAAAAAATCCAGCTTACAAAACCTGGTCTTCAAGCCTGCAAAAACATTCAGATTGGGCTGGGAAGGTGGCTCAGTGGTAGAGCGCTTGCCTTGCATGCCTGAGGCCCTGGGTTCGACTCCCCAGCACCACATAAGCAAAAAGAAAAAAGCCAGAAGTGGCACTGTGACTCAAGTGGTAGAACGCTAGCCTTGAGCTGAAGAGCTGAGGGACAGCGCCCAGGCCCAGAGTTCAGGCCCCACAACCAGACCCCCCCAAAATAAATTCAGATTTACTTTACAGAAGAAGAAATTGATATTACAACATACTAGAAGTAGTCCATAAAATATCTATCCTCCAATATTTATCAGCACTGACAGAAAGAAGAATCGCCTAACTGCAAACGGCTGACCTTCAAGCATTAAACATTTAGCATGCTATTTTTATTCATACATTTTTGTCCTAATTTCTAATTATAGTTGAGAAATTTGTTTTAATTATCTCTTTTCTCCAGTCTTTCATTTTCAGCCCCACACTGCTTTGGGTGTGAAATTGATAATGAGAATAAAACTGATAAAAACATGTGAGAACAGAGGCAAACATCAGACTCAAGATACTGAACTAGTTTTGCCAAATATAAGTTTTTAGACAATCTAAGCTTGTTTTATAAAGATGTTTCAAAAACAAATCTTTGTTAATTGTTTTATAAAGATGTTTCAAAAGCAAATCTCTGTTAATACTAGAACACATCAAGATCACAAAGAAGAAGGAGAAAGAAGAAGGAGTGGGGGAAGAACAGGAGGAAGAAGAGGAAGGGAAAAAAAGAAGCAGTAAAGGTATCTACTATTTCAATGTTTTTACTTAATTGAAAATACTAACTCCAGGAAGTTTTTTAACTTCATAAAATAATTCCTTTGCTTTGCCAGTAAATACAGTAGATACAAATAATATCTTTATGTCTTCAATGATAAGATGAGATTCCCCAGAACCATCAATCTCAACAAATCCAAGTCTTTCTGGAAATAAAGAACATCACAATCCAGTATCATAAAAGAATTCAGTAACTTTAACTCTGGGTTTCGGCAGTAAAATACTAGAGATTATTTTCACTAAAATTAATGAATTTGTCAGGTTCTCTAGCTCTGTAACAAATAAGCATAGAGAATATATACCCTAGGAACATGAAAAATCCTAGATTAATATTGAATGAACAGGGAAGGTTCGACAGGACTTTCTGCCCCATTCTCCCTGAAGACAAACACAAACAGTAAGCCAAGAAGCTGATATGAATCAAACCCACAAACACATGCATTAGTTTCAGCAATACCACCAGGGCTTTTAAATGTCAAAGAAAAAGTATACTTTAATAAAAATACATAAAAACTCTACTGAAAAATTAATGTAGTACACCATGTGCAAATAAACCCCGACATGAATAGAAAGTTGAGATTAACTTCATGCACCAGTAAACTTTAGATAACAAATCGCTGCGACGATTTCTTTCCTGCTTGCAAATGCAAATGGAGGACTTGGGGGAAATAGTCAGTACATAATTTGGGTCAAAATTTTTAACACAAACAACTTAGATATGCACAGTATGTGTTGCTTATTTGTTTGTGTATAGTTTTTCTCCTGGAGCTCCTATCTTCCAGTTCAAAGGGAAACAAATTGAATGCATATCTAACCTAGTTTAAGCCTGATGTGATTTGATAAATTAAATAGTATCTTCCAGCAATATTCAGTCTGTCTGGTAAGGAAAGAGCTCTGTCTCCTGAATTCCCTCTGTCTCTTTCTTCTCATCCAGTGGAAGTGGAGACCAGTGTCACATGGACAAACATGGTGATCTTGAGTATGATGGGCTGATCTCCTAGATTATGCCTGGTTGGTGGCTACTGTCTTGTACTCTTGGTTAGAGTCTGCCACTTCTGTCTTCCCCTCCCTTCCTTCCTCCCTCCCACTCTCTTCCTCTCCTTTTCTTCTCTTATTTTCCTCCTCCTTCCTCTTCCTCTCTTCCTTCCTTTCCCTTTCCTTCCCTCCTCTCCTCACCCCAAAAGTGATCAAAGCCTAGTTCACTCCTTTTCTGGTTCTCACTTTTGTGTCTCCTGGCTCCAGTGCTTTGGCCCCTGTCAGTACACCCTCAGGCAGACACCAATGCGGACCCACAGGCTCAGCTTCCAACCTCTTGGGAGCTGAGGGTGCCTAGGGAAAGCTAACCTTTGGGACCTATGACTCCCTAGCAACACTGTACCATGAAGAACATGAAAGTAAATTTGATGCAGGGCAAGTTGGAGAGATTTTTCTCTGAAGAGCAAGGAGAGGCTGGACTCTTTCATTTTCCTCCCTCACCGCTGGCACCCTGGATTACTGCACTCTGTGAAGAAGGGGGAAGTAGGGGGGCATACCTGATCGATGTGCTCCTCCCTGTCTTATTCTCTGGCCCCTTCCCATTACCATTCCCAGCATGGCAAAGAGGTTGGCTTTGCTTCTACATTCGGCTTCTCTCAGTGCATGACTTTGCTGGCAACTCGTTTATCTACAATTGGATCCTTCTGTTACACTAAAGGGAAAAATGAAGGCACTGGAAAATCATCTCTCAAGATCATAGTCTGGTTTATAATGCTTTTATTTTGCTTTCATCCTGTTTTTCATGTCAGAATTGATAGATTATTCTCTCTCTCTCTTCATCATTCTTTATAATAAATGCTCCTCTTCCCTCAGGAAGAAGGCTGTCTCACATTAAGTAGAGCTGGGCTTGTAGACTTTAGGAGATAAAAGCACATTAGCGATTTTTAAAATCATGCTACACATGATTGGTCACTCTATCTCTAAGGTAAGCACGTTAAAATCAATGGTGATATATGTACAAAGATATTATTTGATATAAATATTCTATCATATGGAATATTTTATATATTTATTGCTGTTTATTTCTGACATACAAAATATAACATCCACTATTTTGATGATCAATATTTCTCTTGCATTATCGTGAAGAAAAATAAGTTTCTAACTTTATGCCAAATGTGATGATGTTCATGAAGATTAGTTTTCCAACTAGAATAAAGGGAAAAGCTGATAAATAAGATATTTGAGCTTTGACAACTGAGTATAGAAAGAAAATATAGCTAGCTTTGAAAGTTACAGTAGTTTACTAGTATAAATCATGTTTATTTCATATGACTGCAAGAGACAAAATAAAGATCAAGAAAGATTTAAAGATTTACAGGATACATTTCAAACCACCAAAGTTGTCCACATGTAGAAAGGGGTGCTATTCTAAAAGTCGATGTTTATGTAACTAGGCTGGTCAAGCTTGTGTGGGTAACCATATAGTAAGGGTATCATGTTCATTATTTAAAATGTTATGCTTGTTTCTGATATCCTGGATTACTATGCTTTTTCAACTCTTCAAAGTGAGAGCCACAAAGCCAAAAGAATACATATACTACTGAAAGAAAAAATAGGCCATTCTTTGGTAACAATTACTGAGCTATTAGAAAACGCCACAATTATCTACTTACGACAGAACAAGTGTCTAAATTACAGCTGATGACAAATTCACGAAATAGGACCATAGAGGAAGAAAACATCAGATTGCAGTAAGGCACATTGCAAAGAAGTGAAAAGACTAAATGCCATTGATTTTCTGGTTTGGGAAACAGACAGAAGCATTATCAGGAGGTTTTGTATGTAAGGTGTGGGGGAAGCTATAAGAAACAAAGCTTTAATTTTTTGAGTTCTAAATATATTTTAGATATGAGACCCTTGTCCATTGTATTGCTAGTGAAGATCTTCTCCCAGTCGTAGGCTTTCTATTGATCTTGTTAGCTATGTCCTTTGCCATGCAGAAGCTCTGCATTTCATGCAATCCCATTTGCCCAACCTTTCTTTGATTTGTTATGTTTCTGAGTCTCTATTAAGAAAATTTCGGTCTTTGCTAAAAAGCCCTAGAATTTCTCCTATTTCATCCTGTAATGTTTTCAGGTGTCTGCTTTGACTTTGAGGTCTTTGATCTATTTGGAGTTGATTCTGGTGCAGGGTCATATATAAGGATCTAGCTTTAGTTTTCTACAGATGTTTAACCAATTTTGCCAGCACCACTTACTGAAAAGGCTATATTTCTTCCATTCTATTTTTTTAGCTCCCTTGTCAAAGATTAGGTGGCTATAGTTCTATGAGTTCATTTCTGGGTCTTCAGTCCTATTCCATTGGTCCTCAGGTCTCTTCTTGTGCCAGTACCAAGTTGTTTTGATTACTATGGGTTTGTAGTAGAGTTTGAAATTTGGAATTGATATTCCTCCAGTGCTGGTCTTTCTGCTAAGAATTGTTTTTGCTATTCGGGGTCTTTCATTGTTCCATACGAATTTTTGGATTGCTTCTTCTGTCCCCCAACAACAAATCCTCAAAGAAACAACTGCCCAATAAATAAGTGGGCTAAAGACTTAAAGAGAGACTTCTCTGAAGAGGAAATAAGAATGGCCAATAAACACATGAATAAATGCTCAACTTCTCTAACCATAAAAGAAATGCAAATCAAGACAATATTGAGATTCCACCTCACCCCAGTTAGAATGGCTATAATCAAGAAATCTAATAACAACAGATGCTGGAGGTGCTATGGCCAAAAAGGAACACTACTACATTGTTGGTGGGAGTGTAAACTTGTTCAACCACTTTGGAAAGCAAAATGGAGGTTCATCAAAAGACTCTACATAGAGCTCCCCTATGACCCAGCATTCCCTCTTTTGGGCATTTACCCAAACGATCACAAACAAAGCTATACTAAAGCTACTAGCACAAATATGTTTATCACAGCATTACTTACCATAGCTAAGATAGGGAACCAAGCCAGATGCCCCTCAGTAGATGAATGGATCAAGAAAATGTGGTATACATATACAGTAGAATTCTATGCCTCTATTAGAAAGAATGACATTGCCCCATTTGTTAGGAAATGGAAAGACTTAGAAAAAATTATATTAAATGAAGTAAGCCAGGTCCAAAGAAACACAGGTCCCATGGTTTCCCTTTATTTTTTTTGCAATAACTAGTATAAGTCAAGGACAAGCAGAAAAGGTCAAAAGCCATGTACATATTACCATACAAGATGATGTTAAGTGAAA
Source organism: Dipodomys spectabilis (assembly GCF_019054845.1). Taxonomy (NCBI): domain Eukaryota; kingdom Metazoa; phylum Chordata; class Mammalia; order Rodentia; family Heteromyidae; genus Dipodomys; species Dipodomys spectabilis. Next base: position 4,377,752 of record NW_024870740.1, read on the forward strand.
TTAACCCCAAGATTGGGGACACAACTTGTTTTCCCTTTCTTACTATTGTTTTTAACGTATCTAAAATGTACTATGTGATTTTTTTGTCTTTTGTATGTTCTTCCCCCACAGTATAACCCCTGTTTTCACTGTTTGTCGGTGCCCTGCATTTTGTTTATATATTTTTCTAATTTGGGGAGGGGAAGGAAAATTTTAAAAAATGCTGAAACAAGGATACAGGTTGACCCATTGTAACAATAAGATGTACAAGACATTATGTTGAAAACAAACTTTACAACTTGGGGCAGGGAGTTGGGGAGGTAGGGAGGGATGGTAGGAGAAAAACAAAGGATGTAACAATTACCTTACTCATGTAACTGTAACCCCTCTGTACACTATCTTTACAATAAAAAACATTAAACATTTTTAAAGCCAAAAATGTGGTAGATAGATAGATAGATAGAGGAATTTTATGCCTCCATCAGAAAGAATGTCATCACCCCATTTGTTAGGAAATGGAAAGACTTGGAAAAAATTGTACTCTCTGAAGTAAGCCAGGCCCAAAGAAACATAGGTCCCTTATTTGCAATAACTATTACATGTCTAGGACAAGCAAAAAAAGGTCAAAAACCATGTACATATGACCATATAAAATGGTGTTAAGTGAAATGAACCCCAAGATAGGGACACAAGTGGTTTTTTGCTATTTTTTAACATACTTACAATGCACTATGTGATTCTCTTGTTTCTTTTGTATGTTCTTCCCCCATGGTATAACCCCTGTTTTCACTGCATCTGATTCCGGTGTCCTGTATCTTGTATATACATTTTTATAATTTGGGGAGGGGAAGGGATATAACAAACTGCTTAAATAAGGATACAGATTCACCCATTGTAACAATGAGATGTACAAAACACTATGTTGTAAACAAACTTTACAATTTCGGGTGGGGGGGGGAGGAGTTGGAGAGGTGGAGAGGGAAGGGATGATAGGGAAAAAAACAAAGAGGTAGTAACAATGATTGATAGGAAATGTACTCATTACCCTACTCATGTAACTGTAACTCCTTTATACAGTATTTTTACAACAAAAAAAATGTGGAAAAAAGAAACAAAGCTTTAATCATGTTTTTGTTGTTAAATTTACGATTTTTTTAAGATTCTGAATATTATTTTAATGAGTCACAGGCAAATTGGAGATTATATATTTATTGATTCTATTCTTTCCTTCCTTAGAGTTCTTCCAGGACTAATCATGTTGATGGGCTAGACATGGAAATGTTAACTCTTAGCAAGTAGTTAACTTGTTAAGACAGGTGTTGAAAAGAAGTATGGCAAGTAATAACAAGCTGAAAGATTCAGATAGTAGACTGCATCATGGCATGATCCATACAGTCCTATTTGTCAGTGGGATGAGCAGGGAAACAGTCTAACCAGCCAGGAATGGGTTTCCAGTCAGTGGGGTTGGTTGATGTATGATGGAGTGGGGCATGTATCTAATTGGGAAATAGTAAGTAAATGATAGGCATTGAACAACTACTAAGTACCTGCCACTTCAATAAGCCCTTTTCATACCATTCACTCATGACTAATAGATGAGTTTTAATATATTCTTCTACATGTGACATGAGGTGCAGAGAGGTGAACCCAGGTTATACCATCTGTAATTGTTTTCTGGGTTTTAAATCTCAGTGTTCATAATGTTTTCTATTACATCATTTAACAAATAAGCATGAGCAGTTAAGGTGGCAAGGGGTACAAGAGGCAAGAGCCAGGTGCACAAACTAAATCAAGCTGAATAGATAGAAGACAATGCGGCAAATGGCAAGAGACTTGGGAAACCAGGAACTGTTTAAAATCATAGGTAGATAGTCTACTTAAATTAAGACAGAAATTTATGATTCAGTAAGATTACAAGCACAGAAGATAAAGAGAAAAATGAAAAAGCAATTTTTCTCAAAAAAGGAAAACAAGCTAAAAGAACCTCAAACAAAATGGTTCTAAACACAAAGTGCTATTACTACAGTCTTAGCTTTAATGGAGGGTTCTAAACACAAAGTGCTATTACTACAGTCTTAGCTTTAATGGAGGGTTCTAAAATTTCCCACGCCAATGATAAGAAGGAGCTTTGACTTAGATCATTCCTCTTTAATTTCATCAGCACTGGGCCCTATGCATAGGAGCTATCAAAGGCCAAGGTACATCCACAGATAATAACCAAAACTCAGAATCTTGAATGGAGTTTCCATGGTTTATTTTTTTAATTATTGAGAAAATACCGTATAGAGAGGTTACAATTACATGAGCAGGTCAATGAGTACATTTCTTATCAAGCATTGTTGCCTCCTCCTTTGTTTTCCCTTCCCATCTCTTCCCATCCCTCCCTCCACTGCCAAAGTTGTAAAGTTTGTTTTTCAACATAAGGTCTTGTACATCTCATTGTTCCAATGGGTCCACCTGTATCCCTATTTAAGCAATTTTTTTCCTTTCCCCTCCACAAATTATACCACCATCAAATACAGTGAAAACAGGGGTCATACGGTGGGGGAGGGACATACAAAGCAACAAAAAAATCATCTTATGACACAGCAATCCCACTTTTGGGCATTTACCCAAATGATCACAAACAAGATCATACTAAAGCTACCAGCACAACTATGTTTATTGCAGCATTATTTACCATAGCTAAGATATGGAACCAACCCAGATGCCCCTGAGTAGATGAATGGATCAAGAAAATGTGGTATATATACACAATGGAATTCTATGCCTCCATCAGAAAGAATGACATTGCCCCATTTATTATGAAATGGAAAGACTTGAAAAAAATTATATTAAGTGAGGTAATCCAGGCGCAAAGAAACATAGGTCCCATGGTTTCCCTTATTTGCAATAACTAGTATATGTCTGAGTCAAGCAGAAAAGGTCAGATAACTTGATGTTAGACGAAATAAACTCCAGGAAAAGGACTCAAATGTTTTTTCTTGCTTACTATGACTTCTAAAATATTTATAAGATGATTTTTGTTGCTTTGTATGTCCCTCCACTGTTTCTTGTTCTCAAGTAATTCAGGATTTATTTTTCTGTACAATCCATGAACTTCTTCAACAGTCCACAGATCATCAGTCTATCTCAATAAAAAAATAAAGAATGAAAGAACACAAAGTAAAAGAGAGGGGATTGTCATTTTTAAATCAAAAATTAATAATTCAGTGGCAAGGACAGAGATGACCCAGACCGAATAGGGAACATATTAGGAAGATTGTTTCACTCTGTTATGAACACAGAGGTAACAAGTTAGGTCATCTATAAACTGGACAGCCAAAAAAATTGGCAGTAAGTATGAAAATCTGGAGAAGGTAGGGAATGGTGCCACTGGTACAAATACCAACGTCCAAAGGGTTGAGGATCTGGAAAGGTCTGATGGCCAAGCACAGGAGAAGCTATCCTAGTTCCACGAGAGAAAGGAAAAACTCTCCTTCCTCTACCTTTATGTTCAATATGGGCCCCAGCCAATCATCATTGTTCATCTTCCTTCCATGAATCTTCTGTAGAAATATCATCAGACATATCTGGAGCAGCCCAGTCATCAAAAGCAAAAACATCAGCAGAAGAAAGAAGCATTCACTCTTTGTGGGAAGAAATGATGCTTTATCAACTATAGACACCCTTAATCCAGGTAATGTAACACTCACAATCAACCACCACACCATCTTACAGATTGTAGCACTGATTGTAGTCAGAGTTGGTCAATTTTGTCAACAAGAATCCATGTTTACACAAATGATCTAGTTTATTTTCCAAGAGATAGCATGGAAAAAATCTTAAAACTAAATACGTGAATCAATATGCTATGTAGGATGCTCTCAAAGAATATGGTAATTACTGCAAATATAACATTCTATAATTATGTGCTCAGAAATAGATCTATTCAAAGCAGTGGTTCATATATGTGATTATGCACGATGGCTAAGTGAAGTAGACATCAGCAAGGTAGTCAATATGCAAATGCTACTTCAACTAGGCCATATAATATATCAAATGAAATTAAACTTCTCAAAGGAAACACTTGCCTTTTTCCTTAACATATTACAAACATCACTATTCCCATATGCATGCTGTAGACTCTGCTTTCATTGCAATACATTGCTCTTAATAATTAGCATCACTTTTCTAATTTTGTGTTTAAGAGTGAAAAATAAAACTCATTTAAACAATTTGTATAACAGGCAAGTGGTAGGGCTTAGTATCATCCATTAAAAATGGCTTTGCTTCTCCAATGAGTCAAAATCTGGTATATTCTAGGACATGAAAAAAGCATGCTCCTTGCAGTTTTCGAGGGCAAATTAACTCCTATGAAAGTACCTGCACACATGTGTTACCACTTATATACAAACACACACGTGATCTCTCTACCTGTCTCAGAGAAAAATCCAGACCATCATTGTCCCTGGCTATCCTTTATAATTTGGTGGCATATGATTGAAGTATAAAATTGCTATTCTTTAAAACCTCTTCCAGACATCATTCTAAACTTGAGGATAAAATCTCCATGACCTATTTTGCCTGCTCACTTTCCACAAATGGTTGTCAAAACATAACATGAGGCTTCCATAACTGAATGTTATTTACATCAGAAGGGAAACGGGCCCTGTAACTGTCGCAAGGTGGCAGTTATAATTTCTGCACTACTGACTAAAGAAAAATTGGTTTCCTCTTCTTAAGAAAACTATTTCCCACTTTGTCCTATATTTGATAGCAATCTCACTAGGGTGGGCAGAACCAAGGCATATCCAGCCTGCTCAAGTTATTCAGTGCTTGAAAGCAAGGAAAAGAAAACTGGAGGCAGAAGCAATGGGTCACACGTATGATCCTAGCTACTCAGGAGGCTAACAGATGGAAAATAACAGTTTAAAACCAGCCCAGGCAAAATATTTTCAAGCACCCATCTCAAGCAGTAAAAAGCTGAGCATGGTAGCACATACCTGTTATTACATCTATGTGAGAACTGTAAGTAGGAGGATCTTGTCCAGACTAGCCCAGGCATAAACATGGGATCCTAGTCAAATATACTAAAACCAAAAAAGGGTTGGAGATATCGCTCAAGAAATAAGAGTGTTTATTTGGTAAGCAGAAGGCCATGAATTCAAACCCCACTACTGCAAAAGAGAGAAGGAAGGAAAGAAAGAAAGAGACAGCCAGACACAGACACAGACAGACAGAGACAGACACAGACAGAAAGACATATTGAGGGGAAGAGAGAAGCTAGCACCTTCACTTTGGAAATATCTGTCTTCCACTAAATGTAAGTGTTGACTCAATGAGAGCCTTGGGGTGTCAAAACAGAGATGGCTGTGTAACTCCAGGAATAGAAGGTGGAGCCTTTTGCATAGTGTAGAGACTGATTCTAACTAAGCACAAAAGATATGCTCATATTAAGGTCATAAACTCATCCTTCTTGACCTACTCATGGGGAAAGGGTTTTTTTCAAACCCTGGATAAGCTTTAAAAATAATCACTTAGGTGGACAAGGAACTTAGAACCTTCTAGTGGGAGCCCAATGTTCCCAGAATTGGGGGATATTACTCATATGCAGCTTCTGAGTATACTTGAGGATGCTATATCATATTGAAAAGCTTTGATTTCATCAGAATTTTGTTAAAGCAACCTCCTTTGCATATGCAGTTTCTGCCAACCTCTTGGTTTCATTCAGATAGTGGCTGTGGAACACCTTCTATGCCCATATATTAACACTGGTGATTATGAGAACACCCTAATGAATAATAGCTAGTCTCCAGTTCCAAAGAGCAAGTTGCCTAGTAAAGAATACAACCCTATACTGAGCAGGTTTTAACCCAGTCTAGTGACAGAGATTCATGTCTATAACTATAGCAGAAGGGTAGGTATTCACATGGGAAAGGTAATAAACTTCATGAACATCAGACTCCTGCCTCAGTACCAACTCAATCCCTATTTTTTATTCAAAAGACATCACTAATGTCTCTTTTCCCTAAAAGGAACATAAAATATTCCCAATCTCTTCCTTTGCAGTGTTGTCATCAGAATGAAATACATATTGATGGACCCCTGAGAGACTGGATTGTATGATTGTTCGTTCAATGTGTCAATTTGAGATGCCCAGATAAATATTATCTTTGGATCAACATTATCTTTTAGACTGTTTCCAGAAAACATTAGCATTTAATTTGGTGGATTCAGTAAAGCAGATGGCCCTCTCCACCATGCAAGAACAATGGTGCACTGAGGGCCTTAGAAGAATAAAAGAGAGAGGAAAGAGCAATTGCTGCCATTGTTTTCTCCCTTGTCTCACTGCTTGCACAAAATCATCTCATCTTCTGCTCTCAGACTGAGATCTGTATTGTCTCAGCATCCCTAGTGCTTGGGCCTTAAGACTTGGACTTAATGATGCATCAGGCTTTGCGTCTCAAGCTACCCATGGTAAATCATAGGACTTCTCAGCCTCCATTGTCATGTGAGCCAATTTTTCATGAAAAATAGAGACATAGATAAAGGTGATGAAGATTAGATAGATGATAGATAGATAGATAGATAGATAGATAGATAGATAGATAGATAGATAGATAGATAGATAGATAGATAGATAGATAGATAGATGTAGATACAAATTTTGAGATTGATATAGGTAGAGATATGTGATGTAGCCATCACCAAAAAAGCCACTTGAAACAAACCGATGAGGAAACATACTCTGTTTCTTTTCTCCTACTGTCTCTAATTTGAGGAGAACAGATTATAGGAGTCCATTCTCCTGACATACAAAGAGGAAGGGAAAGCCAAGGAATCAAGAGGAAGACAGAGAGGCCCCTCACTCGCCATCAATTACCTGAGAGCCTACAGAGATCTGCTTACCATATATTTTCCTGGGTCACTCAAGCAAATGCCTGGCCCTTTTGAAAACTGTTTTTCATTGATAGCTAATTAACATTCTGATGTAAAGTATTATGATACTAAGAAATCTCATCTAGAGATACTGTCCTGATATTCTATCATCTTATACTCCCTTCATATTTAAATGTAAAGTGACTATGAGTGTTTCTATTTCAAAGAATGACTCTAGCCTTTGCATTACTGTAACAGACATGTTATTGTAAAAGTGCATTCCATGCTGAAAATTATTCATAATAATAGGTGGGAGTGGAGGAAGTATGGCTTGCATTTGCTTGTCCAAAGTGGGAAGTGTGGGAAAAGCTAACATCTAAGGAGAAAGCAATCTAAGGAGAGGTACAATAAAATGCAAACAAGCAGAATGCTGCTGCATTCTTGACACTAAGTAAATATTATTTTAGAAAAAAAAAACCTTTTTGAAAGCATGCCTGAAGTCAATGCCCCCAAAAAAATCTTAACAAAAATTTAAATCACTGGATTCTTTAAAAAAAATACCTTGGAATATACAGCATGCACATAACTTCCTGGCAAAATATGCATTTTTGTTGACTAGTTCAATCACTCCACTATAAAGATGATTGCTCACAGCACTATATCCTTGGCCCATGACTTCATGAAATCACCTATGTCAAATAGCCACCAAGTGTAGCCAGGACTGGACTATTGGCACATTATGCCTCTTGGTATAAGTGATCTCCATGGTCTAAATGGATTGTGAAGCAATGAGATGTAGTTTTGGGGTTTTGTCCTTTACAACTTCAGCTGATGATTCCAATCTCAGGGACCATTTCCTTTCAAGCTTCAGACAGTATGTTGTCATTAAAAACTCTGGGAAGCTGGTTAACATGCCTAGTCCTGATGGTGATATTCAGAGCTCTAAGCCACTAGTACCCACTAAGGATCCCTTTGCAATTTTCTCATTATTAAGGATGGCGTGAGTTCAACTAGGGAAATTACTCCCTCCACCATCCCTGCGGTTTTAAATGCATTAAATCTTTTCTGCTGTTCCTACTCTAAAACGAAGTTTAGTAATACAATTGTGCCTGTTAAATAGCTACTATGTATCTTCCCAAGAGGGAGAATCATGAATTCAGCACAAGCTTTAGGCATTACCTGATCCTCACTCAACAATGTTCACTTCCTTAGGAACATTTAACCCCTCCTCAAAGATGTTGAGTACTTTGACTAAATAGTAAGAAAATAATCCCAAATTGCTTTGATAATGCACTCTCACTATTCAATATACTTTTAATGGAAACCAAAAATGAGAAATGGATACCATGGGATGGGAAAGCAGCCAAGTATAATAAAATGTCAACCTGTAGAAAATTTTAAGAATGGGGGCTGGGAAGGTGCTCAGTGGTAGAGTGCTTGCCTTGCATGCCTGAGGCCCTGGGTTCAATTCCTCAGCACCACATAAGCAAAAAAAGAAAAAAAGCCGGAAGTGGCGCTGTGGCTCAAGTGGTAGAGCACTGGCCTTGAGCTGAAGAGCTGAGGGACAGCGCCTAGGCCCAGAGTTCAGGCCCCACAACCGGACCCCCCCCCCCAAAAAAAAAGAAAATTTTAAGAATGTCAATCAGGGAAAAAAATGGCAATTGGGACAAGTAAAGAAAAGAAAACTGACTTTGAAATTTAAATGACTATTTTTTATACTAGAAGTAAATATAGATGTGGCTATCATGTCTAGTTCTACTATGTTTTCAGAATTGCTACTGAAAATTTCAACAAAACTTCTCCCATTTTCCTAATTTGGAAATAATGTACTCTTGCTTCATGGTTGCTGTTTGACTGCAGACATCACTGTGTTCACTGTGTTATGAACATCTTAGCTAAACAACTGAATCATACCAGGTATAAATTATACACCAATGGAATTCTATGCCTCCATCAGAAAGAATAACATCGCCCCATTTGTTAGGAAATGGAAAGACTTGGAAAAAATTATATATTTGTTTTGTTTTATTTTGTTTTTTGAGTTTTTTTTAATTGTGAAAAAACTATATTAAGTAAAGTAAGCCAGGCCCAAGGAAACATAGGTCCTATGTTTCCCTTATTTGCAATAACTAGTATATGTCTGGGACAAGCAGAGAAGGTCAGATAAGATGATGTTAAGCGAAATGAAGCCCAAGATAGGAACACATGTGGTTTTATTCTTTCTTGCTATTGTTTCTAATGTATTTATAAGGTACCATGTGATTTTTTTTGCTGCTTTGTATGTCCCTCCCCCACAGAATAACCCATGTTTTCACTGTATTTGATGTTGGTATAATTTGGGGAGGGGAAGGGAAAAACAAATTGTTTAAATAGGGATACAGATTGACCCATTGCAACAGTGAAATGTACAAGATGCTATGTCAAAAAACGAACTTTACAATTTAGGCGGGGTGGGGTGAGAGTGTAGTTGAGGAGGTGGGAGGGAAGGGATGGTAGGGGAAAACAAAGGAGGAGGCAACAATGCTGGATAAAAATGTACTCATTACCTTGCTCATGTAACTGTAACCCTTCTGTGCAGTATTTTCACAATAAAAAACTTAATTAAAATAAAAAAATTATACTCCAAGAGCCTAACTTTAACAAAATCTAGTCCAAGCATAGTGGCTCATAACTATAATACCACTACACCAAGATAATTTGAGGCCGGCCCAAACAAAAAATGAGACCTTATTTGAAATATAACCATAGCACAAAACAGCTGACGTGTGGTTCCTACTGTAGTGGGCCTTCTTTATATATGCAAGGCCTTGAGTTCAACCTCCAGTACCACCAAAAAAGAAAGCAGAAAAAATTATAACAAAAGACAATGCTATAACTAAAGCCATTAGAATCAATGAAGCTCAAAAGGCAATAAATATCAAGTGTTGTCAGTGATGTGGGATAATTGGAACTCCACTTTGCTCATTGGAAGTATAAAATTACATTATCTCTTCCAAAATTTTGTTTCACAGTTTCCTTCAGTTAAACATAATCCAGCCATGTTTACCCAAGAAATAAAAGAGCATTCAAAGGCTGGTATTCCAGTACCTATAGTGGATTTATTCTTTGCACCTGACAACTGAAAACAATCTACATAACTATCAACAGGTGAACAAATAAACAAAATTTAGTAAATTGAGGCAGTAGAATAAGTAACTCAATAATTTTAAAAGGAGAAAAGTATTGATATATATGAAGTGAAGAAACTTAACAATCATGCTGAGTGAAAGAAGTTAGAGATAGGAAAATACACAGTGTTTATTTTTCCACTTATATAACATTCTTAAAAGAGCCAACTAATCTAAAGTGACAGAAATAGACACTGAGGTGGGATAAAGGGAAAGATGATTTGCAAAGGAGCACAGAAATCTTATGATTGAAATTTTCAGTATTATAATTGTAATAATGACTTTATGGTTATCCCTATGTAAAAACTCATAACCTGCAAACTTGAAGAAAGGTTGTTTTACATAGATTATATCTCAAAAACGCTAATATTTTTAAGCCCAACAGAAATCTCCAACTACAAAATGATCAATCAAATGCTAAAAGAGCACAGAGCTTCTATAAAAGGGGAAGAGGAGAGGGTTGAATAAATTACTCCAGCAATATCCAGGATGAAGGAATGACTTCACATTGCTTATTCCAATTTTGCAAACATATAATTGTAAAAGGAAAGATTCCAGAGATTCAGATAATATCCTCCTAAAGAGACATAGGACATGGTATCTGTGCTACACTGGTAAAAAAAAAAAGAGAGAGAGGGAGAGAGAGAGAGAGACACTAAAAAAGAATATTAGGTGAAATGATTTGGCAGTCAGAGAGATCAAGAAATGGTGCTTTTGCAATTTTAGAATATTTGAATAATTCATCCTCTCCTTGAAAATGTGTCAGTGGTAATAAGGTCCACCATAGCTTTTGACACTGGAATAATTGGCCTGAAAATGAAACTAAGAATAAGTTGGGGCTGGGAAGATGGCTCAGTGGTAGAGCGCTGGCCTTGCATGCTTGAGGCCCTGGGTTCAATTCCTCAGCACCACATAAGCAAAAAGAAAAAAGCCGGAAGTGGCTCTGTAGCTCAAGTGGTAGAGCGCTAGCCTTGAGCTGAAGAGCTGAGGGACAGCGCCCAGGCCCAGAGTTCAGGCCCCACAACTGGACCAAACAAAACAAAACAAAAAAAAAAAACAAAAACAAAAAGAATAAGTAGCAAGATCATACTCTTTAAACAAAAATCTTACTTAAAATTACCTTTACAAAACCAAAATTTGATTCTTAAATTAACAATTCTAATGAGTTTAACAAGGTGGCACAAATACATCTTATAATTATAACCACCAACAGCTTTTGAATACAAAAGGAAGTCAGTATGACGTCGGGTAATATACTAATAAGAATGTTAAGGGGGGAGCTAAATATCAAAATGTCTTCCTGCAAAATTTAGAAATTGGATAAAACATCTGTTTGGCTGGCTGACAGTCATCCTAAATGATCATTTCTTTACTTCCTGAAAAAAATAATTGAACAATAATTCCAACAGTTTCTTCCAACTCCCCAGATAAATGAAAGTACCAACAAAAAGTTCATTAGCAAAATCTATCAGCTGTGGGACCTGGGGAGGAAGGTACAAATAAGCAATGATGCTGAGATGGCTTATGAGCTTCGGCTAACATTTGGGTTGTTACGAAGTCCCTACTGAGGATACGGGTACTTAGCTGTCACAGGCTCCTCCCATTTTCACAATACTCTCTCTACTTCAAAGGAACTCTGGTTAAATTGAGACCCAAATGGATCAATACTGACTCTGAAAGGCTCAATTTCACCTATGCAAAGAACACTGTCCAAATCACTGGTGCTGAAGAAGTAAGATAAACAAATTAGTCCCCTTTACTTAAATTACCCTACTCAATAAGACTAAATGTAGCTACAGCTTCTGAGAAAACAGAAGGAAAGAGCTGCGCACTGGTAGCTCATGCCTGTAAACCTAACTACTCAGGAGGCTAAGATCTTCGAATCATGATTTCAAACTGCTTCAGACAGACAAATCTGTGACCTTATTATCTTTACTTGATCAGCAAAAACCAGAAATAGAGGTATGGTTCAACAAGTATAAAGCCAGCCTTGAGTGAAAAAGATAAGGGAGAGTGTAAGACCCCTGAATTCAAACAGAAAGAAAGAGGGAAGGAAGGAAGGACAAGAAAAAAGGGGGTAAAAGTCTTCTAATTCTATGCTATTAAATCAAGTTTTTAATTTATAAAATAGGTAAATATACATACGGTAGAATGATGTATTAAAGATGTTGATCCATGAATACATAATATAAAAAAGAATTAAGCCTGGTAAGAGGATTTTTCTGCACTATCATTTAATACCAACATATCTCTATATTCAATTATTCAATGCAATCATTTCATTAGGCACATACACTGAAATTTTCCAATTAAAACTCTGCCAGGTAACTAGATACTCAGTAGATTTGATTAGCATTTTGATCTTTTTCTCCCTCATTGAAAGTAAAATAACCTATCTTTGTGTTTAAGTCAATAATAGTAGTCTCCTCCCAGGTCTCTTTCCAAGAGACACCATTCACCACAATTTATGCCAACTGCCTCTGGGGAGATTTTCACCTTGCACAATTCTATTAGAGTATGCTACAACTTGGAACTGCATAGAATACTGATTTTTTTCCTGCACCAGAATAGTTTAGAAATTAAGAGACTTCAGAATCAAATTAACCTGGTTTCAAGCCTCATCTCCACCACTACTAGTTGTATCTCTGGCAAATGATTTAACCTCTGTGTTACTTTCACACTTGTAAAATAGAAACTGCTAAAGAAAAAAATGACAAGAGGAAACAATCAGCATACTATCTGGTACATAGTAATGAATATTTGGGGGCAGAACTGAGATTTGAACTCAGAGCCTGGCACTTACTAGACAAGTGTTCATCCACTTGAGTCACACCCAAGAATCATTTGTGTTGGGTTTTTTTTTTTCAGATAGGGTTTTGTGCTTTTGCCTAAAGCCAACGTCAAACTGTGACCCTCCTAGCTCTACCTCTGGAATAGCTAGGATTATAAGGCATGCATGGTCATGCCTGACTTGTTTTTGTTTCTGATTTTGGGTTTTGTTTGTGGAGGGAGTGGTTGAGTTAAGGTCTCCCTAACATTTTTACCCAGGCTGGCCTCAAACTGCAATCTTCTTCTCTATCCTCTGTTTATATGGGCCATACGGAGTAATCTCTGATTCTTGCTATTATCCTTGTTTTGTTTGTTGTTGTTGATAAGAAAAACATTAAGAAATTTCAGTTAAGGGGCTGGGAAGGTGGCTCAGTGGTAGAGCGCTTGCCTTGCATGCATGAGGCCCTGGGTTCGATTCCTCAGCACCATATAAGCAAAAAGAAAAAAGCCGGAAGTGGTGCTGTGGCTTAAGTGGTAGAGCGCTAGCCTTGAGCTGAAGAGCTGAGGGACAGCGCCCAAGCCCAGAGTTCAGGCCCCATGACTGGACCCAAAAAAAAAAAAAAAAGAAAGAAATTTCAGTTAAGGAATCCTCTCAAGAAACTTAATTTTAAACTACTAACAAAATGTCCATATTATTTACTAAAGGCCTGCATCACTAGGATCATGTTGGCTGACTGATTGCCATGTATCCATTAGTATTAAAGCTTGAATACATTACTTACACTGGTTATTCTCTGAGCATACTGCTCCTTCCATTCTCTGTCCCTCCTGGCTCTATATTGTGCCCAACGAGACTGATTGGCTCACACAAAATCTGTCACCTAAATTCTCCTACCCTCTGGCTGTTGTTAGATCCAGCCAACTGGAAGCATCAGGAACATCTAGAGAAGATAGGATCAGAACCTCTTCCTTCACTGCCTCCCTGCTTTGTGACTGTAGTTTTGGCTCAGCTTTCACTAGATTCAAATAGGAAGCTAATCTCCTGTCCTTGCCCATTCAGGCCTTGGGATCATGTTAGTTTCTTATTCTTGCAATTACCTTGACTGAAGCATTCCTCAATGGTTTGTTTTTCTAGCTGTGTAAATATTTGAGATTTCACGTGAGTCAGCCTCTGTTTCCTGTGGGTACTGTGCAAGACATTCTCCTCCTGTGCAACATATCCCTCCATCATCAACCACAGAACAATTGATGTCCTTTTTCACTAATTTTGTTACCCATCAGCTTTTCATATCTGCATTAAAAGGACACAAGGACCATACTATTTCTATTTCAACATCCAATTTCAAAATAATAAATATGTTATTTTTCTCATCAAGAATTCATACTTTTAACTTGCTAAGATGCTTCATCCCACTTACTACAAAAAAAAGTATCAGATTTTAAGTACAATTATACTTTGGGAAATAACATCTGGGAAATAACATCTATGACCGAAATGCTCAATCTGGAAATACCCTATTTTGCTCAAGAGTTTTTTAACAAAGTTATTTGCAGCTAAAACTGTCAGACTTCAGAATGCTCGTACCTTATCATCCTTCCCTGTGTCACCATCTTTGAAATATCACTGGATTTTTAAACTAACAACATAAAGATTGAAACTTTGTATTGTAGCAAAGACATATATATATTCATATTCTAATATATTCTACATACATGCTTATTAATACATTACACACATATATACATATGCACACACACAAAAACACATGCACCCACATTCAATAATCCATTCCAGTATACCAACCATAACTACAAACTGTATCTCATTCAGAAATACTCAAGGTTTGAGTGACAGGTTGTTTGGAAGTTTATCACTAGTAAATTTTAGTTCTTCTACTGTTTTCCAACACTAGGTTTCTCTCTGTGTTATATAAGAAATGATCACATAAAAAGATGAAAATTATAGTAGCTACAAGGATAATTCATTCTTCAGCAGGCAGGGTACTTGCAAGGGGGAATAAAGCAAACTAGACTAAACATGCCTTGTTCTTATTCTGCCGATTAAAAACTACAAGGCAAAACTATTTTTGACCCTGCTCTGTCATCTTAGTCTTTCACAATTTAACTATCTTCTTGTAAAATATGTCTAAACACATTATTTGGGTGTATCTTTTTACAAGGAGTGAAATCTACTGAAAATGCTTTGCATCTGGGGCTTAAATAGACAGATTCACCTGAAAGATGAGTAACTGTGGGAAAGAGGACTCTAGTTCAGAAGGCCTCAGCAATGACACAATGTAGTGCTGACCTACAAGACAAAGGAGGAAAGAACTGAGAATCTAGAACTACACACAGCAGCCTATAAAACAATACTCAGTAAAAGCAGGGGCCACAAATCAAGTGGGAAGTGCGGACATTTTAACAAATGGTGTTGATAAATCTCATTAAAAATAATAAAATTGAATCTCCCCAAAAAGGAAAAATTACATTTAATCAAGAATTGGAATATTGAGGCTGGGGGTTTAGCCCAGCGGAAGGGCGCCCACCCGGCCCGTGCAAGGCCCTGGGTTCAGACCTCAGCCCTGGGGAAAAAAAAAAAAGAATTGGAATATAAAAATAAAATTACACAAATACAAACTTTTGTGAATTTCCCTGTAACATAAATATAAAGAAACTCTCCTCTTTTTCATAATCTAGATATCACAAGAGATTAATTTTTTACTACAAAAAGATTCAAAATGCATGCCTAATACCAGTTCATAGAAAAAACTAAAATACAACTTAATTTTAAACTTAATATACTTTCCAAAAGACAAAATAAATAACAAAATGAAAATTAATACCACATATAGAAGATATTATTTATCCAACTGACAAACATTTATTTGGTAAGGTTAACGGGAAATGGTGCACATACAATATGAAAAAGAATAAAAAGTTTTATAAGCTCTACTATTTAGCAAATTACATGCATATGTATACTTTCCCTGTCTTTAGAAATCTCATCTAAAGATAAGATGATATAATATGAATAAAATATATTCATGTGGCTATTTATGGCAAAAAAAACTATTACAACTGGAAAGTCCATCAATACTGTATAGATTGAATTAAGTCTGAGACAATTACAATGAAACTTTATACAGCTTTAAAATAAAAACAATGAATACTCGCTCCTATGTGATCTCTATGACATGCTGAAAACAAGTTGAAAACATCATGTATGCATATATATACTATAATAAAATTTACTCAAGAAAAAGATATTTCTATGTGCATGTGTACATGTGTATATGCACAGATAGGAAGTGAAACTATAATTTAATAAACTTATCATTCCTATGAGATAAAAGGCAACTTGCAAAGGAGATAGATAAACTCAATAGTGAATGATTGATATAGACATGTTGTTATTTCAAAAAGTGAGGAAGTTATCAAAAATAATTAAAATATGAAATGTGCCCCACTGTGTAAAGATAACTCATCTGTATCAACAAGAATAATGACATCAATGGAATGAAAAAATCAAATGTTAGAAAATCAGAAATTCACAATGTCCATTTTTCAAAAATTCCTCTTTTTGGAAGATTCTAGGAAAACAACACTCATTAGTCTAAAAACTGGAAAATCCAGAGAAAGAAGCATGCATCTTACTTTTCTTTCCAACAAAAAATAAAAATGTGCCTTGAGATACTAAAAACGTTGATGAGAAAAAAAAATCTCCCCAATAAAGTATCCTAGCTGGAAAATAACGATGTAATGATGAATCCAAATACTGCCATTTGCAATGCCCTTAGGATACTGTAGATCCGGGAAATGGGTGTCCACGGTGGCAGGCAACTGGATAAATACTCTGCATTTCTTGATGACGCCTAGAGCACCACTCATAGCCTTGCTAAAAGATGTAACCTAAACATGATTGCTTCTTTTTTAACATTTTTATTATTTTTAAGAAATAAGGAGAAATAAGAAATAAATAATGCAAAGGATTTGCCATTCAACAAAGCAGTTATGAATACATCTTCACTTTATGATTATGCTTCTGAATCCAATAACCAGTCAAGTAAATACAAAATTTTTAAGGGACTATGACAAGGAATACACAAAATGCAGAAATATTCACAACACAAATGATTTGATTATTTTCAATAAGTCAATTGGAAGTAAAAACATAAAGGATATTAAAAAATCTATATGAGACTTGCCAATAAAATATAACATGTGTACTCTGTTGTATCATGATTCAAATACAATATTAGCACAAAACTAAAAATAAAATGTATATGAGGAAAATAGACTGGACAGTTGACAACTTTAAGGAAGTATTGACTTAATGTTTTGTTTGAGTTTTGTGTTTTGTTTTGTTTTAATACAAACATGGCACTATAAGTACATCTTTCCATTTTTTTTCTTTAGTGCTTTTTTCTTCAGGGCCTCATGCTTACTAAGCAATTGCTCCACCATTTGATCCGTGCCTTCTGCCCCTTTTCAGTATTGGTTAGATTTTTAAGTAAGGTGTTACTTTATGCCTGAGTTAGCCTGCACTACACTCTTCCTGTTTGTGCTTTCCTAAATCACTGAGGATGACAAGTTTGTGCTACTGTCCCTAGCTGTTGATTGAGATGGGCTTTTTTAGAATGACCTCAAACTATGGTCCCCTGATCTTTGCCTTCCAAGTAGGTAAAATTTCAAGTTTCAGCCACTGTACTCAACTTACAGCTACATTTTTTAAGAGGCAAAGTACTTCAGATGTGTTCATTTAATTCATTCTCCAATGATCAATCCCATGTGGTAGATCCTTCTAACAACCTTAGTTCTACAGATAAGAAAATACAATCAAAAAACAGTGACGTAGGGCTGGGAAGGTGGCTCAGTGGTAGAGCGCTTGCCTTGCATGCCAGAGGCCCTGGGTTCGATTCCTCAGCACCACATAAGCAAAAGAAAAAAAAAAAGAAAAAAAAGTGACGTTACTTCTTTAAGGCCAAGCAATGAAATTATCAGGGAGTACAATGGACTACAAGCTTAGGTCCCATCCCCAAAAATATCACTTCTCAAAATTTAAATTACCAAGGAGATAGTAAAGGAAAAAGAGGACTTGAGGGAGGTGCATAGCCTTTATGAACAAGATGGTTACACTTAGAAAGAGGGAAGAGAAACCTCTTCCCTCCTTCAACTTACGACAACACAGCAAAAGGGAGCCTAAGAAGTAACCCTCACTAAACCTGTCAACACCTTGATCTAAATCTTCCTAGGCTTTAAACCTGTGAAAAATAAATTTCTGTTGCTTCTAAGCCACCAAGTTTGAGGTATATTTGTTTGCCCAAACAAACTGACAGAGGGAGAGGTACATGTGTAAAGGGGAAGCAGAGAATGCTAATGAAGATGTGAAGAGAACTAAGAGAAAAAAAAATAGCAACAGATCTCTGGGGGACTCCCCAGGAAAAGCTTTTTCATCCTTTAGCCCAGAGAGACAAGATATAGCTAAAGCCAGATAGAAGCCATACATCTGGAAGAGGGTCCTGAATAGAGAAAAACAACAACTGCCCAGATCATAGCTTGACAGAGGAAGAGAAAAATTAATATCTCAACTACCTTCACTCCTACCTAGTCTTCTGTCAGTACTTCCCATTAGTCAGATTCAATACTGTTAGAGGTCAAAGGAGTTGTGGAGACATTGAAATCAACATTGCAGAGCACAGAATAATGCACAGAAAGTGGGAATGAAGAAAAACTTAAAAATGGTAAATATTGGATTTACATCCATACTCTTAACCACTAGCTGCATTGCCTCTTGAGGGTAAAGCAGTTGTTGGTGATTCTCCTTCATACCTTCAAAGCCTGGAATGCCTCATTCTGACTCCGTGTGGAAAGCAAACAGGCCCCCCACCAGGTAAGATTTGTTCCTAAGTAGATTCTCCTGGTTCTAGCAGTGGATTGACACTTCTTCACTTTGTACTGGATAGAAGTGGACAGGAGCTCTCAGAAGTACAAAGAGCCCTCCTGATTTCTAAATGTAGCCATAGGCTACCCTCCCCTCAGGAGCCCCCAGAAGTTCATTTCCATATCAGAGGTACCTGTACATTCTTCAACAAGTGTTTATATTGTAGTTTTAAGGCTACATAATCAAGTATAGATGAAGTGTTATGTCTCTCACTTGTCTCTAAAACTTCTAGTGGCAGGGGTAGAAGGTAAGGAGGTAGAAATAAATGTAAGTGGGGCTATCTATGATCTGGTAAGAGAAGGCTGGATACTGGGTATGTGTGGGTGCCTTGTCATTTATTTCTACTATGTTTGATAAGAATTGCCATAATATAATGTACAGGAAAAACAACAGAGCCTCCAAAAGAGGATGGATTCTTTAAGACTTTGTTTAACAACCTCAAGTGTTGTTAAAAATAGCCTCACTTGAGGGTGAAACTCAGTTCTAACTTCCTGACAACGTGGTGACAGTGTAGCTCTTACTGCTGAGAACTGCAAGGCCCTTTTCTCATAAAACCTTCTCAGAGCCCAAAGTAGTTCAATTAAAGTATCTAAATGTGGGCAACTGTTATCTGCAACTACAAGGGACCATTCATCTGGGCCCTGTAGAGTTTTGTTATGGACTCTTCCCAGCATATTGCCTGATGCTTCTCAGAAGCTATTAATCATGATGATCAGCTCACTCCTCAGCGCTCTCTTGACTTTAACAAGCAAACACTAGAGTGCAGTACCGAGTAAAGGGAGATTTTTCTCTCCAATTAAAAAGAAGTTCATGATCTATAATTTCAAAGTCCATCAAGTATATAGAAGTATATGTGCTATGCATGGGACTGCAAGCTCAGTTTATACCTTTGAAAGCCAGACATTTGAAAGTAGACCATTGTAACATCATTCATCATGAAATGATGCATTCACATGTTACAAGGCCAGAACTGACCTCTATGTGCATGGACATATAATTGTGTATTATAAAACATATATGACCCCATAATTCACAATGTTATTAACACTCTTGGTTTCCATTAAGTATGTTGCATATTGTGGTACAGGGATTTTTATTTCAGCTCCTAGAAAAGTTTATGCTGGAGAAGGGATATGGAATAATTTCTGTGTTCCCATAGAGTTTTCCTCAATTCACATTATTACATTCTGAAACAAGTTGCAGTATGCCAAGGCTTTATGTAACTAACATTTTCGATTATTTTCATGGCATGAATGGAAAGAAGAAAGGAGAATAAATCTCTAGGAGAATAAAACATAAATCTGTTGTGATCATAAATTTGCCATGGAAAATTCCCAGTGAAATTGTTTTAGAGAAAATCTGAGCAAATGGTTGCATAGATTTAAGGAAAGTTGCATTTACTAAAGTATACTAGTTTCATTCTCCTTTTTAAAAAAAAATCTATTAGAAGTCATACCATGATAAGTGGCTTTATCCATGAAATGAAAGTCATAATTCCCACCATACATACATCAGAAGAGCTCATGCAGAGAGAAAGGAAGGAGCTTTCTAAACAAAAATCAAAAGAGGTAAACATGAGCTAGGTACTAATGGCTCATGCCTACCATCCTAGCTACTCAGGATGCTGAGATCTGAGAATCACAGTTTGAAGCCAGCCTGGGAAGGAAAGTCTATGAAACTCTTGTCTTCAGTTAGCCACCAAAACCCAGAAGTAAGGCTGTGACTCAAGTGGTAGAATGCTAGCCTTGATCAAAAAAAAAGCTCAAAGATACTGCACCATGCTAGGAAAGGTGTTAATAATATGGAGTAACTAGATGTGGAAAGGGAGAGTCATGGATTACACAGGAATTTTCTGTACTATCTGCTCATTTTTTTCTATAAATCTAAAACCTTTGTTTTAATCTTAAAAAATTCCCATCAAGCATGCCTGTTCTTTTTTTGGTGGGGGTGGTTCATAGCATAGCTTCTTGTCTTTCCTTATGAAGGAACACAAGGAGGCAACCATAGTTTGGAGTTTCTTGTTGTTCTGAGATGAAATTTGCCTCTTCTAGAAATCCATATAATGGGATCACACAACCACATAAGAAAAGCGTGTTGAGAAAATATATTTGAGTCTTTGCACAGTTGGTGCTTTCTGAACAAGTTTTCTGAAAGTACCTGAATTAAGAATAAAGTATTCATATGGTTAAGTCACCATGAAATAATTCAAACTCACATAGCTACAGAAATTTGCCCAATTTCTGATGCATGTGTCTGTATTTCAAAACGAATGCAATTCAGATCTAAAAGTCTCTAGATTCTGTTGCTTTCTCAAAGGAATAGTGATTGTCTGGAGTTGGATGGTTGGTTAACTGATTGGTTGGCTTCAGTCAACAATTTCTCAGAACTAATCCTACCCTCCCCTTCCCCATCCTATCCTTCCTTTTTTAATAGATGGTAACTGAAATCTTTTCATTTTTCCTTTTGCTAAGATTCATATAGTTGAACATACACAAAGAGGAGAGGGATCATATGGAAGAAATAGATCTGAAAAGAGTTTTACGCACAATGCATATGTCATCTATTTGGTTCTTACCTTTCTGGGATTGGAATCCCATTCACTTGCTATCTGCTGTGGCCAATCTACTCTCTATGCACTGATGTTTCAAATACTTAAGACTACACAATTCTATTGATTTCTACCATTCTGCATGATAAGGAGTCATCTGAACTTGGGGAAAGAGACAACTAGTATCAATCCCTCATCAAGTTTTTGAGGGTTTTAAATGTATTTGAAGAAGGTTTGTAACTATTATCTGCAACAGGTTGGTACAATAAGAATTTCTCTGCTCCTTGAGCTCCTTACTTCCTGGAAGGGGGAGCTGAGTCAATCAAAACCAACATTCATCATCAGACAGGTAAATGAATGTAGCTTCGGAGGATATGGAATTCCAACTTTCAAGCCTTCCCAAAGAGAGTCTGTCATGGAGCAGAGTTTCCCTTATTGACCCAGAGAATTCATAGTTGAATCTTACCATTAAGTTGTGGGGTCGTTTTTACATGTAAATAAAAGGCTGTAACAAATCAGATAATAAGGTGATCCAGCTATGACCTCAGCAATACCAACAATGACTGGGTTTATTTGAATGGCATAGGTGTTACAAGTGTACCTCTTTTTCTCTCACATAATTTTCTCCCAAAGCTGTAGGTTAAGAAACTCCAGTTAAATTTCCCACATAGAAGAGGACTGTTCTTGAATGAAATGCATTAGTTTAGTAGGACCTTCTTGTCCTTGAAATTTTTAAGAGACTAGTCATTGATTTTTAACCTGAAATTCTGTGTATCAAAAAATCAATCACTTAATTTTTATGTGAAGAAATATATGAGATAATTATATTGCTTCTTGGAATCTCATATATGCAAGGTCAATCTTTCCCTATCCATTACTTGAATTTTAAATAGAAAACTATTGCTCTTAGTAAAATTCAATAAAGAAAGAGGCTTTCAAGCTTTGTCCAACTTTCTCAAATAGTTAATAAAGTATGTACTAGATAAGTAATTGCAAATAATAATCATGAAGGGAAAGTGCACAGTTCTGTACTTGTGTGGATGAGAAGTAAAAGAAACATAAAGCTAATTATAATGGTAAACTTTCTAGAGGACACAATTAGAAAATAGATTTTCATCATCAAAAAGAATTATATAAAATATGTCATGCAAAAGAAGGAAGATTAATGTTTAGAAGATAAAACTTCCATGCAGCATTTCTTTTTCAGTTGTTTGTACTTTCTTCAAAATTCATAGATAAATACAAGTTTTCAAAGACAATTATGTTAGACAATCTACCACAAACTACTGCAGAAAGAATAAAAGGAGGCATCATGGTCCAGCACAAAGTCATACATTATCAGTAGCAATAAAAATTGGTATAATGCTTTGGGGGAGCCATTTGGCAATGCCTATTATGAAAGAATAAAACATTCATCTCCCATGACTCAGTGATCCTATTGCTTGGAATTTATCCTAAGAAATTATATTAAAAGCATAAAAAACTAAAAGTATGAAGGTTTTTATTTCATAGAATTTTTTTAGACTCATAAAAAAATGGCAATGACCTAAATTGTGAACAATTAAGGAGTGTATTTTAAAAAGTCATTGCACTCTTATGCAGTTATTAAAACTAATAATTTTACTAATTTAGCATCATGGAAAATATGCTACTTTAGTGACAAAACATTAAATTCCAATGGTGCAATATATAGAAAATGCTACTATCCAATGCAAAACTAAATAAATACAAATGAGGAGAGCCAAAAAAATAAAAATGTTTTTTGTGGGCATTGTGAGCCTCTTTAGTTAAGTTTGACTTTGTAGATGTTAATCTTTTCAATTTAGAAGCAATGTTGATTTGTACAATGACAGGCCAGATTCCTTAAAACTTTGTTGCTGTGTTTTTTTTTCAATTTTTGCATCTCTGAAAGAATCGCTAAAAAGTGTATGCAAGAACTCTGATATATTTCTAAGGAAGTTGACTGTGCAAGGAGCAAGAAATTACCTGAAACTAAAGTTTTCAGAAACACTTCACAATAATACATATATACATAACACATCTTCCACTCCTTTAGCCTCTAAATTGGATTATTTGTATGCATGAAAATCATTTTGTTCCAGTCCTTGCTCTGCTCCAAATTTAACACAGGTTTTTGTTGTTGTTGTTGTTGTTATTTCAGATATCAGTAACTTCCCAGAATTGATACCTGCCCTTTGGAGAGAAGATAGTATAAATAGGAGGAGAAAGAGCTAGACACTGTAGTATATGGAACAAATCGAGTTAAACAAAGTGACACATCATTAAAGCAAATATTTAAAACAATGAAATTAAATATTTCTGCTTCATTACTTTGACATGGATCTGCTGATCTCTATGACACTGTGGTTCATAAATTACTATAGTCCATTCAAGAATACCTGAATGTTAGAGCATCTGCCTGGCCAGCACTTGACCATGAGTTCAAACACTTACACACATAAAAAAGGTGAAAGCTTGGGGGGGGGGGGTGCACACATATGCACACACAAACACACACACACACACACACACACACACATGCATATGCCAAGACTGGGGCTTGAACTCAGGGCCTGGTAACCGTCCTTGAGCTTTTTTGCTCAAGGCTAGTGCTCTATTATTTGAACCACAGTTCCACTTATAACTCTTTTGGTGGCAGATTGGAGATGAGTTTCATGGACAGTCCAGACCAGGGACTAGCATTGAACCACAATCCTCAGCTCTCAGCCTTTTGAAAAGGTAGTGTTATAGGCATGAGCCACTAGTACCCAGTAAGCTTAGGGTTTTGAGATAGAACTTCTACACTCAGGGCCCCTGCCCAAGAATTACACTTGAACGTGACTCACATGTCCACTTCAACGGAGCTCCAAAGTAATACAGGGGGTCACATACCACAACTGGAGAAAATGGTTTGTGCTTTTAAAACATCCAAGCTAAACAAATGCATAAATATCAAGGAAAGTTAAAGTAACCAGAAGTCATTAACTTTCATGTCTTTTCTGACCCATCCCCTCACCCAGTCCACATTCTCCATGCCTCCTTTGTATTGGGAATTTCAAACATCTTCATCTTAAGAAAAGAATGTCAGCATCTTTACAATAAATAAAATCAAAAACCAAAACCAAAAAAAAAGAAAAAAATGTCAGGCTTTGACTTATTCTTTAACATGTATATCTTATATATGTAATATATGATACATAGCATTATATTTTTAGATATCATATGTGCATATATATATATATATATAGCATGTGTATGTATGTATGTATGAAGAGGGTTGGTTTTTGGGAGGGGATTGTTTGTTTATCAATTATGGGACTTGAACTCAGGACCTGGGCACTGTGTGTGTGTGTGTGTGTGTGTGTGTGTGTGTGTGTGTGTGTGTGTGTGTGTGTGTGTGTGTATAAAAGTGGGCCTAGCAAGTCTAGTATTTAAATTTGGTTGGCCTGTTTGACTCTAGTTGCCTGTTTTTACCATTTAGCTTCAGGCATCCCTTGAAACAAAATAGCCCTGTTGGGCACTTTCAGGTAACCCTGTTGTCTTCAGTCAGGAAGGACATGGAATTTTCATGCACATACTATTAAGTGCATGGCTCCTGCTGCTTTTTAGAATATTTTATAGCTTTCCTAATTACAGACATCTACATATCACTCAGCCTATGGCAATTAGACACAAAGTGAGGCAATTTGATTTAAAAAAAAAAAACCTGGTGTTAAAAATTCATTTACCTTTTCAAGTCTTTTTCTTGACTAGAATCAATAATATGCTTCAGTGGCATGCCAAGGAGGGACATGAATGCTCTGTGTGTGTGTCTGTGTGTGTCTGTGTGTGTGAGAGAGAGAGAGAGAGAGAGAGAGAGAGAGATTCTGGAAGCACATTGCCAATTGTTCCACTTTTCAGCCAGCTTCTTGCCTTTCTATCTATTTGCAACACAAAACTCCCAAAACCAGAGACTCTCAAAATCTGCTGCTGAGAGTCATCAAAAATCATTATTCTCTAAAAAGACTTGTCATGAACTCTCAAAGTGGCAGGTTAATTTAAATTTCAGGATATCTTATACTCAGAAGGTATGACATACTCCCCTGTAATTATACATATCATCTAAAACAAATATCTAGTATCTCTAGAACAGAGATGGACAGACTGATCTTTTTAGTGAGCTCAAGCAGATGCATCATTTCTGTAAGTCCTCTAATTTAACTGTTACGGTCTGCTGAAGAACTTTGACTCGAATTTGCAGAGAATGCCATGACAAACCCTGTATGACTTTCAGTATCATAGAAAATGTTAGGTTTCTGTTTAAAGTGTCCACAGTGCCTTGACAACTTTCTACACTTCTAGATTTTCTCTGCAGAAAACTTATAATAGTCTCTAATATTGTTTTCTCCATTGCTATGACTAGAGAATAATGATGTTTTTCACATATAACATTTCTTACTGAATATGAAGTAATACACTAAAATCCAAGGAGTCCTCACGAACTGGAGGTGAACGCAAGACATTCACCCTTCCTTGAATGCTCCCAAACTGTCACATTGCAGTTTTGTCTTTTTTAAGATGATACAATTTTGTTTTTATTCATCATAAGGAACATAAGTTCCTTGAAGTTAAATAAGTGGAGAACAGACTACTGGAGGATCAAAGACTGAGGCCAGCCCAAGAAGAAAATTTCAAAAAAAAACATTCTTAACCCATTGCTGGATAAGGTGGCACATGCTGGTAACGCTCGTTACACTTGCAAGGCTCAGTTCAGGCAGTTTTAGATCAACCCCCCCCCCCCCCAATAAAAAAGTCCAGGTCTGTTAGACTGCCATCTCAACAAAAGAATCTGGTCATCGTGGTGCATGCCTGTTAGTCTATGATGAAAAGCCTAAAAGAGATTGCGGTTCAGGAACATGCCGAGACAGGAAGTGAGACCCTATCTCAAAAATACGAATGCAAGAAAGGGCTGGAAAGAGGCACCCGTGGCTCAGGCCTGTAATCCTAGCTACTCAGGAGGCTAAGATCTGAAGATCGCGATTCAAACCCAGTTGGGGCAGAAAAGTCCATGAGACTCTTACCTCCAATAAACCACTCAGAAAAAGCCAGAGTGGAGCTGTGGCTCAAGTGGTAGAGGGCTAACCTATAGCACAAAGAGGCTCAGGGACAGTGCCCAGGTCTGAGTTCAAAAAAATAAAAAAGGAAGGGCTAGAGATGAGGCTCAGTGATAGAGCATCCACCCAGCAATTACAATGCCCCAAGTTCAAAACCCAGTGCCACCAAAATAATGTTGATATAAAAAGAAGGAAATTTGAGAACATAAAATGCATCATAACATAAGACATTAAGAGGTCAACTTTCAGCAGTAAGTATTAAACTGGTAATCTAAAAGTCTACTTTCTCTACACATTAGTTTCTTTTATACTTTAAGTAATCATTTTGTAAATGCATTTATTGAAGCTCAGAGCTCAGGTTTCATAGGGTTAGCCATAAGGCATCATTGGTTATGGGACAAAAACTGCATCTCTGGATCTTCCATACATCTCCCATTTGCTATAGTAACAGCCTAACTCTTACATAAACACTCTTAAAAACTCTAAAGGACACCAGAAGAGCCAAACTTGATTTGGGACTTGGTGAAGATAAATTTAGCCATTGAGCTCAAAATAATTAACACAACAGACTCTTTCTGAATTATTTTACAAACTAAATTTAGACCTAAGTAGGTCATCCAGTAAAAGCTAGCATGTCTTTATGTTTCAGCAAATATCTTGTGAAGGGTGAGTCCTCCAATGTCTTCTCCCATGGAACCCAGGGATGCTTACAGCTTTGAGACTTCTGAGATAAATCTCAGCAAAGGACACCAAGAGGAAACACTGTCTTACTAGCCTACCTATTCTTTTTGTTGGTAAATGTGATGTCCTAATTTTTTCTATGATATTTACTTACTATAAATAAGCTTGTGTCCATTAAAGAACTGTCATGCTTAAATCACAATACTCAAAACCTAAAACACAGATTGCAAGCTATGATCATCTCTTTTATTTTTTCATAATCTACTTCTTTTCTTCCTTTGGCCTATCTTTATGACTTATTAATAATAATGGAAGGTATTTCTTCAGGATATAGAATCTAAATATCAAGAGAAGGGATGTATCCATTCCTGGAGGTGTGCTAACAGAAGTATACAACGTCATGTCAATGGCGATGTTAGGCTTCCTTGCTCTACCTGTAGAAATGTACCTAGTTTCTGTTTCCAATTTGCTATGTTTCCTAGCAAAATTTGCACTTTCAATAATGAAAAAAACATTAATCTGGCATCTGACCCATCCTTTGTAATTACTGGAAATTTTATGACTTTGTATTTCAGCTATTTCCTTAAATCTCTTTGTGTGGCTTGCATTGCCTTGTATTTATTGTTTAAACCTCAAAAGATGGACAATCAGAGAAAATGTCATAAATTAAGGTGCTAAGTTCATTCTTCTATAAACATATCATATTCATTGAAAATAAAAAAAGTAAAAAAGTCTCATTAAGACAAAGTGGCTTCTAAAATCTTTCAGCATATATAATGAAGACTGACTTGTCTATTTCAACTTAATTAGACCCAGTTTGCCTCTTGATCTCAAATACTCTGTTTCAGATTTGTTTTTCTATATCAAGCGTTTGATAACAAAGTACTTAATTCAAAATATCAATCTTCATTTTTCTTAATTTTTAAAATTATTGATTAGTCTTATAAACCATAGAAAATTTTAGGTTCCAATTCACAATAGGTAGCATCTTATACTCAGGGAGATATATGCCTTGACATTTAAAAACAAAATAACATAAGCTGAGAGCAAAAAGGAGAAAGAAAGTGTAATTAGAGTAAATATGCCATTTTTAATATGTAATACCTTGAGCTCAAAAGCTGTTATTAAAATGTTCAGCTAAAATAACAAAAGTTTCCTTTATTATCATAAAGGAAAGTTCAAATAATTTTAAAATTAACTAAAATTAGAGGATGAGAAAAAGAGATATAAAAGGAAATTCACTAATCATGATTGTTTATAGGAGGAAAGACAATATCTAAAGTATTTAAGGAAAAAGAAAAATTTTAATAATAAAAAATGGGGGGAGTAGAGAAAGAATGCCTGGAACAAACATATAAACATTCTAAACACCACAAAATCGAACAATAAAAATAAAGCAAAAATATGAACTATATATTTTATTATATTTTTTAAGCAGAATCTCACTGTGTAGCACAGGCTGGCCTTGAATTTGAGATCCTCCTACCTTAACTTCCCAAGTGCTAGAATTATAGGCTGGTGCCACAATGCCTAACATATTTGTAGGTGACTCTGAAAGTAACAGAAATAAGTATAATTGATTTCGTAGAACTAGATTCTAGTATATGCATCCTATAAACTTAAGCCTAGGGATTAAAATCATCCTTAAAGAAAGGAATAAGCAATGGTATATGAAATAAATGCACAGAGGAAAGGGAAAAGAAAGAAAAAGATATGGAGTAATATGGCAAAATAATGGAAAGGAAGAGAAAGAACAAGGAAGAGAGATAATTCATATTATAGAATTATGGAATGATCATCACCTAGTGTTGAAAGGAAATGTTTAGTATGAAGAGAGTTAGTTTTTCTATTTTTTTTTGGAAGGGGTGTTTGTTTTATCATTTGTGGGGCTTGAACTCAGGATCTGGGTACTGTCCCTGAACTTTTTCACTCAAGGCTAGTGCCCTACCTCTTTAAGCCACTGTGCCATTACCAGTTTTCTGATCATTAATTGGAAATAAACAGACTTTCCTGACCAGGACTGGCTTTGAACCACAATCCTCATATCTCAGCCTCCTGAGTGCCCGGGAATACTGGTGCCACCAGCACCTGGCTATGAAAAGATTTTAACAAGCTAAGATAGTCAATTCACACACCAAAAAAAAAAATCAGTATTCCTATAGCATAATTATAGATATTGCAAACAAGAATATGAAACCATTAAAAGAATTATATTTACCTTGCTTAGTCTATACCAGTTCAAGTAGAAGAAAAAATGATCCAACTATTTCACTACCCAAAAGAAATGAAATTAGTATATCAAAAGGTATCTACACTCCCACCTACTTCAGCCCCACAGAATAATCAAGATTTGAATTAATCTAAATTTCCAGCAACACATGAATGAATGAATGAATGAATGAATGAGTGAAGATGTGATATACATATATATCAAGAAGATATATTCACTTATCTTAAAAGGATGAACACCTATCATTTTGACAACATAGATGAACCCAGAGGACATTATAACAAGTGAAATAAGCTGACAAATACCACATGGAATTTAAAGAAGTTTAACCTAAAAGAAGTTGAGAGTACAGTAATAGATAGATACCCAAGGCTGAGGAGAGTAAGTATGAGAAGAGATAAGACTAATCAACCATCAGAATGTTACAGTCAAATAGGTAGAATATTATTGTCATTATCAAAAATCAATCATAAGAAAGAATATCAGAGATGGAAGATAGGATTGAGGCAATACTTCAGTCAGACAATAACACATTAAATAATGAATTGCTATGATTACAAATTACAGGAACCCACCCAGCACCAGAATCAACTCCAAATGGATCAAAGACCTCGGAGTCAAAGCAGACACTCTGAAAACATTACAGGATGGAATAGGAGAAACCCTAGGTCTCCTTGACACAGGCCAAAATTTTCTTAATAGAGACCCAGAAACACAACAAATAAAAGAAACTTTGGACAAATGGGACTGCATGAAACTGCAGAGCTTCTGCATGGAAAAGGACATAGCTAGCAAGATCAATAGAAATCCCACAGATTGGGAGAAGATCTTCACTGGCCATACAACAGACAAGGGTCTCATATCTAAAATATACCTTGAACTCAAAAAATTAAATCCCCCAACAACAAATCTTCAAAGAAACAACTGCCCAATAAATAAGTGGGCTAAAGACTTAAAGAGAAACTTCTCTGAAGAGGAAAGAAGGATGGTCAATAGACACATGAAGAAAGGCTCAACCTTCCTAGCCATAAAAGAAATGTAAATCAAAACAACATTGAGATACCACCTCACCCCAGTTAGAATGGCTAAAATCAAGAACTCTAATAACAACAGATGCTGGAGGGGATGTGGACAGAAGGGAACCTTACTGCATTGTTGGTGGGAGTGTAAACTTGTTCAACCACTTTGGAAAGCAGTATGGAGGTTCCTCAAAAGACTTCACATAGAGCTCCCTCCCCTATGACCCAGCAATCCCACTCTTGGGCATTTACCCAAATGTTTACAAACAAGACCATACTAAAGCTACCAGCACAACTATGTTTATTGCAGCATTATTTACTATAGCTAAGATATAGAACCAACCCAGATGCCCCTCAGTAGATGAATGGATCAAGAAAATGTGGTATATATACACAATGGAATTCTATGCCTCCACCAGAAAGAATGACATTGCCCCATTTGTTAGGAAATGGAAAGGTTTGGAAAAAATTATATTAAATGAAGTAAGCAAGGCCCAAAGAAACATAGGTTCCATGGTTTCCCTTATTTGCAATATCTGGTATATGTCTAAGTAAATCAGAAAAGGTCAGATAAGGTGATGTTCGGGAAATGAACCCTAAGATATGTAATCAAATTTTTTTTTCTTTCATGCGATTGTTTCTAACACATTTATAAGATTATTTCTTTGTTACTTTGTATGTCCCTCCTCCACAGTATAACCCCTGCTTTCACTGTATTTGATGTTGTTATAATTTGTGGAGGGGAAGGGGAAAAACAAATCATTTAAATAGGGATACAGGTGGACCCATTGCAACAATGAGATGTACAAGTCGTTATGTCGAAAACGAACTTTATAACTTTGGTGGGGGGGAGGGTAGGGTGGGGGGAGGGGAAACAAAGGAGGAAGCTACAATGCTTGATAAGAAATGTACTCATTATCTTGCCCATGTAATTGTAACCCCTCTGTACAGTATTTTTACAATAAAGAAAAAAACACAAAAAAAAGATTAGAGAACAAAGAAAGGGCACTGAAAGTTGCAGAAGAAAAACACCAGTATACATATAAACACATAAGAATCACATCAGACCTCTCAGCACAAACTCTACACATTAGGGAATCATGAACCAATCTATTTCAAGCTCTGAAAGACAATATCTGCCAATCAATAATAATATATCCAACAAATGTATCAATCAATTTTAATGAAGAAAGAAAATATTGCCTAGAATAAGAATAAGGCAAAGCAGTTCCTGCCCACCAAGCCTGAATTGTAAAAGCTATGTAAGAGACTAGTACATGTAGAAGAAGAAGAAGAAAGAGGGAATGGAGGAACACATGAGAACTGAGAAATTATCAAACATAAGTAACCTATTAAGAAGCAAACCAGAAGATTCATATAGAAAAGAACAGAAAGAATAGAAAGAAAAGAATAACAGTAGAATGAACTACAGGAAATAGTAAAAACAAACAAACAAAACTTTCAAACATAACACTACTACAACAGGCCTAAATCAAAAAGCACAGCCCTTTAGATTGGATTAAAAAGCAGGCTCTAATAATTTTTGTCTACCAAAAAAACACAAAGACACCAGGCACTGCAAGTGGCTCACATGAGTAATCTTAGCTACTCAGAAGGATAAGGTCTTCAAACACAGTTCAAATCCAGTGGCAGCAAGAAAGTTGATGAGACGCTTATCTCCAACAAATTATTCAAAAAAAGTCAGAAATGGAGCTGTGGCTCAAGTGATAGAGCACTAGCCTTGAGCAAAAAGCTTAGAGATAGCACATAGACCCTATGGTCAAGTCCCAGGACCAACACACACAGAGAAAAATAATCAGTTCAACAATTCAAGTCCTTTTTAAAGTAGTCATTGACCACAGATAGCTAGTGGCTACCATATTGGACATCAGAATATTTCTATCGATACTGGCTTACATTATACTTGGGAAATCAGTCAAAAATTTAGAAGTTTATGAGAATTGTTTAAGTTTCATTTTAGCAAATTAACAGGGTCCTTCTAGTGAGAGTCTCAAATGAATTTTTTCCCACTTACCTTCATAATTATAGCAAAAGATCATTTTCTCACTTAATATCTAAATACATTAAGGTGCTAATTGAATGTGATGAGTAATCTGTGCATTCTAATTGTTACTAATCAGTCTAATACTGATTGCTTAAGCATATAACAGCTACTCGCCTACATACTGATTCAAGCCAACTTGATGTCCCTCACTCTTCATTAGGAAAATGTGTTTATTAAGTTGACTTCATTATGTATAAACCCAAAGGAGTCACACCAGGGTAGTTCTTTTACCATTTAAAAGTATACTAAATATGAACTCTAAACAAATTTCCCAGGCAGCTGCAGGCAGCTCTTAAATCCTCACTCCAGCTTTCCAAATAGTAACTTTTAGATCCAATAGTGAGCACTTTCTCTATTACATTTCTTCATTAATGCAGCATACTTTAAAATTTCTAATACCATTGATTAGTCGTGTGATCTTATGTGGTATGTTTATTTTCTCTAAGGCCTCAAAGCTCCCTTCTCTAAATTCAATGAGTATGGAGAGATAAAGTGACAGCCCACTCACAAGTTTATGTCTCCTTTCTCTCAAAGGTGAGGAAAATCTACCTTAAAGAAAACAAATAGTAAGACTTGCTTAGGGAGCTTGGAGGTATTAGATATATTAAAAATAATAGTAAGCTGGGTGTTGATGGCTCATGCCTGTAATCCTAGCTATTCAGGAGACTGAGATCTGAGGATCGCAGTTCAAAGCCAGCGCAGGCAGAAAAGTCCCCATGAGACTCTTATCTCCAATTATCCACTCAAAAAAAAAAATTGAACTGGCACTGTAGCTCAATTTGTAGAGTGCTAGCCTTAAGCAAAAAGAGGCTCAAGGATGGAGCCCAGGCCCTGAATGCAAGCCCCACAACTGACAAAAATAATAATAGTAATAATCATAATAGTAATCATAATAATAATTGAAATGTGTTTAAAGGGCAGAGATAGATGTCATTGTGTATAACATCAAGGGATGAAATGAAGAAATACTAAAATGTCTCTCTGATGCAGCTCCAAACATGGATTTCCCATCCCATTGTAAACTAAGAGGAACTCTCTCAAATGTACATCTGATAGAGGCTGAGACTACAATGTTTAAAAATGACCCCCATCCTAGATTAATTCAATTAGGATAGAAAAAAATAATGACTTTCCATCCCTTCCCCTAAGCTCATGAATCCTCTGACCCCCATCTCAATATAGATATTCTAGCTTTTTTGGCTGTCCAAAACTGGTTGTCCATCTGGTATGTAAGCATCTCTTTTACTTTTTACCTACTAACTCACACATCTATTCCACCTTCTCAAGAACAGAATACCATATCTAATTAGGTAAATATAGGAGAAATATAGCTAAAAGAGATCACCCAGCTATGCATAGGAAGAGGAAGAGAAAATCAAATCCTTACAAATCTACCACACTGGATAAAAGCAACAGCTAAGGAATATGAAAAGGATAGGGGATCACAGAATAATGATATCCTAAAGCAAAATAAAAGCAATTAATATGTGAATGTTAAAATGTCATAGAAAAATTAGCAAAGGGAAAATATACTGGCAAACACAAGAAAGAAACATGACCACCAGATAGAATAACCTTACTTTGCCTTTGAATAAAAAAAGCATTTGGGGGCATTATATAATAAAATTTAAATCAACAATTAAAAGTTAACAAAAAATTGTCCCCAATTCCAAATTAAGGCATGTTCTTCTAAATTTTAAAAAAAATGTAGATGAACATGTAAGTTAGAAACAATTTAGAAATAAGGAGAATTTCATGTAAAAACCTGTGAGAAAATTAAAAGAGGAAAACATATAACCTTATATGCTTTATTTTCTTGGTTACGTATTTTAGCAACACTGTACTCTTAAACAAGATATGCAATCAGTGTCAGCCATAAAGTGTTTTTTTTTTCTTCTTTTAAGACAGGCCTCACCAAATAGCTCAGGCTGACCTCAAACTTGCAATCCTCCTGCCTTAGCTTCAAGTGTTTACCACTATGTCTAAGAAGTAACAGCTTTTGATTGCAATAATTTCTGATTTCATTTTCATATTGGAATGACTCACTTAGGATAGCTTAGAGATAACTAAACTGCTATATGTTCAGATATTTTAAAATAATTTTGCTGGCATATAGTGAAACAGGTAACAACTTTGGAGGTTTTGCTCCACTTCTGCCATTTGAATCTCTATGTTAGTCACTTTGATGTCCCTGTGAAAATAAAACCTAATATATAGCAATTTAAGGGAGGAAGTATTTTTTGTTCATGGCCTCAAAAGTTCCAGTCTTTGGTTAGCTGAACTTAACTACTTTGGGTATAAGGCAAGGGCAGAATATTACCAATAAAAGCAAAGAGAGAACTACAGGAAGGGACCATGACAAGGTGTAGCTCCAAAAACACACTCCAGTAATCTAGCTCCTCCAGCTACGCCCCACTTCCCAGGATTTCTAGCACCTCCCCAAATAGTGTCACCAGCAAGGGAGCTAGGCTTCAACACATAAGTCTGTAAGAGACAGTTTATGTTTAAACCATAACTCATAACCAGCCCATAATGCAAACTATATTTATCCATTCCCAAGAAACCCAACATCTTAATAATCTCAGCATTGCTCAAAACTTAAAAGTCCAAAGTCTCCTTTGAGACTCCAGGCAAACTCAACTGTGAGCCCTGCAATGTCAAAAAGAAGTCATATACTTCCAACATACAAAGGCACACAGTAACTGTTGGAGAATAGAATTGGAGAATAGAAAGGAGAGATGGAATCAAAGACTGAACCCAGCAAGACAAATAATGAGTCCTATAGTTCCATATCCAACATCCACAGAATGTGATGTCATGATGTGAGCACCAATATCTCAAAACAAAATATTTATCTTCTTTTTTAATAGCATAAACATCTTTAACAACCACATTTTCCTTGGTCCCAGTGTTAAATTAGCTCCTTTTCTGGGAAAACTACAAGCTTTTCAAGTCCTTTGCACTATTTTTTGCTCCCAATTTTTACTATAAACCTGACTAAAAGCTGCCAACAAAACCCATGCTATGGTCTGAATGCTAAGCTGCCTTGGAATTTCTGCCACCAAAGTAATTACTCCAACACCATTGAATTCCGCATTCCACAAAGTCATAGGGCATGAGCAAAATGCAGACAAATTCTTTAGCAGAAGGCAACATGACTTGTCTCTTGTCTAGTTCCCACAGAGTCTATATTCCCATCTGAAACTCATAAGCATAACCTTTCCTGTCCACATTCCTATCAGCATTCTGATCTTCTGAGCTCTTACCAGAATCACCCATCAAGCTCTGCTTACAGTATTGTAGGGCTTCTGTAGCTCATATTTCAACATTTTTCTAAGTTCTTTCAACAAAGCAAAGACTTCTGAGCCATGTTATCAGAAATAGTCATAGCAACCCCATTTCTCTGGTACCAATTTCTATGTTAGTCAGACTTTTCATTACTGCAACAAATATTTGAGTAGGACAACTTAAAGGAAGTAATTATTTCTCTGGCTCACAGTTTCAGAGTTTTTAGCCCACTATAGAGGGGAGATCATGGTGGAGGAGAATAGCTTGCAGGAAGTAGAAAGAACCTTCAATGTTTTTGTATTTGTAATGAAAGATCAAATAGAGATTTACTCAGTATTAAATTTAAGAAACTCTAATGGAATAATACTTAATGTGTATAGTTACTAAGAGATTAAATGATTTGATATTTATGGGGACTTTGTACCATACCCAACAAATGTGTTACATTCATTTAAATTAAATAAGTTAGAAGTTACTTAATATGATATGCCAAATAAGTCATGAATATTTAAAAATCTAGTTCAAAATGACAATATTTATTTTTTATGGCACTAAGGTTTGAACCCAGCCTTGTATTTACTAGGCAACATTAAACTCCTTAGATAGGACTTCATGTTTTGGCCTGAATCCAGCCTGGACTACAATCATAGGACTTCCTCTTGATGCTTCAGGAAGTAAATTACAAAATTAATTTTAAAGCACTGCCATCAGTATATTCAGATATGAAATATTGAGATCAAATTATACATAAGTGTATGTATATACACATATATTACTGTATTGTTGAAATAAGAAGCTTTTTCATTGGAAAACTAAAACTCTTTTTAATATGTGTGTGTTGTGGGGGTGTGGGAGTGTCCTTTACATCCTCTTTCTCTATTGAAGTTCAAACCCAGGACCTCATGCATGCTAGGTGAGGATTCTATTGAGGAGCTACACCACCAACTTTGTTTCTTTCAACTGTCGGCAAACTATGTTTCTATCTACAATTGCCTGATTTTATCAGAGCAGATATCAAACGTATAGTACACGGTTTTGTTTTTATTTTGTGGCAGAGTCTCCTCATGTAGCCAAAACTATTCTTAAACTCAAAAGCCCTTTGCCTCAGGCTCCCATATGCTGGCATTTACTACCACACCTAGCTTAGCCCTGTGTTTTCCAAGCTGTTTATATCCTTGGATACAGGCTTATAAACAATCTTCAAAAATATGTTTAAGTGTGCTTTGGCATAAACAAGCAAGTGCTTGAAATATTTCTCATCGTTCTGTCAGACTTCTGAAAAATCTAAGTTTAGTAAGATAATTCAGAATATAATAAACAAGTATTTCCTAGAAAAAAAAATGTCATCCCAGTGACTCACAGTTGAAGGCCACTCTTTTTTTTTTTCAAAGCCCCCATACTGCCCATCAGGTATGAGCGAATCTTTCTAGTGCTCCTGAAAAACCTTTATTTGTCTGGCCACTATCCCTCATTACATTAGAGTCTCATAAATGTGAACAAACAACCTTCCAACTGTTGTTCTGCTCACTAGGACTCAGCAAGAAGGAAAAGACAAGGGCCTTTTCTTTACGGTCAATGTGTTGCTTAATGTCAACAAGATAAGCTAAAAATCTCATTCCATTTCATATTAATTCAAGTATAAAGACTCACAACCTAGTTTTTTTTGTTGTTGTTGTTGTTGTTTTTTTCTTTTCTTTTTTTTTTTTTAAATTTTATTTTATTTTATTTGAGAACATACTGTACAGAGGGGTTACAATTACATGGTCAGGATAATGCATACATTTCTTACCAAGCATTGCAGCCTCCTCCTTTGTTTACCCTTCACCTCCCTTCCCAGCCTCCCCCCTCCCCCCCCACCCAATCATACCCCCCCTCCCCCCCCTCCGACATTGTAAAGCTGGTTTTGACATGACATTTTGTACTTCTCATTACAACCTAGTTTTTTTAAAGTCTGGATTTCATTTAGTGAGATGTTCCCTGGGCTAGAAGAAAGCAATTCTTTGTATACTGTACAAAAAAGATGAAGAGAGAGTTAGAACTGACAGAGAGAGAAGGTAGAACTGGGAAAGTACAACTGGGAAAAAAAGATATCTAAAGATTTCCTTTGCCCACAGATCATATGGAATATATATATATATATATATATATATATATATATATATATACCAGAAGCAAAACATATTGATAGCCCACTTAAGAATTCACAGTTGAGTTGCTGAACTAAAGAATCTTTTGAACTTTGTATTTCTCCTTCAGAAATAACTGGATATAAAAGGCTCATACCATACCTTCACTCATATGACCCACAGTCCTGCCTTTCCTAAATGCAGCTGTACAGAAGAAGTACAAAGGTGAGCTAACAAATTTCAAGATGAATCTATTCTCAAAGTCAAAAGAGAAGTTAATTAGGCAGGAAATGGGAGATGGCTCGCTTGTTTACAAGGTATGGTCACCCTCAGAAAAACAGTAAACTGGCCTAGAATTAAGGCTGACAGAGTTGACAATCACATGACCAGCCTTATGTTAGCCAGGAAAAATCTGACCATCCAATTGTACAGGAAAATAAAAAAGAAACCCAGCATTGGAAGTGGACAGTCACTCAAGCAAAGGGTAAAAAGCACCAAATCTAAAAAGAAGGTATTTTTTAATCTTCTTTCTTATGTCTATTCTTGAGGAGAAGTTCCTGTCTGCCTTTGCTTCTCCTTGCCTACTATAGTGCACTGTCACTGTCTTTTGACTGGATTCCATTCTTTCAGGTTATCTGCCCAGACTTGTCTGATTTTCTTATTGACTGTCTTCTTTTTAGAATCAAGTTCTACTACTATAGAACTGGTATAAAATCATCAATTGTCTTTCCACATAAGCATCAAGCTCCTAAATTTTTCATTGCCCAAAGATCCACACCAGGGTATCTTACAGGTTCTGGCAAGGCCATTAACTGCTACTTTTACATCCAATCCCTTTCTCAATAGAGGCTACTGATCCTATATAGATGCAGTCTTTCATAGGAAGGTTTTAGATGAGGCTTAGTCTGTCAAGTGCAGTAGATAACAAATAGATATAACACACTCCCTCACAAAGTTTCACCCCCTAAGAATGTGGGCTCATAATATAAAACTTCAACTTTTAATTCACAATTTTAGATTTATAATTTCTCCTTTCAATGTTTTAGTCCAGTTTCTACAGTATGAAAAATAATGTGCTGAATATTAGGCAATGAAAGATGAAAAATAAAATATTCTATCAAAGGACACATTGCAACAGCAACAAATAGAAACCTCAAAACTCGGGGAGGGGGGGAAGGGGTGGGCAGGGAACATAGAACAGAAAATCCCAAGTGTAATAGGGTAACATAGGGTGACAGAAAATAGGTCTTAATCAGGTCAGGAAAAATCCAGGCTCAAATTCCAGCTTCGACTTTTCCCAACTGTGGACTTCCAACAAATATTTCTAAACTTTCACTTTGCTTCTATAACCAAATGTAATCTTAGAGCCTACTATTTCTAAACACTCAAGTGAACATACACATCCGTATCACAGTCACACACACACACACACACACATACACACACACACACACACACACACACACACTTACAGACTTAAGACTTGCAATTATGAGTTCACAATGACATCCAAGGAGCTCAAAATGTTTCTGGAAATTGTAAATTTCAATTTATAATAAAGCGCAAAATGCTTTTGTTCCCAACAAGTCCAGAGGGATAAATAAGGAAATGTCTAAGGAAAATATAAAAATTCCTTCTTCTCTTTGGGTAATATCTTATTCACTGATACTTATCATTGATGCTCACTTGTGATTCACTTGTATTACAGCAAATCCCAACCCTTCCATGATCAGAAAGTCTCTCGCATGGGTGATTTCAGCAGTCTTTCCTCCTAACCAACCACTGCAGGACGCAGGACCATTCATAATCAAGTCTCAAGAGTAATCAGGAGTCATTTGCAGTATATACCAGGAAAGACAAAGATAAATATTCCCCTGACTTCTTTGCATTTCTGGCCCTTTTATAAAAGTTAAATAAAATTCACATGTGCTACTTCTGGAGAATTAGATGTGAACAATGGTGTCACGCATTACGTCTGGGCCATAATTCTGTCTGCATTAGTGATCCACAATAATTAGTAGGAAGAAATCTCTTGGTGATAAACCATTGCAATTTAGGGCTTAATTTGTTGCCTACGTGTAATCTTGTTAATTCTAGGAGGCAGAAATTATAAATTATAAATTTTTGACACTTCTCTGAAGAGTATCAGCCTCACTTCTCTTTGATAACTGCTATAATTTCAGGTACTACAAAGGTTCGATTTCACACTGCTGGAGGAATATCAATACCAAACTTCAAACTCTACTATAAAGCCATAGTAATCAAAACAGCTTGGTATTGGCATAAGAACAGACCTCAGGACCAATGGAATAGAATTGAAAACCCAGAAATGAACCTACAGACCTACAGCCATCTAATCTTCGATAAGGGAGCTAAAACAATAGAATGGAAGAAAGACAACCTCTTCAGTAAATGGTGCTGGCAAAATTGGTTAACTACATGTAGAAAACTTAAGCTAGATCCGTATATATCACCCTGCACCAGAATCAACTCCAAATGGATCAAAGACCTTGAACTCAAAGCGGACACTCTGAAAACATTACAGGATGGAATAGGAGAAACCCTAGGTCTCCTTGGCTCAGGCCGAAATTTTCTGAATAGAGACCCGGAAACACAACAAATCAAAGAAAGGTTGGACAAATGGGATTGCATAAGGTTGCAGAGCTTCTGCAGGGCAAATGACATAGCTAGCAAGATCAATAGAAAGCCCACGGATTGGGAGAAGATCTTTACTAGCCATACAACGGACAAGGGTCTCATATCTAAAATATACTTGGAACTCAAAAAATTAAACCACCCAACAACAAATATTCAAAGAAACAACTGCCCAATAAATAAGTGGGCGAAAGACTTAAAGAGAAACTTCTCTGAAGAAGAAAGAAGGATGGCCAATAGACACATGAGGAAATGTTCAACATCCCTAGCCATAAAAGAAATGCAAATCAAAACAACATTGAGATATCACCTCACTCCAGTTAGAATGGCAAAAATCAAGAACTCTAACAACAACAGATGCTGGAGGGGATGTGGACAGAAAGGAACTTTACTTCATTGTTGGTGGGAATGTAAACTTGTTCAACCACTTAGGAAAGCAGTATGGAGGTTCCTCAAAAGACTTCACATAGAGCTCCCCTATGACCCAGCAATCCCACTTTTGGGCATTTACCCTAATGTTTACAAACAAGACCACACTAAAGCTACCAGCACAACTATGTTTATTGCAGCATTATTTACCATAGCTAAGATATGGAACCAACCCAGATGCCCCTCAGTAGATGAATGGATCAAGAAAATGTGGTATATATACACAATGGAATTCTATGCCTCCATCAGAAAGAATGACATTGCCCCATTTGTTAGGAAATGGAAAAACTTGGAAAAAATTATATTAAGTGAAGTAAGCCAGGCCCAAAGAAACGTAGGTCCCATGGTTTCCCTTATTTGTAATATCTAGTATATGTATGAGTCAAGCGGAAAAGGTCAGATAATGTGATGTCAGGAAAATGAACCCTTAGATGTGTATTTTAATGTTTTTTTTCTTTCATGCATGTGTTTCTAACACATTTATAAGATTATCTCTTTGTTGCTTTGTATGTCCCTCCCCCACAGTATAACCCCTGCTTTCACTATATTTGATGTCAGTATAACTTGTGGAGGAGATGGGGAAAAACCAGTTGTTTAAGGATACAGGTGGACCTGTTGCAACAATGAGAAGTACAAGTTGTCATGTCCAAAACGAGCTTTACAACGTTGGTGCGGGGGGGGGGGGGGGGGGGGGGGAGAAGGATTGGGATTGGGGGGGAGGGGGGAGGCTGGGAAGGTATGTGAAGGGTAAACAAAGGAGGAGGCTGCAATGCTTGGTAAGAAAGGTAC
Source organism: Dipodomys spectabilis (assembly GCF_019054845.1). Classification (NCBI taxonomy): domain Eukaryota; kingdom Metazoa; phylum Chordata; class Mammalia; order Rodentia; family Heteromyidae; genus Dipodomys; species Dipodomys spectabilis. The sequence continues at coordinate 4,419,392 of NW_024870740.1, forward strand.
GCATTATCCTGCCCATGTAACTGTAACTCCTCTGTACAGTATGTTCACAAATAAAATTAAATTAAATTAAAAAAAAAAAAGGTTTGATTTCAGTAACAACACAGAAATGGCAAGAGCAGGGCAGAAGAAAGTATGATAAAACTTAAACAAGTTTATAATGCAGACAAGATTCCTACTATACCACATTCCTTGTCAGACAAAATACATCATTTAGATTGTTTTACATCTAGTATGTCGTCCCATCCCAGACAAGGCTTATAGAATACTCACCACATGCTATTTACAGTTATAAGAATTTTCTAATACTTTCTGTAATGCTTCTAACAACATTATAAGGTTGATATATTATTGCCATCATTTTCAAGAACAAGAAAGTGGGATGCTAGGATCCCTTGTGTTTGAAAGAAAGAAATTGCTTGATCGCAGAAATCAAGCAATGGTCAAAAAAAAAAATACTTGCATCTGGTTTGCAAGCATTCACCTGGTTGGCAATGTGTTTGGGATAATTAAGTAGTATAATATGCAAAGTATTTTATATAGAACCCCATCCAAGGCAAGCCTCATGCTATATCATGATGGTGTAGATGTTAGGTGAGAAAAGAATCAGCCATCCTTGAGTTTTCCAGAGGGAAATTAGTGGATGGTGGCACATGGGCACTGTGATCTGTGCTTAACTGTGACAAATAGACATAATTCCAAAGACAAGAATGAAATCTCCAATCAAGCTAAAAGAAAAAGTATCCAAGTAAGACAAAAAGTGCTTATAAGTTCTGTGTTTATATAATGTGCAGGCAAGTGGCTCCATGTGCTTTTCATGTCCTTGTCACCATGAGGAATAATTTGCATGGATAACTACTGTAATGGTGTTGTAATTATCCTAAATGACAGCTGACCATATGGATGTCTCCAGTAGAGGATGGCCTGGAGTGCAGGGCAATGCACATACTGACATCGCATCAGAAATTAGGAAGCATAAAGTTAGATTTTACTTATTTCACTCAGTAACTGAAACAAGAAAACATGAATCTTAAAATATGAATCTTCTGTCAATAAGTTAAATGGATAGTTGGAGAGGATGTCAGACAAAACACAGGTTAATTAGTGTGATGTTTATAGCTTATAAGGATATCATATAGACTACTACAAACAGCATCAAATAAATCTAGAAGCTCAATGTCAAAGTACCTTCAAGACTCATATTTCCTTATTTACATTCAGATGGATCACAGTGATTGTCTCCTACGTTATTTAGACATTGTAGTTTAGGGGTGGACAATGAAGGGAGGAGAAGAAGATGCAGTCAAGAATTCATTATATATACCACTAACTTAAGAAAGAAAATTGGCAGATCAAAAGGGGATGGGATTGTTGAAGGGATGACACAGATCAAGAAGTATTATATTCATATGCTGCTTTGTTAAAATGACACCTCCCTTATACAACTATTTAATGATAATAATTTTAAAACATTGTCGTTTATTTGAATCAGGACTTGTATAAAACCTCACATACTGAAATTTCTATGTACCTCCTGAATCTTTTTTAATCTACAGCTCTGTGTAGATTTTTACCTCTTAAAATTAATTTATTTAATAATTAGTTTAGTCAACTTTTTGACAATCAAAATTTTACTGATTGACTACCTGCATTAGTAAATATACTGTCAATAAATTTGGTATTGTATCCTGAAGTGTGGATTCTATTCAGATTTGACTTTCTAGGCAACAGTACTTTACATATTTCTATCAGGATACAAACACTCTCTGCTTGTCTCTTTTAGTGATGTTGTTAGTGGCATCCATTGATGATTAGCACAAAGATTAGTCAATTTAACAGTGTTTTAAAATAGTAGTACTTTAAATCTATGGTTTGCTAGAGAGACTATCTAAAAACAAACATTTCTCATTAGCAGTGTGCAATACAGATTCCTAGGTCCTTTAGGAAATTTACTTCATTCCCTTTCTCCATCAGTTTTCACATTAGTGAGTGGTGGACTAGAACATTCTAACTGCAGTCAGTGAGTTTTTTGTTTGTTCATTTTCGTGCTGGTTCTGGGGCTTGGACCCAGGGCCTGGGCACTACTGTCCCTAATGCTCTACAATTTGAGCCACAGCTCCACTTCTGGCTTTTTGGTGATTAACTGGCAACAAGAATCTCACAGACTTTCTTTCCCCACAAAAACTTTCTTGCCTAGGCTGGTTTCAAACTGTGATCCTCACATCTCAGCTACCCAAGAAGCTAAGATTATAGGTATGAGTCACTAGAACCTGGCTACTCAGTGAGCTTTATAATAAAGAGTGTTTTTATAGAATAATTAAGCCATCTGGTCAACCCTGGTCTCATTCGCTCTCTAATGACTTTCCCATCACTGTGAAAATATACCTGTGATAGATACCATATAAGAGGAAAGATTTATTTTAGTGCACTGTTTCAGCAGTTTCAGTCCATGGCCTTTCAGCTCTATTATTTTGGGCCTGAAGCAAGGCCAGTTATGATGACTACAACTTATGGCAGCCAGAAAGCAGAGAAGGGAGAGGTAAGGGAGGGCGCCAAGCTATATTCTTCATGGAAATAGATGATTGACACTGTTATATAATATTTTGAATGTATTTAATATCACTAAACTGTAAACTTAACAATGATCAAAATGACAAATTATAAATATATGTATATCCACAATTTAAATATATATAGAAATAGATCTGTTATGGATGGAGTTGCATGTTCTTTATCCCTACATATCCCCAGAAATTCATGCTGAAGCCTTAACCCACAATACTTTGGAATATGACCATACCACAGTGCTTTCTAAGAGATAATTAAGTTAAAATAATCCACTAAAACAAACATTAATTCAATGTAACTTTTGTTTGTATACAAAAAAGAGATAAAGACACACAGAGAACCACCAGGGGTATGTGCTCATAAAGACTAGACCATACAATGACAAAGCAAGAGGACAGTGATCTGCAGGCTGCTGTCCCTAAGTCCTAGCCCTGAGTCCAAAGAAACCAGCCTTGCTATCACCTTGATTTTGCCCTCCCAACCTTCAGAACCATGAGAAAATAAAGTTCCTATGCTATTTTGTTGTGGCACCTCCAGATATGTTTAATTATCCATCAGTATGATTTATAACAAGGCTAAAACATTACTTATACAACCTGCAAAAAATCTAAGAAAAGATGTGCAGAGTTTCCTGTCTTATAGTTAATTCTTTTTAAATTAGTATATATTCATTCTATAAAATAATGCCTTATTATGACAGTTTCATATACATTGCTTCCTCCCCCTTCCTAATGGCTTCTTCACTCTTCCTGAATAACACTCCACCTATTTTCAGGTCTTTGTTTTTTGAAGCTAGATTCTGCATATGAAATATAACATGAAGTTTCCTTTTCTGAGTCTAGCTTGACCATGGTGACCTTCAATTCCATCCATTTTCCTGCAAATGATGTCATTTTGAAGATGGAGTCTCACAGACTTTTCTGCCTGGGTTGACTTGACAGTAATCCTTTCATGTATCAGTTGCCTGAATAGCTAAGATTACAGGTGTGAGTCACTGGTGTCCAGCCTTTCACATCTTCTAAGAAATAAATAGACTGTTACCTGGATGAATCATCTATATCTCGATATACCATCATTTGCTCATCCATTCACCCAGTGACTGGACTTTGCAAGTACAAATAATAATAATTAGTTGCAAGTACAAATAATAATAATTTTGTCAGTTACAAACAGTCCTAATACAAACTGTGATGTTCAAGCTTTAACATGAACTTAAGTCTTCAAATTATTTGGATCTATATGGGAAAAATGAAATTGCTGGATCATAGATAGGGGTGAGAGCCTGGTTAGTTTTGTAAGTAACTGCCAAACTGTCTTCCAAGTTAGCTATTACATTTTTCTTTGCTACCAGCAATGAATGAGATTTTGTTCTTCCACATTCCACCCACATTGTGAGGCACTTTGCATTTCAGCCACTCTGATAGAGGTATAGCAGGCCTGAAGTGGTCTCTCTTTTCTGATTCTACTTGCAGTTCTTTAATAGGTATGGTGTTGAAAACCTTCCTTATGCTCATTTGCCCAGTATGCATCTTCTTCAATGATGTGTCTGTCAGATCATTCATCTCTTTCTAGTTGTTTGCTCTTTTATAGGTGAGTTTTAGGAGATCTTTATATATTTTGGATGCAAGTTATTTATCAGATATGTGTTTTGCTAGTATTTTCTATCAATCTATATTTTCTGTCTCCATCAGTCTACAGTGTGTCTCTTCACTCTTTGCATATCTTTTGCAGAGCAAGTATTTTGAATTTTAGTGAAATCCAATTTATTTTTTTCTTGCATGAATTTTACTTTTTTGTTTTCTAAAAAGATGTTAAATCCAGTGTCATCTAGACTTTTATTATATTTGGGGGGGATTTTATAGGTTTTCTTTTTCCATTTTTATATGATCCACTTTGAGTTTATTTTTGTATAACTGCCTAGGCCTCTATCAAGACATTTCTTAATGTGCATTGTGAGCTTTCTGGCCCTATCTGTTAAAAGAGTTCACTATTTTTTGACAAAGGTAAAAAGACAATTCAATGAGAAAAGGAGCATTTTCAACAAATAGTACAGAACAACTAACCCGCAGTTTTCAGCTTAGAAAAAAATTTACCTTTACATAGACTATATAACTAAGAATAACATCTAAATTCATAAAATATCCAGAAGTCATTGGACAAATTGGACAAAGGAAGGAAGGAAGGAAGGAAGGAAGGGAGGGAGGGAGGGAGGGAGGGAGGGAAAGAAAGAAAGAAAGAAAGAAAGAAAGAAAGAAAGAAAGAAAGAAAGAAAGAAAGAAAGAAAGAAAGAAAGAAAGAAAGAAAGAAAGAAAGAAAGAAAGGACCTAAATATAAATTGTTTGCTATGTAGAAGCCAGGGACTGGTGGCCTATAATCCTAGCTACTCAGAAGGCTGAGATTGAGAATCTCAGTTAGAAGCCAGCCAGGGTAGCAAAGTCCATGAAACTCTTATCTCCAATGAACTACCCAAATAACCAGAAGTAGAGTGGTGGCTCAAGTGGTTCAGCACTATTCTTGAGCAGAAAAGCTTAAGCATATTGTCCAGGCCCTAATCAGGTTCCAGCCCCAGAATTAATGAAAAAAACTACATATAGAATTCCACAAACTCAACATTAAGCAGTACCAATAACTAGTATGAGTAGATGATCAAGCATGTGTGCATACACACACACACACATACACACACACGTACACATTGAAACTCATCAGGGTTAACATTTTTCTATTTCTCATCAACTATATTGCAATAAATCTGAAAAAGAAAAACTTTCTGCCTCACTTAAAAGCATATTCTTTCTCCTCTAGGTCTCCTTGATACAGACCAAACTTTTCTTAATAAATACCTAGAAACACAACAAATCAAAGAAAGGTTGGACAAATGGGATTGCATTAAACTGCAGAGCAAAAGACATAGCTAGCAAGACCAATAGAAAGCCCATGGATTGAGAGAACATCTTCACTAGCTATACAACAGACAAGGACCTCATATCTAAAATATACTTAGAACTCAAAAAATTAAATCTCCCAAAAACAACTCCTCAAGGAAACAACTGCCCCATTATTATGTGGGCTAAAGATTTAAAGAGAGACTTCTCTTAAGAGGAAATAAGAATGGCCAGTAGACACATGAAGAAATGTTCCACTTCTCTGATCTGGCCATGAAAGAAATGCAAATCAAAACAACATTAAGATTCCACCTCACCCCAGTTAAAATGGCTATAATCAAGAAATCTAATAACAGATGCTGGAAGAGATGTGGTCAAAAAGGAACCCTGCATTGTTGGTGGGAGTGTAAACTTGTTCAAACACTCTGGAAAGCAGTATGGATGTTCCTCAAAAGACTCCACATAGAGCTCCCTATGACCCAGCAATCCCACTTCTGGGCTTTTACCCAAATGACCATAACAGGGCCATACTAAAGCTACCAGCACAACTGTTTATCCCAGCATTATTCACCATAGCTAAGATATAGAACCAACCCAGATCCCCTCAAGAGATGAATGGGTCAAGAAAATGTGAAATATATATATATACATAAATATACACACACACACACACACACACACACACACACACACACATATATATATATGAAGTCTATGCTTCCATCAAAAATAATGACACTGCCCTGTTTGTAAAGAAATGGAAAGACTTGGAAAAATCATATTAAGTGAAATAAGCCAGAACCAAAAGAAAATAGGCCCCATGGTTTCCCTTATTTGCAATGATTAGTATACATCTAGGATAATCTTAGCAGATGAGCAGAATAGCTCAAATGTTATGTATATATAACCATACAAGATGATGCTAAGCAAAATGAACTCTAAGACATGGATACAAGAGGTTTTTCTTTGTTGTATTTTTTTAATATACTATGTAATTTCTTGTTTCTTTTGTATGTTCTTCCCCCTGTGGTATATCCCCTGTTGTCACTGTATTTGATTTTGGTACCTTGGTATTGTATATACATTTATTTGTTGGGGAAGGGAAGAGGAACAACAGAATAATGAAACAAAGGAAAAGGAGGAACAATGCAGCAGCAATATACGCAAAACAATATGCTGGAAATGATCTGTACAACTTGGAGGGGGTTGGGAGAGAAAGTAGGAGAAAATTGAGGGAAGGGATAACAAGTTTGATAAGAAATGTACTTATATAAAAAATAGTTTTAAAAAAGTATATTGTTTCTTTTACATCTTCAACATATCTACTACAAACTACATCAAATATCATGAGCTTGCTTATCAAAAACAATGCTCACTTTATTTTTTTTTTTTTTTTTGGTCCGGTCGTGGGGCCTGAACTCTGGGCCTGGGCGCTGTCCCTCAGCTCTTCAGCTCAAGGCTAGTGCTCTACCACTTGAGCCACAGCGCCACTCCTGGTTTTTTTCTTTTTGCTTATGTGGTGCTGAGGAATCAAACCCAAGACCTCAGGCATGCAAGGCAAGCGCTCTACCACTGAGCCACCTTCCCAGCCCCACAATGCTCACTGTAAAACACTGGTATTTTCATCATCTTCAAAAAATATGCACTAAGACATCTGCTAGTCTGCCCAGAGTCATAGCATAAGCAAAATTACAAGAAAATACAATAACAAAATTTCTAGAAGTTACATATATACAAAAATTACTTGTAAAATATAATTTATGGTTTTTTTTTTGCTAAAATAGTTTCTCAAGGGCTCATATCAGATGGCATTGCTCACATAATTTGATTTGTTTAACACTTTTAAACACTGTATTTCCTCAATCTATAATGTACATTATATTCTTAGTTGCCTATTATTACTAAGATGATTATTATTAATTTAAACTAGCTAGACTTTCTTCCTATTCCCTGACTGGGGAATTAAAATTAGCCTCCTAATTTTGCTGTAATGTAAAATATTTAACAAGCTGATTTCTAAAATTTCTGTGAAGCAACTTCTTACTCCACTAACCCAAAATGAAGAAAATCCAAATTTTTCTTCCTTTCCCTCCTTTATCAGTCTCCCGGCTTGTTACGGGTCTCTACAGTACATACATGAGCAATTCTGTGTTCATCTTGGTTGGTCATCTTAGAAACTATCTAAATGTGCAGCAAAACCTGTCTTGCCTGTGCTAGTGGCTCATGCCTGTAATCAGATCTACTCAAAAGGATGACATCTAAGTATCACAGTTCAAAGCCAACCCAAGCAGACAAATCTGAGAGACTCTTGTCTCTAATTACCATCAAAAAGCTGGAAGTGGAGGTGTGACTCATGTGGAGAGGCACAGTCTTGAGTAAAAAAGCTCAGAGACAATGCCCAGGGCCTGAGTTCACAACCTAATACTGGCACACGCACACACACGCCTGTTTACACACTCTCTCTCTCTGTCTCTCTGTCTCTCTCTCTTTCTCTCTCTCTCTGTCCTTATTCTCCTTGAATAACCTATAAGCTAAAATAACTCATAGCTATAGCCTCTGCAACAAAGATCGATGACTAAGACAAAATTTTAATGTATATGTACTAGCTGTCATCTTATTATATTTATTCTTATTCAACCATAGTTTCTTTATTAAAAGAAATTTTAGTAAGTTGTATCTGAGGTCTTCCTATTTGATTTGTATGATAAATTTTATTACATCATCTCTATCAAATCTCAGTATATAAAACCTCTGTAATGTGATTACAGTATAGCCTTGACTTGATTTATTGAGTAGGTAATAAAAGTACGACATAAGATTCATTTGTAATATTTAAACTGCTGGTTCCAGTTCCATGCCTTGCAATTGCCAGGGAAAAATAAAACTTATATCTACCTCTTGAAGAAAAAATGATAGAAAAACAAAGGTATTTGCCTCTTCATTAATTCAAGCACCTAAATAAGTCAGCCTGGGCTATATAACAAGTTAAAAAGCCAGTTTAGATTATGTAGTGAGTTGAACAATTAACAGACACTTAACAAAACGATTACCAGGAAGCACATCTTGTCTGTAGGGCTCAAGGGGACTTGGTGTGGGGACTGCATAAAAAGAGAGCTGGTAGTAAAATACAATCACAATTACTCAATGGACAGATGTGAAAATGGCGTCTGAAGGGGTAGATGGGGTTGAGAGAGATGGGGAGAGCCATGAAAGGGATGATACTGATGTAGATGCATTAGCACTCATGAACTAGCATGTTGAACTGAAACTCCTTTGTGCAATTATTTAAATATAATTAAAACTGAATTTAAAATAAAAATAAATGGACTATAAAAATGATTTTTACATAACTTTCATTTGAAGACTTCCCTTTCACATTTCTGAGCTCCCTTAGTTTGAAAGATTTTAAGAAAATCTTCTTCTCTCCACTATTTCTGAAGAACAGCTTTGCTTTGTAATATTCTTGACTATCAAGAGGTTTTTCTGGTTTGGGGTTTTATGGTTCAGGTTCTGGGACTTGAACTCAGGGCTTGGGAGCTGTTCCTGAGCTTTTCTGCTCAAGCCTGGCACTCTACCACTTGAGCCACAGCTCCACTTCTAGCTTTTTTGGCGAATAATTGGAGATAGGAATCTCATAGACTTTCCTACCCACACAATCATCAAAATGTCAGCCTCCTGAATAGCTAGGATTGCAGTTTTAAGCCACTGGTGCCTGGTTTATTTTTTCTTTTAGCATGTCTATGCCCATCTCTAGATGTAGGAAATCTGAGGTCACTACTGCTTTAAATACATTTCCTTCCATTTACTGTCTTCTTTCTTCTTCCAGGCTCCCCACAATGCATATAATGGTTCATATGATGATGTCCCGTAAGTACATTAGGCTTTCTTCAGTATTTCTTTCTTCCTTCTTTTCTTTCTTCCTTCCTTGTTTATTCTTGTTTTCTGTTTGTTCCTCTGCTAACTTCAAATTACTTACTTGAAATTGTTCATTATTCTTCCACTTTGTCAAGTCTGCTATTGAAGAGCTATATTGGACTCCTTGTATTTTTTTTTCTTCAGACACTGTACTATCCAACCCCAAGACCTATGCTTCACTATTTTTGTAGTTTTTATTTCTAAAATGATATTTTCATTTTGTTCATATATCCATGTTCTGATTTTGTTCAGTTAATCTGTGTTCTATTCTCTTCCCTGAGCTTCAAGATAATTATTTTCAATGCCTTCCCAGGCAATTCATAAATTCATTTCCTAGGCTCTTCTGTTTTTTGTTTGTTTGTTTTTGTCGGTCATAGGGCTTGAACTTGGCTTGGGCACTGTCCCTGTGCTCTTCAGCTCAAGGCTAGCGCTCTACCGCTTGAGCCACAGTGCCACTCCCGGTTTTCTAGTGGTTTATTGGAGATAAGAGTCTCACGGACTTTCCTGCCCAGGCTGGCTTTGAACTGAGATTCTCAGATCTCAGCCTCCTGAGTAGCTAGGATTACAGGCCTGAGCCACCGGCGCCCAGCTGCTCCTCTGGTTTTGACGTGTCTCATGTTCCTTTGTGCTTTTTGTTGCTTTGTGCTGGTGTTTACACATTTGAAGAAACCACTGCCTCTCTGTGTTTATGAGAACCGTTTAGCAATTCATCTCCTTTGAGACTGTGGAACCCTCTCAAAACTTTGCTATAACTGTGCCTTCTCTCTATTTGGACAGGTAAATTATTCTTTTTTTTTTTTTTTTGGTCGGTTGTGGGCATGAACTCTGGGCTGGGGTCTGTCCCTAAACTCTTCAGCTCAAGGCTAGTGCTCTACCATTGAGCCACAGCACCACTTCCATCTTTTTCTGCCTATGTAGTGCTGAGGAATCGAACCCAGGACCTCACACATGCAAGGCAAGCACTACCTTCCCAGCCCCAGGTAAATTTTTATATAGAAAAATCTCACCAGGGCACCAGTGGCTCACGCCTGTAATCCTAGCTACTCAGGAGGCTGAGATCTGAACATCACGGTTCAAAGCCAGCCCCAGCAGGAAAGTCCATGAGACTCTTATCTCCAATTAACCACTAGAAAATGGGAAGTGGTTCTGTGGCTCAAGTGGTAGAGCGCTCACCTTGAGCTGAAGAGCACAAGGACAGTGCCTAAGCCCAGAGTTCAAGCCCCACGACTGACAAAAAAGAAAAAAGAAAAATCTCTTTTTTTTTTTTAATGGCTCCATAATTTCTTGCTCCCTCTGCTGTCAAACCATTGTATCATGAGTCGGGAGACTTGGGAGCCACTTTAAACCCCCTTCTCTAGAGAGAATCCACTAGTTTCTGAGCATCTTACAGAGGGATGCTCAGCAAAGTAAGCCATTTGCCTCTTTCCTTGGTTCTTAGTTGCTCGACCAAACTCCATGAGCTTTGTTACTCTAAGTGGGTGATCTAAGACAGAAACCAGCCATGCGGGCAAGCTGACCAAAAGCCCAGGATGTTGAAAAATTACCCCACCTCTCTCACTCTATTGCAAGAGGCATCTCAGGGTTCTGGGCCTTCTTTTCCATGTTAAAGAGCCTTGCTAGTAGCAACAAAACATCCACTCTCCTTCCTTATTCTTAGCTTCCTTAGGCTTATGAAATGTGCCACTTCTGTGAGTATTCCATGTGAGGCAGACAGAAACCAATTCTACAACAGCATCCTGAAAAGCTGGGACACAGTCTCCTCTCTCCTCCCCACAGAGAGAAATCCTGTACCACGAAGAGCTCTCTGTGTGCACCTGGGCTAGGCTAGGCTGGCCTGGGGGGAGGGAGATAACAAAGAAAATGTGTAATCATCCTTTTTATCCATTTTCAATGTTGTGCTTATCTTGGGATTACAGCTTTATAACTGGATTCTGGCCTTCTCATACAGGTGTATTTACTGGTCTATAAATTAATAAATCTTCATCTCTGATGGTGTACAAAAGCTAAAACTGTTCTTCCATGCCACGACTTGACCCTCCAAGGCAAGTACTTTTTTGACTCTCATTTTTACCCTTATAAAACTACCAGAGAAGTGAGGTTGTTTGTTGAGTCTCAAAAAAGAATAATGGAGCCAAATTTTCCAATTTTGGAGTTTGACTAACCAACGTCTTGACAACTCTTCATTGATGCTTATTATGTCAAGTTTTTATTTCTCAAGCCCAAACTACGCTGCTTTCTTCATATATAAATTATTATCCATTTCCATGGAAAAACCTGGAAAAGATTATATTAACTGACCTAGCCAGATCCAAAGAAACGTAAGTCCCATGGTTTCCCTTATTTGCAATAACTAGTATATGTCTAGGACAAGCAGAAAAGGTCAAAAGCTATGTGTATATGACCAGATAAGATGATGCTAAGCAAAATGAACCCCAAGATAGGGACACAAGAGGTTTTATCTTTCTTGCTGTTGGTTTTAATGTTCTTATAATGTACTATGTGATTTTTTTGGTTTCTCTTATATGTTCTTCCTCCATGGTACAACCCTGTTTTCACTGTATTTGATTCTGGTGTCTTGCATCTTGTATATACATTTTTCTAATTTGGGGAGGAAAAAGAAAATAACAAAATGATGAAATAAGAATACAGGTTGACCCATTGTAGCAAAGAGATGTACAAGACACTATGCTGAAAATAAACTTTACAACTTCAGGGAGGGGGAGAGTAGGAGGAGTTGGAGAGATGGGGAGGGAAGGGATGGTAGGGGAAAAACAATGGAGCAGGTAACAATGCTCAATAGGAAATGTATTCATTACCTTACTCATGTAACTGTAACCTCTCTGTATAATATCTTTACAATAAAAATATACATTTTTTAAAAAATAAATAAATTATCCATTTCCAAGTGCTGCTTAGGAATATATTTCTAGAACTGAAATCACTAAGTCCAAGAGTATATTCATTTACAATACTTCTGTTATTCTACAGTCTTGCATTATGGTTACATATCAACTAGTAGCATAAATATACTCAATAGTTTATAATCTGAAAAATTAAATGTAATGTTCTTATTTTTATCTTATCTGCTTAGTCCTTAGATTAAAAATCTTTTTATATGTTTACGTCTCATTTTTAATTTTTCTTGTCCACATTGCCTAACAGTATGGGCTTTGTTTTTTATGGCTTACTGATCTTTTTCATTCAAAGTATTAAGTTTTAGCTGTGTGAGGTGGCTCATGCCTTTCATACTAGCTATTAGGGGGCAGAGATTGGGAGAATTGAAGTCCAAGGCAAGTTGGGGCATAAAAGTTATCAAAATCCTGTGTCAACAAAAACGCTGGTCATGGTGGTATATATTTGTCATTCCAGGTACTCAAGAGGCATGAAGTAGAAGAAGCATAGTCCAAACTGGTCCAGGCAAGGAAAGTGAGACCCTACCTAAAAGATAACTAAAAGAAAAAAAAAGAATGATAATGATGTGGTTGAAGTGATAGAACATCTGCCTGCCAAGAGAAAACATGGGACCCTGAGTTCAAATCCCAGGACCATCATTAAAAAAAAACCAGTATTAAAGTTCTGTCATACAAATTGCAACTTTTTTTTGTCAGTCCTGGAGCTTGAATTCTAGGCTTATGTGCTGTCCCTCAGCTCTTCAGCTCAAGGTGAGCACTCTACCACTTGAGCCACAACACCACTTCTCGTGCTGTGTTTTTCTAGTGGTTTATTGGAGATAAGAGTCTCATGGACTTTCCTGCCGGGGCTGGCTTTGAATCCTGATGTTCAGATCTCAGCCTCCTGAGTAGCTAGGATTACAGGTGTGAGCCATGGCACCTTGCTACAAATTGCAACTTTTTTATGTTGTCTTTCATAGTGGGCTTTGTTCTTGGGAGGGGGCAGTAGGGGAGTGTTTATATTTATTCAAACTTTTCAGTTCTTGCTGAAGTCAGGTTTTAGTTCTATATTTTCTTCTGTTCCTTTCATTGCTTCATTGTTTTGATTTTATATCTTAGATCACTCACTAGGATTTATTCTTTTTGATTATTTGTGTGTTTGTTGAAACCAAATCTCTATCCTGTTGACCTCTAAGTAATTCTTTAGCTCAAGTTGGCCTCAAACTCATGCTCTTCTTGCCTCAACCTATTGAGTGCTGGGATTATAGGCATGTAGCATCATGCCTATCAGATTTATTATATAATAAACTGAAAACCAACTCTTGTTTCATAACAGTTGAGATCACAACACAATTTAATATTAGAATCCTGTCCATTCTCTCCTGCTGGTTGAAATTTCTCCTTCCTTCTACACTAAATCACCTGACATACTTAGTTGTAATTCTTTAAATCTCTTTGCTTCTATTGATTTTTTCTGTCATTACTACACTATTTAATTAAAAGATTAGAACCATTGTGCATTAATTATTTTATTTGTATTATCCCCTTTGTGACCAATGAGATTCTAACCTCCTTCAAAACAGGAGATAGGCTTGATATTTGTGTGTCTCCTCACAAGCAATCAAAACAGTATTGTATGTTTATACTGCTGAACTTCGAGACCTGGTCCCAAAATTCATAATAATCAAAGTTCAGAAATAAGCTTTTGAACCTTTGCTGAATGTGGAGGAGTGGAACCATCTCGGATAATGATAGAGATAAATTCTCTATTATCCTTTGCTCTGTGCCATAATTGCCAGACACACAGAGGCACTGGCTTCTCTTTTTAACTATGAGGGCTTTTCGCAATTTGATTAGTTTGATTCAAAGTTAATGATTGCTGTGGATGGGAAAGCATCTTATTATTCTGTAATGAAATAGAGAAAAATAAGTTTGAGAGCATGTGCTTATTTCTTGGGGAAATTTTCATTCTGTATTGTAGAAGACAGGAGCTCTAGCATTAGAAGACTGAGTAAAAATTTTTATTTAAGCACCTATGCCTCTTTGCCTGGTATGTTACAGATGTGCAATAAATGTTTTGAAAAAAAGTAATAATACTTGATTTTACAATCAAAAGATGTGTGAATAAAGCAACAATCCCTTAGAAAGTGGACCTTGACCAGGGCTGGGAAGGTGGCTCAGTGGTAGAGTGCTTGCCTTGCATGCATGAGGCCCTGGGTTCGATTCCTCAGCACCACATAAGCAGAAAAAGCCGGAAGTGGGCCTGACACCCAAGTGGTAGAGTGCTAGCCTTCAGCTGAAGAGCTGAGGGACAGTGCCCAGGCCCAGAGTTCAGGCCCCACGACCAACCAAAAAAAAAAAAAAGAAAGAAAGAAAGTGGATCTAGACCTTCTTCAATGTGGACATATCTGAAATTGCTTGTTATTGGAACCATTGGAAGCAAGTATTTCAAGAAACCTCTCAGATGAAAGCAAAGGTCTCCTATAAACCTTTTTACATGAAATATTAAGAACGGGAAATGCAGATTTCATAGCATTACACCATCTTATGAAATACAAGGGCAAACACTTCTGGGCATATCATAAAAGGTAGACACTGTATTGTTCCACATTTTTTATCCCTAGCCTTTCTCCCTTGCTAAGAGCCAATTGTTGTTTCTCAAGAAAGCTTATACACTAGGCCTGGTGACCAAGTTATTGTTGTTTGGTTAGTTTACTCATTTGGTTTGGTTTGGTTTTGTGCCAGAAGTGGGGTTTGAACTCAAGGCCTCAGTTTCTCACTTGACATTTCACTCAAGACTGGTATTCTACCACTTGAGCCCACTTCTGCTTCTGGCTTTTTGCTTGTTAGACATAGAATCTCATGAACTTTGAAATGCTGCAAACCAATAAAAGCATTTAAGGATATTTTCCTGGGTCAGTTGGCATGCATGAATAGGCAGATTGAGACTGGATATCTGAGCAGGAGGTCAGCCAATAAGAATGGTTTATACAGCAAACATGAGAAGAAAAAAGGGATTCCCCAGGAGTGGTTCTGGCTTCCTAGATGAAATTAGTATCCTTACTATAAAGTAGCATATAATCATTTTGTCATTCAGTGATTTTCATCAGCAACACCCAAGGACAAAAACAGACATAGATCAAATTTTCTTCCCAAGTAGAAAAATTCAAGTAATGGTTCCACAAAAAGGCTATTAGGTAAAGAAATCCATATGGCCAATGTTTTCCAAACAGTGAGTCATTTACTAACCACCAGATTGTTAGTCGACCCTAGCCAAGCCTGCACTGATCAAACATCCTAGACCCTCCTCTTGTCCACAATTGGTCAACATTTTTCATCTGTATTATGACTGAGCATGCAGAATGACCACTTCCTTTTGTTCTGATAGCAAACCATAATATCAAGAAGATTCTATTCCTAAAGATTGTCATCTTCATCATGACTTCAACTCTTTCAAGAAGGAATAAACTATTTTGTTACCATCACATATGAAAGGAAGCTGATATGCAAATAATCTAGTAACAGTCATTCGCCTACCCTGTGGTAGTAGAAGTCTGAGATTCAGGCTTTCTGACTATCTTCTAATCACTCCAAACCAAAGTAGGCAAAGGAGCAAAGAAATGATGCCTATTTATGAATAGGGCAAAAAGAAGGCTTGGAAGGCAAAAAGCCATCTCAGTTGTTTCCAATCTAAACAACCGGTGGGTGGAGCTGAGGTGTTAGGGTAAAGTACAGTCTATGGCGGTAAAGATGAGCAGTACTGAGGAGGGTAAGTGAAGGTTACTGCAGTGCATCAGTAAGGATATTTGATGGAGCATCTCAAGCTGCATAGAAATTAAACTTGCTAATGATTTAGTGGAGATAAGAATAAATATGAAGCATGTAATGTGAGCAGAAGCACGGACAGCAGGTCCAAATAAATCAATGGCAGGAAACAATTGAAATATAAAAGGTACTGAGATAAGAGAGAAACAGACCAGAGAGACAAAAAGAGAAAAAGAAGGGGGGAGGAGCAGGAAGAAGAAAAGAAGGAAGAGGAGGAATAGGAGGAGGAATAGGAGGGGAGAATAGGAGGGGAGAGGAGGAGGAAGGGAGAGGAGGAGGAGGAGGAAGAAGAGGAGGAAGAGGAGGAGGGGGAGGAGAAGGAGGAAGAGAAGGAGATGGAAAAAAGGAGGAGGAAGGAGGGAGGGAAAGAGGAAGGGAGAAAGGGAAAAGAAAGAAGAATATTTGGAAAAGTTCCATTTCTACTGAAGTAGTAAAAAAAAAAAAAGTCTGAAGCTGAAGAAACATCTGTAGCAATGAACTAACGGATACATAAAAAGAAGAGGAAAGAGCAGCTATAAGTGTCCTGAGGATAGAAGTAATGATTAAGGTAAAGTGGAATGAGTTTTTAGATAGCAGAGGGAGGACAAACTAGAGAAGCAGCCATGGAAGATGTGGGAAGTTGGAAAGTGACTTAGTTCTGTGTTACTCTAACAAAACATCTAATGCTTGGTAATGTATATACAAAAGAAGTAAGCCTCTTTGTCAAGAGGCTAACATCTGGCTAAGGTATTCTTGGCTATGGTACAACATGACAGAGAAGATAAAAGGAAGAGTCCGAATGAGAAAAGGCCTGGCACATAGCGGGCCTTGCTTTATTACAGCCTACTTTCTCAAGAACTAACTCAATCTGGGTGAAGTGCATTGATCTCTGCAAAGGCAGGGCTACCAAGACCTAATACCTTCCATTAGTTCGCACTTCTTAAAGATCCACCACCAACCATAGCTGGGCACTGGCTCACATCTGTGATCCTAGCTACTCAGAAAGCTGAGATCTGAGGGTCATGACTCAAAGCTAGTCCTGGGAGAAAGTCTATGAGACTCCTGTCTCCAAATAGCCATCATAAACTGGAAGTGGTGCTGTGGCTCAAAGTAGTAGAATATTAGCCTTGAGCAAAAGAGCTCAGAGACAGTGCCCAGGCTCTGAGTTCAAGGCCCACGACTGAATAAAATGGGAAAAAAGAAAAAAAGATCCACCACTAACATGCTAAGGCCAAGCTTCTAGCAAAGAAACTTTTAGGAAACATACTCAAATCAGATCCAATCAGAGCAGGATGTACAGAAGAAGAAAGCAACAGTTCATTTTGTTTTTTTCTTTTTGCAATATTTTAAATCATAAGGGAGTAGATTATCAAATAAAGTGAGACATAGAGTCCCATTTTTCCTAAGGTATTTCCTGACTATAATGAGCTCTTTGCTCATGTACTTTGTACTTCAGAGCAAGATCAAGCATCTTTCCTGCCTGTTTTGTTCTTAAATACAGCTCAAATTAGAAGCAAGGTGTGCTTACTCAAAACATGGGATACATCAAAACCGAGCCCATGAATATTTCATCAGCAGAAGAGAATTAAAAGATCAGATTAAGTTCAGAGCCATAACTGAAACCCTGCTCAGAATTCATGTGGCCTCATTACTTCAGGGAAGTTTTCAAAAGTGAATGCTGCTCATTTCACAGCCAGAGCCCTAAACTGCTGATGGTTCTAGTTCACCCAAGCGATCGACTTATATCTTAACAGAATTTACCTTAATCATGATCAAATATTCTAGGGTGGGAATTATATTTAACCATTTATGCAAACTTCTATTTATTTTCATGTAGTGCAAATTAATATAATGCATGACCTGTTATATCTCAAAGCTGAAATATTTAAATAATGTTTAATATAATCTTAGCCAATTGGTAAAATTTATTTGGAAAAAGCAAGATTTGAATATATCAATGTACAATATTGAGGAAGCATTTAATTAAAGTAAAATTTGCTCAATGATTCAAACAAATACATCAACTATTTTTTGAATCTTCTACTGTGTTCAGTACTATTTTTATTCTTATGGTACTTGTCACTTGAATTTTTCTGTGAGGATACTGTAAACCAGTTTTCAATCTCTGTAGGTCAAAGAGAACTTCAGTAATTTCACCTGTGCATGTCCCTTTGCTCTCTTTGTATCAAAATATGGAGGGGTTTTCTTTTAACTTGAGTTTTGTTTTTTAACTGTCTCTGGCCAACATAGTATATTTTCACTCATTGGGACTGGCTCTCTGACTCCAAATGGAATCTTGCACTGCAATGGGAAGGAACCTAAACGAATGCACTAAGTAGACCATGGAAATTCAGCAGAGCCCCTCAGCTCTTCAGCCTGCAAAGCAGTGCAAGAAGCCATCCTAGCTATTCCAGTCCATTTAAGCCACCACTTAACTACCAGGAAAGATATTCATTAATGACTTAGGAAAGATAGTCATCTAGCAGAAAAATAGATTGGAAAACAAGCATCAAATTGAACAAGACAAGCTCGAAAAAACAAACTATCCCATGTTGTCACATTTTTATTCATCGGTAGACGTAAAAACACATACATATTAATGAACGTATACATATATAATTATATATTTGTAGATGACAGATAAGCAGAGAACATGAATCTAATAGGCTACTTATTAGGAGAAGGGAAAGAGAGAGGGGAAAAGAAATGTATTTAGTAATCCATATGAAAACAGCATGAAGAACTCAAATGACATCTGTTGATCAGTAGCTGGTGGGAGAACATGGAAAAAGAAATGGACACTTTCATGGTTCTCAGCACTCTTCCTCTCTTCTGTTCTTCCAAATATAGTATTTCCTTTGTTACCTAGACTTTTCTTGTTCACCAAGTCTGAGAGAGAAAACTCTGCAATCTTGCTCCTCCTTTTACCTTTATTTTTCTTCTTCAAGTTCCACTGTCCCACTTGTTCATTTTTGCTAACAGCAGGATGTTGGAAAGAGCTTACTTGTTGATACTTCAGTTAATCAGAAGACATTGTCCCACTGTCTCACTGCCATGATATTGTATCTTACATGGGAAAAGTGTCAGGGATACTGAGGTTAAGACAAGATTCACCCTCAGTGCTAGGCTGTAAAATGAGGACAAATGTCATTACCAGTCAGAACCTGTGCTAAGAGATTTTAACCGCTGGTGGACATCACAATCACAGCCACCTTCTCCCCCACCTAGTAGATGCTGTACCATCATCTACTGTATTTAACATCACAGGTGATGACCATGCACCAGCTAAAAATAGCCAGAAAAAAAAAGGTCAAGCAGGACAAGAGCAACGTCATATTACTGGAAGAATACCAACAAAATTTTTCAGTCACAAAACTTCCCCTGGACTCTAATACAGTATCCTGAAATTACATTAGCCCCTCCTGCTACTGAAAATGTTTTATCTGTGGCCAGGGAATATACAGTCCAAGGAAAAGGCCTAGTCTCAAAAGACCTCTCTTCTAATTACTGGCTTAACCTTAGTGAAGTCTTTTAGCCTCTCAGTCCCTCAAAACAAATACCTACTTGCTAGGTTATTGATATGCATGGGTAGGTGTTGGGTAGTCTTTAAAATGCCACCTTAAAATAAATACCCTTCCTAGAATAAAGCTACTCACTTCTCAAAACAAAATGAACTACTGAAATTGCTAGCCAAATACCTGATAAAAATCCAGGGGAAACAAGACCAGACACAGGAAACTTTGCATTGGGAAGGAGGAAGTCTCTAGGTCAGATAATATATAAGGAGTGGAGAAGACAATATGTTGGAAATAATCTGTACTACTTGGGGGTGGGGGGATTGGGAGGTAGGAAAGTGAAAGAAAAATGAGGGAAGGGGTAACAAGTTTGACAAGTTGTACTTATTACCTTACTTATATAACTGTAACTCCTCTGTGCATCACTTTGACAATTTAAAAAAAAATTAAATTAAGAATATTTTAAGAAAAGAAGTGGAGAATCCAGATGTTCCCATCCCATAGGGGACACCCAAATTGAATGAAGATAGGAGTTAATAGAACTGAATGAGAAGCCTCAAAAAGGACGCTGGACACAATCATTGCCTCCCCTCAATGCAAACTTAGAAAACTTCAACCAATGATCCCAAAGCAAAAGCCAAGAATTCCCCATTCTGTTTTTACATTAAGAAACAAATTGCACAGAGAAAGAGTAAAATAAGACTTATCTTGGAATAATGCACTAGATGGGAACATTGAATTCCATAGGCAGCCCTCCTCTAGCATGCCCATTTGAAATCAGGCTATTTCTCTGTTTTACCTTAGAAGCTCGGGCCTTCAGCTGCCCAGTCACAGGAGGAATTTTTACAGATACAGTAAAAATAAAAGTGAATAGCTCTTTCAGACTTAGCTTATTTGAACATGTATTCAGATCTTCTTTGATGCTGTTGTGTGGTACTTTATTTTTCTTTTGATGGTAATGAAATTGGATCATTTATTGAGGCCATACCAATCAAACAAAAAACTGAAAAATCATGGGCTCTTCCACTAGAAGGAAAAGATTTGTACATTTAAAATACTGAACAACAGCAATAAAAAATTTTTCCCATTTCAATCTTTCAAAAATAAAAAATGAAGGTGAATTCTGAGCACTGTTTCAATAGAAATCAGATGTTGATTTGAGGAAATATATGATAATATTTTCAAACATATGACCATGTAAAATGATGCTAATCAAAATGAACTCCAAGATATGGAAACAAGGAGGGGTTGTTTTTGTTTTCGTTTTTTAATGTATTGTGTGATTTCTTTTTTCTTTCATTGTTTCTCCCAATTTGGTTGTCACTGCTTTCGATTTTGATATCCTGTGTCATATGTTTGTCTGATTTGGGGAAGGGAAGGAGAATAACAAAATGTTGAGACAAAGGATAAAGGGTGAACCAATGCAACAGCAATACTTTTAACACACTATGTTGGAAATAAACTCTACAACCTGGGGAAGGAGGAGTGGGGGGAGTGGGAAAAAACAAGGGAGGGGGTACCATGTTCAACCAAAATGTACCCATTACCTCACTTATGTAATTGTAACCCCTCTGACATCATCCTTACAATAAAAGAATTTTAATGTTATTTTTTTCTTCCTGAAACACCTTCATAACAATGCTGGGTATTTTTCAAACAAGTGACATATTTACTAATTTTGTGGAGGTTATTTCTCCCACATTCCTTTAACATGCAAGCTATTAAAATATACCTTTTTTAGCATTAAAAAGTATAGTTCAGAGCCTCCATTTTGAATATTTAACTCCTATTTCCTTCATGGGGAGCAGGAAATGTTCATCTTTCTTTTTGTATTTCTTCCTTTCTTAAATCTATTATACTAAAATAAATGCTTACTAAAGCTTGAAGCATATATATAATAATTTATATTCTAATATACAAGTATATATAAGTAACATATAATATATTATATAATTATATATTATATATAATAACATAATATAATATAATTTATGTTATATATTATGACATATAATACATAATATTATATAATAGTATATATGCTATGTTATATATTTTAATATATATTACTAATATATTATTTTAGATTATAGATTATTATTATATTATTATTATAGATTTTTATAGATTATAATTATAATATAATATGTTTAATATAAAAATATATTGGAATATAAATACTTATATATATTCATACCCGTGCCTTTTTAGCCCTTTTATTCCTTGCAGTAAACACAATGCTACACATTCTTTTTTATAACATACACTTTAAGGGAAATATCATTTAAGTCATCTTGTAGTGTTGTCCATCTGTTCTGGGTTAGATGTAGGTGGAATCTACATCTGTAGATAGAATCTGACTGAGTAGTTTTGTGCTCCGGAAATGTTCTCCGACTGAGCATACCTTTTCCTTGTCTTCATTCTCTGTTTTTGTAAAGAACTTACGATTATTAAACAAAGTATATAATAAACATACCAGCCAATAGAGAATAACACTATAGTGTGGTGATATTGAAATAAAAGCATTATTAATATAAAAGTAATTTCATCTTACTCTAAGGAAATTGGGGACTTACTTGTATAAATGTGCCCAGGAAAAGAAGCACCTATTCATTTCCTCTTGCTACCTAATAAATTTCACAAACTTGACAGCTTAAACCATGCCTAGTTATTCTCTGACAGTCTCTGCAGGGCGTGCATTCAGGCATGACTCAATGTTATCCTCTGCTCATGGTCTAATGAGGCTAAGATCCAGGTATTTGGTCGACAAAGTCTTCATCTGCAGTATATTCCAGGGTTATACAATGTTGCCAGAATTCTGTTCCTTGCAACTGTAGATCTATTTCCCTGCCAGCTGCCAACCCAAAACTGCTCTCGGCAGGTTCAGACTGCCCATAGATCCTCAAGGCTTCCTACAGTTCTCTTTCACTATAATGCAACTGACTTCTCTGAGGCTATCAGAAAAATATCCCTTCCCTGTCTGTAACCATAGAAATAACTCTCCCAGCACCTCTGCCACCTTTTTGTTAGCTGAAAGCAAATTACAAGTTCTGCCTATACTTAAGAGGAGGAAATTATACCACCTGTGGTTCCCTTAGGGTGTGTCGCTACAAAATTTCATTAAAATGATGCTGGAGATAACCTTTTCAGATTGGATGTTTTATTTGGCTTGGACTGGTTTGATTTTGAGACAACACAGTCTCTCAAGTGCTAGGACTGCTGACATGAGCCTCCATAGCCAGCTTTCTTGTCACATTTGATTGGGCAGAACACATGAGAAAAGATAAAGACAAAGCAGAACAGAGGCTCACAGTACATTTGAATAGTAATTAATCCAAACAGTGGAGTGAAAAGACTTCAAACCTTCTACTCTGTGTAAATTTCTAAGAAGTAAAAAAAAGGGGGATCAGCATTTCAGCTAGTACAGAGTATCTTAAGTTGATGTAGACTTCTCTAACAAACTACTCTAAGTGGGTGGTTTATCAAAGAAAAACGTCTATTTCTCACTTCTGGCAGCAGGTCCAAGATCAATATGCCAGAAGACTCAATGTCACTTAAGGACCTGATTCTTGGCTCACAGTAAGCCATCTTTTGGCATGGGGACAAAGTAGCTCTCCAAAGTCTCTTATGAGGGCTCCAATCCTCATGAGGGCCCGACCTTTTGACCTAATGGCCTCCTGAAGTTCTAGCCTTCTAATATCATCATATTGGGGATGAGAATGTCAACAACTTAATTTGAGGGAAAGGAAACATACAGATTGCACTAGCTGATAGCTCTGTATGAATCAGATGCAAGTGCCACTTTCTCACATACCATAATCAAGCACAACCCTCAAGATGATGGGCTGACCAGATTTCATCCCGAACGCCCTCTTCAGCCAGCACTCCTGTGCAGAGCAAGCTGGCAACATAGAAGGAACCACTTGGGAGAGGAGTAGCATAGTGCCAGGGCTCCTGTGTGTGATCTGCCCAGTTCTGGCCCCACTCCCTCCGGAACATGGATGCTTGCTCTTTCCATTATAAAGCATGTGACCTTCATCTGCCCTGACATGGGTCAACCTGGGCACAGGGAAGAACCAGCAAATGTGAGTGGGAAGCCAGAAAGCAATGCAGACACAAAGAACAGAAGTGAAATGAATGTTCAATCCGGGAAGTTGATAGTAATGGTGGCAGAAAGAAATACAGATGTCAAGAGAAGAAATCAAGTTAAAAGACAATGGAATGTTAGCAAAGAAAGGCCTGTTAGATCAGAAAGTTCGAAAGTAGAATCAGGAGAGCTTGTCTATACATCAAGAGAGTGAGACATGAATGTGCAGCAGACTTCTAAGGGCTCAGAGAGGAAGAAATAAGAATTGGAGAAAGTGTACCTTGTAATATTTTGCACATTTTATAAAATGGGAATATTTTCTGGGACTTCATATCTCTAAGCATTATGGTTTTATGTCAAAATCAAATAAAGAATAATGTGTATCTGTATTCATTAATGTATAGTGACTTTAGATCTAACTCTATCATGTGTTTCAACATTACATGTTTCAATTTCCCAAAATAATACTTAACATATGCAAAGCATTGAGCTTTGCAAACATTGCTTTTATCAATCCTTGTATCCCTAGGAGTAATTCTCCTTGTGTGTGTATTCTTTTGTAAGTGTGTGTGCGTGCGCATGCACACATGCATGCTTGCGCTCACACCTTTCTTGTAGCTTAAATGCGTGGTCTGGGCTCTGTTCCTGAGGTTTCTTTTTTCTCTCTCTCAAGACTAGCACCCTACCACTTGAGACACAGCTTCATTTCCAGATTGTTGGTAGTTTATTGGAGATAAAAATCTCATGGACTTTCCTGCTCAAGCTGGCTTTAAATAACAATCTTCAGATCTCAGCCTCTTGAGTAACTAAGTTTACAGATGTGAGCTACCAGGGCCCATCTTAGAAGTGATTCTTGTGTACATATTTTATATCTAAGCAAACTGAGGTGCCAGGAAATGAGGTCTAACTCTAGGGGCTTCATTGTCATGGGGCTCCACGTGAGTCTTGCTTCCTAGAAGCCTTACACCCTAGTACCACTGACTCACCCATCATATAGGCAGTGAAGCCCCAAGTCTTCTGACTCCTCCCCAAAATAAAAATTGCCATTGCTTAAAAATCCATGTTTTATATCTTTTATTTGAACTACAGTTGAGGAAGCTACACCATTATTACCTCCTGAGCCCTTACTATATGGCAAGCTCAGTATATAGTGTGTTATTTTTTTTGAGCTGCACAGCTTTCTGATACAGTTGCTATTGTTTTACAAGTGAGATGTCTTAGGTTAATGAATCTGCCCGAAACACTTAGGCAGTCACTGATGGATTTCAGAGTGAAGCCAGGTGTCCTGACCCCTGGTCACTGCTCACGCTGACTTCCTGATAATAGCTCATGTGAAATCATCTTCACATTTATCTCTTTCCTATTAAAAATGATAGTACTGCTGTTTAGTGATTTATCACCTCACATCAGATTTCATATTCACCCACACACAAATCTGTGGTTGATTAATTAACTAAAATTAGAAGACATTTTGATGATGAAAAGTTCTAAGTATTTCTATGAATAATAATTAGCATTAGTGTGGGACTCCAACTAAATTATGTATGTTAGTATTGGAAATCAATCAGCAAGGGGACGAAGGGGGGGAAGGGGGGGTCAGACATTGGATGATCAGAATAAGACAAGATGGATTAGCAGCACAGATGACTAAAGCAGGTATTAGCAGGGGAAAAAAATGAAAAAAAAAAATATTGAATACCTGGTGTGTGGTGAGCCCTCTGCAGGATCCTGGAGGGCATGCTAACTGAACACAACAGAAGTCGCCTCTGACCTGTGCATCCTGCAGTAACACAGCACCCAGAGCTGCCCTCCCTGCACACTGGAGCACATGCCAAGGAAGTCTGCAGCTGGAGAGGATGTGGCCACAGTAGGTAAGTGGGGGCCTGCATTCTAAAACTATGGCCCTGGTGACTCTGGGAGAGCTAATGAGGCAAACAGCAAGAGTGAAATATTGTGAGGAAAGCAGAACAGCAGGGTGGCAGTGAATCATTTCACTAATCCTAGCAACTCAGAAAGATGACATTCAGAGATCATGCTTGAGGAAAGCCAGCTTGGGCGGAAAAGTTCATGAGATCTATCTCCAAAATAACTATCAAAAAAGCCAGGCTAGAGATGTGGCTCAAATAGTAAGGTATCAACTGAACAGGCAATGAAAGCAAGTATGAAAACCCAGAATTCAAATACCATTACAACCATACATAGACAGAAAAAGAAAGAAAGAAAGAAAGAAGGAAGGAAGGAAGGAAGGAAGGAAGGAAGGAAGGAAGGAAGGAAGGAAGGAAGGAAGGAAGGGAGGAAGGAAGGAAGGGAGGAAGGAAGGAAAGGAGGGAGAGAGAAAGAGAGAGAGAGAAAGAGAGAGAGAGAGAGAGAGAGAGAACCAGGACAAAATCAGATAGTAATGCATTGATCAAGATAATTGTATTCATAAAGTACTTTGCTGAATGGAAACTCCTTTGTACAACTACTTAAAATAATAATAAAAAAGAAAGTATAAAACGAAAGAACCTTGTGGTCTAGGGAAGCATAGGGCTCTGCCCAATGATGTATAGTCCCTTTCCACAATGTTGGATATGAAGCCAGGCTTTGTGTCTGCACCTGCATATTCCTACAGCTTCCCAGAGTCCTGTGGACAATGACTGGGGAGATAAACCATGCAGGAAATGTTATAAAAAATAAAAATTAAAAATAAATTAAAAATGAAATAAAAGGCATTTTGCTACTACAATAAGACAGTGATCGGCTCACTGGAAAGGGTCAGAGCTTTGTACTGGAAATAAATTAGAGCCTGACCACCAGGAGAGTTTCAGTAAGGCTGGGCTTCACATCTAAGTTTCCTTTTGTTGTTTTTTTTTTTTTTTTTTTTAACCTGTTAGAAAACCTTCATTTAAAAGATCTGGAAAAGGTTCCTCAAAAGACTCCACATAGAGCTCCCCTATGACCCAGCAATCCCACTTTTGGGCATTTACCCAAATGTTCACTAAGACCACACTAAACAAGACCACACTAAAGCTACCAGCACGACTATGTTTATTGCAGTCTTATTTACCATAGGTAAGATATGGAACCAACCCAGATTCCCCTCAGTAGATGAATGGATCAAGAAAATGTGGTATATATACACAATGGAATTCTATGCCTCCATCAGAAAGAATGACATTGCCCCATTTGTTAGGAAATGGAAAGGCTTGGAAAAAATTATATTAAGTGAAGTAAGCCAGGCCCAAAGAAACATAGGTCCCATGGTTTCCCTTATTTGCAATAAGTAGCATATGTCTGAGTCAAGCAGAAAAGGTCAGATAAGGTGATGTTAGGGAAATGAACCCTAAGATATGTATTCAAATGTTTTTTTTTTCTTTCATGCGATTGTTTCTAACACATTTATAAGATTATTTCTTTGTTGCTTTGTATGATCCTCCCCCACGGTATAACCCCTGCTTTCACTGTATTTGATGTTGTTATAATTTGTGGAGGGGAGGGGAAAAAACAAATTGTTTAAATAGGGATACAGGTGGACCCATTGCAACAATGAGACGTACAAGTCGTTATGTCGAAAACGAACTTTACAACTTTGGTCGGGGGAGGTTGGGTGGAGGGGTGGGAGGAGGATGGGATGGGAAGGGGAAACAAATGAGGAGGCTACAATGCTTGATAAGAAATGTACTCATTATCTTGCCCATGTAATTATAACCCCTCTGTACAGTATTTTCACAATAAATTAAACAAAAATAAATAAATAAAAGACTTGGAAAAATAATCACAAACCCAGAAAATAAAATAAAATAAATTCTAGGGCTGGGAAGGTGGCTCAGTGGTAGAGCTCTTGCCTTGCATGCCTGAGGCCCTGGGTTCGATTCCTCAGCACCACATAAGCAAAAAGAAAAAAGCCGGAAGTGGCTCAAGTGGTAGAGCTAGCCTTGAGCTGAAGAGCTGAGGGACAGCGCCCAGGCCCAGAGTACAGGCCCCATGACTGGACCCAAAAAAAAAAAAAAAAAAAAATTAAAAAAAAATTAAAAAATAAAAATAAATAAATTCTAATTCAAGGAACTGTTTCTTAAAGTCCCTACGGCTACTAAAAAAAGAAATGACTGAGAAGCTGAGATACACGGATGCCTGAGTTCTCTGGCCCAGGTGTTGCGGTTATGTGAACTCTGGGCTATGGGGAAGGAGGAAGCCATTTCAGTCACGCCATTCCACAGCTCTCTTCTCACCATGATAGCGTGATATATGCATGCTGCTATGTTAAGAGATTACATCATCCTCGAAGGTCCCAAACTAGAAGTTGTCAAAATTGTAATCTCTCTCATAAGGCTCTCCACCACCCCTACCAAAAAGAGATTTTTTTTCCCTCAGATTGGTATCTAATAAATTCTCTTAGCCACAAATTCTACTTATAGGCAACTGGTAGCTTCTGGGACTGGAAGCTGGAATCCTCACCTTGTCTCTAAGAAATGGCACTTGCTTGCAAAAGTATAGTAATGCTGACAGAGGTGTGTGTCCAGTCATATGCTGCCTTGGATTATAAAAGGTTTCCATGACCTGCCCACCTTTCTGACTTGTGTTTTCAACAAGGAATCAATATCTTCAAAGGTCTGAAATAATTTCTTTCTTGTTCTATTAATTCCCTTTGTCCCTACAGGAGGAAATGTCCTTTCTTTGTATCTGACTTACTGTCATTTTTAGGACATGATCAGGGAGTCCTTCTCTTTCAGCATTGCTGTACACCTAAAGACTATAAACCCATGGGGTGAAAATTACTAATTGCATGTGTTTGACCATATAAATTAGAATAACTTGATTTTACAAAAAAAATGCAATGCCCCCCCAAAAGGAGCAGATCTTTAAACAATGTGTTCTGTTGTTAAGCTGTGATATTGAGTAAGATCAGTGTACTAATTTTTTTTCTTTTGGTAGAGGGATTGAACTCAGGACTTTCATGCGTATAAAGCAAGTGTTATGCCTCTTTTTTTCAGCCATGAAACTTGAACTCAGGGCCTGGGAGCTATCAATGAGCTCTTTTGCTCATGGCTAGGACTCTACCACTTTGAGCCACAGTGCCACTTCCAGTTTTCTGGTGGTGGAGATAAGAATCTCAAGGACTTTCCTGCCAGGGCTGGCTGTGAACTGAGATTCTCAGATCTCAGCCTCCTGAGTAGCTAGGATTACAGAAGTGAGCCATCAGCAGCCAGCTTTTGCCTATTTTTTTTAAGATAGTTTACATATATACATACATATATATATATATATATATATATTTGTCAAGGTGATGTACAGAGGGATTACAGTTACATAAGTAAGGTAATAAGTACATTGCTTGTCAAACTTGTTACCCCTTCCCTCATTTTTCTCCTACTTTCCCTCCCTGCTTTCAGATAGCTATTTTTGCAGTAGGGTCTTGCTTTAAGTCCAAGCCAGTCTAGACTGCAGTCCCCCTACTCATGCTTCCCTGCATTCATGGGAGATAATAGACATGTGCCACCACACCAAGTCATTGGTTAAGATGAAGTCTCATGAACTTTTATGCCTCAACTAGCCTCAAACTGCTATCCTTCAGTCAACATGTTCCATTTATAATGGGTTTATCAGGATAAACTCCATTATAAGTGAAGAAGCATCTGTATGCTGTGAGAAATATCATCATGTATATTTTACCAATGGCGTATTACATACTTGGTACTTTATAGAATTACTTTTATTTTTATTTCACTTATTTATTTTTTATTTATTGCATAAAATGGTGGGTTTCATTAAGATATGTCCACACACGTGTTTAATGTAGTTTGAGTTTATCCATCCCCATCAGTCTCTTGTCTCCCTCCCCATTTTCTCTTGGCTCCCATGCTCCCTTGTGATCTCCTGTAGAAATATTACTTCTAGCCAGGCACCATTGGCTCATGTCTGTAATCTTAGGTACTCAAGAGGCTGAGATCTAAGAATTACAGTTCAAAGCCAGCCAGGGCAGGAAAGTCCATGAGACTCTTATCTCCACTTAACCACCAAAAACGTAGAAGTAGAGCTGTGGCTCAAGTGGTAGAGCACTAGCCTTGAGTAAAAAAAAGCAGACATTTCCCAAGTTCTGAGTTCAAGCTGCAGTACCAGCACAAATACTAATATAGGCTTTTGCCTATAGCATACATACTTCTGCCTCTTGACCTGGTAAAACTAAGAATCCAAGAAATTAAAAGATTTGGCCAAGCTTCCAGAGCTAGAGCAATAGTTAGGATTTCCACTCCCTCCCGACTGACCCAAAGACCTTACTCTTGCCTAATCTGCCCTGTCAAGAGATCAGCAAAGGGAGTCCATAATCTTCTGGGGTTTTTGTGAGTAGGAAAAAAAATCATATATACTGGTTAGAAATACTGAGAGAAAATAAACATATCACAGGCTATCCAGTCTATGTATTCATCCATAAGTTTTGTCTTTAAACATAGATCACAAATGAGTTGTATTAGGATATTTGGGACCTTTGGACATTAGCTTTTTATTAGTGTATGTTGATTGTACAAAGAGATTAAGTTGTGATATTCCCATACATACACACAATGTACTTGGATCATATTCAACACTTCTATTACTCTTTCTTATCTTCCTCCCCAAGCTTCTCTTTCTATTTTTCAATTTTCTTGCAAATTTTTTGGGTTTTTTCCATATCTTGGAGTTCATTTTGATTAACATCATTTTATATGATCATATGTACATAACTATTGAGCTATTGTGATCCTCTATCCTAGACACATACTAATTACAAATGAGGGAAACCATAGCATCTATGTTTACTTGGGTCTGCCTTACTTCACTTAAAATGATTTTTTCCAAGTTTTTCCATTTCCTTACAATTAGGGCAATGTCATTCTTTCTGATGGAAGCATAGAATTCCATTGTGCGTGTGTGGTGTGTGTGTGTGTGTGTGTGTGTGTGTGTGTGTGTGTGTGTGTGTGTGACATTTTCTTGATCCATTCATCTATTGAGGGGCATCTAGGTTGGTTCTATATCTTAGCTATGGTAAATAATGCTGCAATGTCTTGTGAAATTTTAGTGGGTTTTGACCATATACTCCCCCACCCTCATTTTTCCCATTCCTACTTTATATTAGGATAGTTTTGAACACACATAGGAAAATAATCTCTAATATGGCTACTTAGTCACTAAGAAATATAGGAGATATAGGAAAATTGGAGATATAGGTCAGCCTTCCTACTACATAAGTGGACATATATAAAGCACTTAGAACAACGTGTTCCTTGTAGTAACCATTAGTTAAATGTTTAGCGGTTCTGCCTCAATGGATCCTTCAGTAATGGACTTTTGCAGCCAACACTCTGCCTGTTCTTTGGTCACAGATGGTGGAGCCAGGAATGGAAATCTGACTTACATCAACCCCATCAAATTTTCTCTCCTAGGAATTTACTTGGGAATTCTACACTATATCTATCAGCATGAAACACTGAGAGTCCAATTTCCCATATGTGCCTAAGTCAAACTGTTTGAGCAAGTGAAAAACAAAGGTGGAGAAAGGGTGAGAGCAGAACCACACAAGAGCATACTGATGTCATGTAGGCCCGGAGAGAAAGAGACAGAGACAGATCACAGTGGATCCCACTTCTGATTCCAGTCCTCTGTGAGATCTGACTTCACTTCTCTTGTCTATTCACAGCATCTTTTCCATTATTAGAGTATATTTTTGTACGTGACAATCAAATGATAGCTGACCAGAACAAAAATATAGTCTCTCCCTACCCTCAAAAAGAAATGGAATACTAGGAAAATCTGTAAGATACTCTAAGGCCCATGCTCTAATTCATTTACTACAGAAATCACCAAGGAAACCTTAAGTTGAGATCTCAGAAAATGCCAGGGAGGATAACTCCGCCTAGAAGACCATCAAGTACTCCTCAGTATTGTGGGAGGTAGATCTGCACACTGCTTTCCAGAGTGGTTGAACAAGTTTGCACTCTCACCAACTGTGTTGAAATACTCAGTTCTTGATAACCAGCTTCCAGCATGTAACAATCCTATCAATCGGCTACAACTTGCATATATAAGTAGTCATTTCTCAGTCAAATATAGTCTATTTATTCATTAAAGATGCACAGCTACGCATCAACCTTAATATCTAAACTCTACACCAGAAGTCCGGACCTCAGAACATTCCTTGGTCATGACATCTCACTATTTCCTGATGTCATGTTAAATTTCTAAAATATATTTTAAATCAAAAGTAAATCTCTAAATCCAAAAACTTTTTGAAGTTTTCGTGGAAATGAAGCATAGTTACTAAGAGCATGTACTTTGGACCTGGGTTCAAAGATTCCTGATTTTTGTTAGTTTGCACAAGTTATTTCTTGAAGCCCTAAGATCTTGCAACTGTAATGTGGGAAGAGTTGTACTTGACTCAGAGGGTTCACATGATCAAATGCAATTAAATAAGCATATAGGAAGTCCCTCGTAGAAAACAAATACTCAAAAACTGTGTTTATTAAGATGAAATGGTTCTATTTCAGCTCTTTAATGAGACCAATATTAAAAATAATTAATTGGTTTAGATAACCCTTGAAGAAAACTAGGATTGCATCCTCTAACAGAAGAATAGTTGGAAGGTGAAAGCAGACAAGTCTTGCTAATTAGGTGATTAATTTTTTCTTTCTTTCTGTTTAGTATTCCTATACTTTTATCCTGTGCCATTACGTGAGTCCAAATATTCCCTTTCACCTAAGTTTAAGACAGGAAATATAGGGCTGGGAAGGTGGCTCAGTGGTAGAGCGCTTGCCTTGCATGCATGAGGTCCTGGGTTCAATTCCTCAGCACCACATAAGCAGAAAAAGCCGGAAGTGGAGCTATGGCTCAAGTGGTAGAGCGCTAGACTTAAGCTGAAAAGCTGAGGGACAGTGCCTAGGCCCAGAGTTCAGGCCCCACGACCGACAACAACAACAAAAAAGACGGAATATAACAATTCTATAACTACAAAGACAACCTAAGCCTGAGAGCTCATGTAAACATTCCAACCAAATTCTAAAGAAGAAGCTAAAAGTGCTATCTATTTTTAATTAAATCTCAAAACCCATTTGACCAAATTTAGGGGGCAGGTATGGGGTCAAAATGATGTATGAATTGTCAAATAACCACTCCCCACAAATAATTTCCCTGCAGCACTTGGGAATGACATTGATTGAAAGATGACAGGTGATTTGTCACAAAGGCTGTTGGCTAAGATATCTCTTTAACATTGCTTTCTATCACCTGACTCCCCAGGGAAGCATTTTACTATACAACACTAGCCTAGGACTGAATTTGTTCTGAAGGAAAAGAAAGCATAGCCAAGCTCTTCCTGAAAAGCTTCTCTGTGAGAAAACAGGCTCATATATCTTTGTCCCCAGAATCCATTTTCCAGTTCGTTTCCTAAGCTTCTGACAGATGAGAAAAAGCTCTTCCAATCATTCAAACAGCAAGCAAGAAGGAATAAAAATTGAAGCTTAATTAACCTTCTAGAGGAAATGAAATGTGACTCTTTTCCCCATAACAAAAGTCTTTCTGAACCCTGATTAGTGTGTAGTTTGAAAAGAGTCAATTAAAATTAAAGCCTCCAGCAGAAAGCAAGTACACTTAACCACTTGGTTAAAAAACTGTTCTGTTTCATCTGGCATTGGTGACCCTGGCAGTGACAACTCACAACAGGAAGAAAACTCTACCTGAGTGGCTAAACTTCCATTTACTACACATGTAGCAAATTGTCTGTGATTTTACATTGTACTCTGGCCTGAAATTTGAGCTACAGAATCCAAACATCCGTCGGCTTTGTCCATCAACAAGTAATTTTCTCAATGTATATCTAAGTAATGTTCTTAATCCATTTAGCTGGATTTGTAAAGCTTTAAGTCTATCTGGAAAAAAATTAGAGCAAACAGTACTAATACCAACCATAGAATAGATATGAAATGAATGTAATTGCCCTGCTTTCCTCTTAGCTTCTTTGATATTGTTTTTGGAAACTGTATACACAAACATATTTTTGCAGATGTGGAGGATAGATAAATAATAACCTTTATTTTGGAAAATATATCAAAATAATTTTATCATGTATCTCTCTTTTTTATACAATAAGTTCCTAATTAAGATGGTGTTTAATGCTGTTTGAGAAATTTTCATTTCTGTTTTAAATCAACAATATTTGCAGCTCAGTTAGACCCAGCGTGAAATATGTTATTAATTCAAGGATGAGTTTGAGATGACATTACTTAAATATGCCCAATATTAAAAATAACTAGGACTGTGCCATTATTAAAAATAATTTAGCACTGATGCCAGAAGTGTTTGTATGAACTTCTGAAACTTAAAAGTACATTATTTTATATAACAAAGGTAGCACTGTAAGTCAATGAAAAAAACTGATGTTTTAAAGTGGTATGGTATTGGGAAGAAAGAATAAAAAATGAAACTGGATCTTCATTTCACACTAATAGATCAACATATAAAAATTAAAGAACCTCTCCAATAGAAAATAAAATGCAGAACTTCTTTATATCCTAGAAGTTGAATAAAAATCACTAATTCAAAATTCATAAGCAATGAAAGAAATAAAATTTGACCACTAAAATAAAAGGTAAAGATGTTATCTAAGAAAAATGCCATAAACAAGCATAAAGGACAAGCCAGGCACTGTTGGCTCATGCTTGTAATCTTAGTTGCTCAGAAAGTTGAAACTTGAAGATCACAAAAACCAGCTAGGCAAGAAACTAGCTAGCAAAAGGCTGGAAGTGGAGCTGTGGTTCAAGTGGTTAAGCACCAGCTTTGAGCAAAAATGTAAGTACTAGGAAAGGAGATCAAGCCCTAATCTAGTACCAGCACAAAAAGAAAAAAATAACAAACATACATATTATAAAATATGAAATACATTTATATGTGATTTAAATACATTTTATATAATATAGTTTATAAGTTAAAATTGTTCTGCAGATTTGTCAAAGACAATTTTCACAGAAATAAAAAAAACTTTTCGAGAATTTGTGTAAAACTAAAAGAAAAAAAACCTCCAAATAGCCAAGACAATCTTGAGTAAGTATAACTTAACTAAAAACATCACTATCTGACTATAAAATCCAGCTGTTCCTCAAGATCCATAAGTTCTGCATCTTCATATCAAAAACCTTTGGGACGACAGTCATGTGTAGTGAACACGTACAGACACTTTCATTCTTGTAGTTATTGTCCAAACAGTATAACCTAGTAACAATTTTCATATCAATTAAATCTTATGAAGTATTGTAAGACATCTAGAGATGATATAGGATGGATGATCTCACTAGATAAGGTAATATGCATAAGTTACGTGCAGATACTGAACCAGTTCAGGAACCAGTAAGGAACTTGAGCAACCACTGATTTTGGCAGATGGTTCCAGCACAAGAGGGTAAAATCACACTTCTTTTGCCTTTCTATTCTTCCTCGGTCTCCAATCAATTATATGGGACCTACTCACAAGGAGTGTAATCTTCCCCATTCATTCCACCAATTGCTATAACCATCTATTCCAGAAATATCCTAACAGAAATAACGCTTTACCAATCATTTAGCCCAGGCAAGTTGCCACCTGAAATCAACCATTATAGCTATAGTAATCAAAACAAGCTGGTAGTGACAGAAAGGCAGACATGTGGACATAGAAAACTCAGAGCAAGCCGGGCGTCTGTGGCTCACGCCTGTAATCCTAGCTACTCAGGAGGCTGAGATCTGAACATCACGGTTCAAAGCCAGCCCGGGCAGGAAAGTCTGTGAGACTCTTATCTCCAATAAACCACTAAAAAACCGGAAGTGGCGCTTGGCTCAAGCGGTAGAGCGCTCGCCTTGAGCTGAAGAGCGCAGGGACAGCACCCAAGCCCAGAGTTCAAGCCCCACGACCAACAAAAAAAATAAAAGAGAGAGAGAGAAAAAACTCAGAGAAAATTTCCAGTCCTTTGATCTTGAATAGAGGCAGCATGTAATGAAGTGCAGAGAGAGAGAGAGAGAGAGAGGAGAGAGGAGAGAGAGAATGGGGAAAAGAAAGTCTCTTCAATATATAGTATCAAGAAAACAACATAAAGAAGCAGAAGAATGAAATTGGATCTTTAGTTCACACCATACACCAAAAACAACTCAAAATGGATTAAAGAACTTAAATATAAGGTGTGAATCATAAAACTACTAGAAGAAAATATAGGGAAAGGATGCTTCACATTGGTCTAGGGAATTATTTTTATATGATCCTCAAAACACAGACAATCATAGTAAAAAAATAAACAAACATCACAACAAACTAAAAAGCTTCTACAAAACAAAATAAAACATTCAACAGAGCAACGAAATATGGGGGAAATACTAAAATTACCTAGGAATAGCAGAAAAAATTTACAATCATGCATCTATGGTTTACATCCAAAATACATTTTGAGTACTCAGGCAATTCACTAACAAGAAAACAATCTGATTTTAAAATGAACAAAGTATCTCAATATATGTATTTCTCAAAAGAAAAGTATACAACAGGTATATGAAAAGGTACTCAACATCATGAATCACTAGGGAAAAGCAAATAAAATCACAGTGAGCTATCACCTAAACCCGTTAGGATGAGTATTCTCAAATATACTTAATGATTAGAAAATTAGCTCATCTGATTATGTATGCTAAGGAGGGCCACCTGAGATATACAAATACATATATATGTATGTATACATATATACGAATATATATATATATATATATTATCCTAAAGTTCTATCCTGGTTTCATTTATGATATAAGATACATCACAAAATCTACATAAACTTTTTCTTCTTAACTGGCCAACATTATGCTTTAGTCATGTTGGGAGTTTTCAAAACCTCATGTCATAAGGAAAATCATTTCCAACACGTAAAATCTACATTTCCTAAAGAGATTCCAGTGAACCACCACAAAGTATACAACCAGTAGCCACCAGTTAGAGCCAGTCTTAGAACTATATTCAGATATTTCTGAACACTAATGTTGCTCTTAAACTCTAGAACATACAACTTCTCAATGCAAACATATTAAGAATCTTACTATGTGAATGCCAGTCCCATTGGCCATCTAATCCCTAGTTCATTCAAAGTCCTCCAGAAGCTGTAAATTAACAGAAACACACATTGGAAACAAACAGTTACCACAGATAACAACACTGTCAATTATGGAATTTCTTACATCTCTCAGACCCTTCTAAAAAGTACTAACTCCAACACAGCTAATTCACAAACCTCAAATAAATTCCAGCCCCGTCTCAATAACTAGTCTTCTATATTTAGAGCCTCAAAGTCACCCATGGGATGTCAAGGAAAGAAAGGGACAGTTGACTAATAAGGAAAGTTATGATCCAACAACTGTCACAAATCAATTCAGAAACATCATATGACTTGCTGAAATCTATCCAGCATTTTCTTTACAATTAGACCAAATATGTTCAGAAAGCAACTGCTATCAACGTGATTGTCTTCTGTTCCTTCAACATACACCCTAGGGCCCTGTATAATTAGATGAGCCTCCAGATGATTGTCATCAAACTGTGACCTACACTTCGTCAAGTCCATCTTGCCTTTGCAAAAACTGAAAGCAACTCTCAGTATGTTCTTTATTTTTCAGAGCACCTGACATGGGAACTTATCAGGAAAATTCATAACAGCACTAGGGTTTCTTCTTCAGACGGAATGTGACTTACCATTTATAACTCAAGGTGAAAACATACACAAACACACACACACGCACACACGCATGCACGCACGCACGCATGCGAGTGCACATACTCAGGCTCAAGCATACATTTATTGGCTAGAATAATCCTAGCTAATAAAACTGACCCTGCCTTTTTACTGACCAACCAACCACCTTTTGAATTATTATAATAACCAATACCTGGATAGTAACTTCAAGATAAATAGAATCATTAATTTGAAAGAAAAAAAAACACATAGTTATAGTTGGCAAGGCTATCCCATGAAACTTTCTATTCTTCTGTTTGGATCTAGGTCAACTAAAAATCTTAGAAAATGGGATTAAAATATTTCTTGACACAATTGTCCTTACATTTCCTGGGAAATGATATTGGTGTACTGAAAAGTTACCGTGTGGCCATTGCACTTGGCTGATTTTTAACTAAGTTTTAGTTCCTTTGAGCTGCTATAAGAAAGATACCATTTCTGAGTGGTTCATAGAATTTTAGTTCTCACAGTTCTGGAAGCTGGGAAATCCAAAGCCAAGACATTGGCAGATTTCATGTCTGGTGAGCACTTGCTTTCTAGCTGTATCCTTACACAGTGAAGAGGCCAGGGAATGCTCAGGGACTGCCATTATAACGTAATCACTTGCTAGTACTTTCACCTGCTAACATTGCTACCCTAGCATTTCAACATACAAATTTGGAGGGACACAAACATTCATTCTATTGCAATAATGCAATAGAATTATGCAATGAAGAAAACTGAAAGCAGACTTTGACTATAATGGGAAAAATGTTAAGATAGATGATAAGGTTTTACCTGGGCTCAGCCATAGCTGAGCTATCACAAGATTCTTGTATCACAAGATTTTTTCCTTAAAACTCCCTGATAAATGCCAGTCTGCTTTGAAGACAGTGCCTCCCTTGATGATATTCAACTAAAAAGATTGTCCATAAACAACAACAAAAATAATAATAATAACATTTCACTGTTCCTAAGACTTTGGGGAGTTTTGCATCCATGCCTTGGTTTCATGACTGATCTTCAGCAAACATCATGAACAAACATCAGCTGTGTTTTTAATGAAACAGACTACTTCTGAAAAATTGTTTGACAAGATAGATATTCCTGAGGCTAGCATGGCCTCAAAAATTGTCTTCCACTTACAGAAACATAAGAAAAGTAGCCATGTTAAAAGCAGCCACATCCACATATGTGAGAAAATTCATAGACAATTGATCCCGTTTCTGTAATAAACAACTGAAGGAAGAAATGGCACAGAAAAAACAAGATTTGAGAAACATAAAACATAAAGACAAGTAGAACATGTGACATTCTGGAGCCAATCATGAAAATACTACTATAAAACAGCATCAATATAAAATATCATTGTTATAGTATAAACTGTTATGATAGAACTGTATTTGCGTAAGGAAAGGTTCATATTTTCAGAACTATTTATTTCAGTATGTAAGAATAAACTTAAATGTCTGAGATTTCCTTAGAAATATACTATATAGCAAAGATAACAAAGGAAAAAAAAAGCAATAAAACTTTGATGTCTTTTTAACTTGGTTGATTCAGGAGCATTACTTTCTGTCTCTGTAGTGTCCATTTGAAGCAGATAATGAAAAACTTACATATGACACTGTATATTTTGTTGTAAATATCTAAGATAAAAAAATTGATGTATGCAAAATTGTTTAGAATTCTCTTTCAAGAAAGTTTTCTCCACATCTTAGTAATAAAATATTTGCTACCCCACAGGTAATTTTTTTTCAGCTACAATTAACAGTATTCATTGCCTAACCACACATTGCTGTTTTTGTTAAACTGAATCCTATAAAGTTAGGTGTGGCTTCTTAGCCTATGATTCAGAAAACAATCAATAGAAGAAAGAGTCATCAAAGGTGTAAAGGACTAAGAAAAAAGGAAGGAGATTCTTTTCTATGATTAAGTTTAAGGCTGTGTTACTAACAAATTGAATTTTTGATGAAACAGCTTTTAAAAATATTACCTCATCTATTAATTCAATTCTGTATGGTAAGTAATACTGTAAGGATGAGGAAGTTCAGAAGGCCTGAGGAAGAATTAATAAATGATTCAAGGGAAAACTTTTCTAGAAGGAAATATATACACACATACATATATATGTATGTGTGTATATTTGTGTGTACGTATATGTGTGAATGTATATTTTTTTCTTCCATAAATTCTCTTCCACCCTCTTAGAATTTAGATCTAAGAACTTAGGTTTTAGGTCACAAGTGTTCAACGTATGAATATCACAATTTTCATATTATGACTCTGCTTAAAAATTAAAATAAAATAATAGCCATGCACTAGTGACTCACACATATAAATTTAGCTACTCAGGAGGCAGAGATCTGAGGGTCACAGTTCAACATCACCCCAGGCAAGAAAAGTTTGTGAGATTCTTATCTCAGTTAATTACAAAAAAGCTATGACTCAAGTGGTAGAGTGCTAGCTTTTTTTAATATATATTTTTTATTGTAAAGATACTGTACGGAGGCGTTATAGTTACATGAGTAAGGTAATGAGTACATTTCCTATGGAGCATAGTTACCCCCTCCTTTGTTTTCCCTACCATCCCTCCCCTCCCACCTCCCCAACTTCTCCCTCCCCCACTCCAAAGTTGTAAAGTTTGTTTTCAACATAGTGTCTTGTATATCTCATTGCTACAATGGTTCAACCTGTATCCTTAGTTCAGCATTTTGTTATTTCCCTTCCCCTCCCCAAATTAGAAAAATTTATATACAAGATGTAGGGCACTAGAATGAAATACAGTGAAAACAGTGGTTATAACATGGAGGAAGAAAATACAAAAGAAACAAAAAAATCACATAGTACATTAAAAGTACATTAAAAACAACTGCAAGAAAGAGAAAACCTCTTGGGGTTCATGTTGCTTAGTATCATCTTATATGGTCATACACACATAGCTTTTAGGCTTTTCTGCTTGTCCTGGACTTATACTAGTTATTGCAAATAAGGGAGACCATGGGACCTATGTTTCCTTGGGCCTGGCTTACTTCACTTAATATAATTTTTTCCAAGTCTTTCCATTTCATAACAAATGGGGCACTGTCATTCTTTCTGATGGAGGCATAGAATTCCATTATATATATATATATATATATACATATATATATATATATATATATATATCTCACATATCACATTTTCTTGATCCATTCATCTACTGAGGGGCATCTGGATTGGTTCTATATCTTAGCTATGGTGAATATATGCTGCGATAAACATACTTGTGCTGGTAGCTTTAGTATGGCCTTGTTTGTGATCATTTGGGTAAATGCCCAAAAGTGGGGTTGCTGGGTTATAGGGGAGCTCTATGTGGAGTCTTTTGAGCAACCTCCATACTACTTTCTAGAGTGGTTGAACAAGTTTACACTCCCACCAACAATGCAGTAGGGTTCCCTTTTGGCCGCATCCCCTCCTGCATCTGCTGTTATCAGATTCCTTGATTATAGCCATTCTAACTGGAGTGAGGTGGTATCTCAATGTTGCTTTGTTTTATATTTCTTTGATGGCTAGAGAAGTTGAGCATTTCTTCATGTGTCTATTGGATATTCTTACTTCCTTTTCAGAAAAGTTTCTCTTTAAGTCTTTAGCCCACTTATTAATCGGGCAGTTGTTTCTTTGAGGATTTGTTTTTGTAGGATTCAATTTTTTGAGTTCCAAGTATATTTTAGATATGAGACCCTTGTCTGTTGTATGGCTAGTGAAGATCTTTTCCCAATCAGTGGCCTTTTAATTGATCTTGCTTGCTATGTCCTTTGCCATGCAGAAGCTCTGCAGTTTCATGCAATCTCATTTTTCCAACCTTTCTTTGGATTTGTTGTGTTTCTGGGTCTCTATTAAGAGACCTGTGCCAAGTAGCCCTAGAGTTTGTCCTATTCCTTCCTATAATGTTTTTAGGGTGTCTGCTTTGACTTCAAGGTCTTTGATCCATTTGGAGTTGATTCTGGTGCAGGGTGATATATAAGGATTTAGCTTTAGTATTCTACAGGTGTTTAACCAATTTTAACAGCACCATTTACTGAAGAAGCTGTCTTTCTTCCATTCTATTTTTTTAGCTCCCTTATCAAAGATTAGGTAGCTATAGGTCAGTGAATTCATTTCTGGGTCTTCAGTTCTATTCTATTGGTTCTCAGGTCTGTTCTTGTACCACGACCAAGCTGTTTTGATTACTATGGCTTTGTAGTAGAGTTTGAAATTTGGTATTGATATTTCTCCAGCACTGTTCTTTCTGCTAAGAATTGTTTTTGCTATTCAGGGACTTTTACTGTTCCATATGAATTTTTGGGTTGTTTCTTCTATTACACTGAAGAATGAGGTTGGGATATTGATGGGTATCACATTGAATTTGTAGATAGTCTTTGGCAGTATTGCCATTTTCATCATGTTAATCCTCCCAATCCAGGAGCATGGGTGGTTTTTTTCACTTTTTTATTTCTGCTTTAATTTCCTTTTTTCAGGTTTTAAAGTTTTCATCATAGAGGTCTTTCACTTCTTTAGTTTATTCCTAGGTATTTTATTTTTTGTGGGGCTATTACAAAAGGAGTTACTTTCCTGATTTCAGCCGCATACAGAAAAGCCATTAATTTTTAAGGGTTAATTTTATACCCTGCTACTTTGCCTAAGTTTCAAATCAGCTTGAGTAACATGGGAGTGGACTCCATGGGATTCTTTAATTACAAGATCATGTCATCTGCAAAGAGGGAGAGTTTGACTTTATCTTTCCCTCTTTGGGTCCCTTTTATGTTTACATCTTATCTTATTGCTGTATCTAGGCATTCTAATACTAAATTGAAGAGAAATGGAGAGAGTGGACATCCTTATCCCATTCCTAAATTTAGAGGATATAGCTCTAGTTTTTCATGTCATAGACTGCCTTTATTATATTGAAGAATGTTCCATAGATTCCTAGTTTTCCCAGAGCTTTCATCATAATGGGGTGTTGGATCTTGTCAATGCTTTCTGTGCATCTATCGGGATAACCATGTGGTTCTTCTCCTTGCTTTTGTTGATGTGATGAATTATATTAGTTGATTTGCATATATTGAACTAGCTTTGCATCCCTGAGATGAATTCTGTTTGCTCATGGTGTATGATTTATTTGATGAGTTGTTGAAGTCAATTGGCCAAAATTTTGTTGAGAAGTTTTGCATCGATGTTCATCAAAGAAATGGGTCTATAGTTCTCTTTCTTTGATGAGTCCCTGCCTGGTTTTGGGATGAGGGTTATGATGGCATTATAGAAAGAGTTTAGTAGTGAACTTTCTCTTTCAATTTCATTGAAGAGTTGGAGGAGTATTGATATAAGTTGTGCTTATAGAATTCAGCAGTGAACCCTTCTAGTCCTGGGCTTTTCTTGGATGGGGGGTCTCTTATAGCTGTTTCTATTTTGATGCTTGATATGGGTCTGTTAAAAGTTCGTTTAAGTCATCTTGGTTTAGTTTGGGCATGTCAATTAGCCTTGCACATAGAAGCTCAATGACAGTGTCCAGGCCCAAAGGTCAAGCCCCAGCACCAGCAAAAATAAAATAATATAGGCCTTTGAAGAGAAATAAAATTATTCATACTTTCCCTCGCTTGAAGCAAGATCTTGCTATGTACTTGCACACTCCAGGCTGACCTCAACTCACAGCCATCCTACTTCAGCCTTGTGAGTATGGGGATTACAAATATAAACCACAATGCCCACCCTTCTCCCAGCTTTCTTTTCCAGGCACTTCAGTACTGTCTTCATTGTGTTCTGACTAAAAGTTTTTAAGTTAAGAAGCTGAGTAGAATCCCAAGGGAAACCAACTTCCTGGCTTCTGAGACATTCAACTAATGTTCTCATACTGAAAGTGTAAATCAACTCATACAGAGCAATTGTTGCCAAGATAGTTTCTAGTATCAGTTTGATGTAAAGATTTAGCTATTAATTTTATATCAAGCTCTTCTTATGATTAGAATATGTTCATTTCCATAAAATTTCTATATAAAACTATCAATAGGATTTCCTAATTCTATTGAGTCACTTTATTAATATGTAAGCCCTTGCTGGACATGAAGAAAATCCTATGGACAGAAAAAGAGACAATAATTAAGCATTCTTTTGTTGTAAATAACTTTAAAAGGAAATGATAAAATACTGTTGATTCTGCATTTCAAAAAGAACTCTAATGCTTGGAAAAATTTTAAACACTATAGATTGCATTGTTAATAAAGAACACAAGGTAAGAGGTGACTCACCTTGGGGTGACTTTCCAACCAATTAAATCATATTGGACAGGCCTATTAAAGCGTATCTTATCCTTTGTATTTCTAATTAATCTTTAAGGAATTAAATATGATTTTAAAATGGTCAAAAGGTAGACACTTGGCTATTTATTTGTGTATGATTCTTTCAGATGCATTTCTGGATATTTTCAGCTGTAACTATAGAATATCCTAAATTTTTAGCCACCTAAAAAAATTCTGTGCCTCTAATTTTTAGACTATATAACATATGAAGTCAGATCAAAGCAATTAATTCATCTCTAGTAAAGTTTCCCTATCTTACTTATAATAATTACTGTAGCATTTTTCCCCCAGACATTTGATTATTAATAGCAGAAAATCATATGACTGTATTAGATGACATCAGCTAATCTTCCAAAGCAACTGTTCCTCTCCAGTTTGGA
Source organism: Dipodomys spectabilis (assembly GCF_019054845.1). Taxonomy (NCBI): domain Eukaryota; kingdom Metazoa; phylum Chordata; class Mammalia; order Rodentia; family Heteromyidae; genus Dipodomys; species Dipodomys spectabilis. Next base: position 4,463,469 of record NW_024870740.1, read on the forward strand.
CGGGGACCAAAACCCTAGGCCTTCTTGAAGAGATAATACAGATTAGTCGAGAACCTTCAAATTCTCAAGGCTTTGTTGAACATCTCTAATTTTTATAAGATTAGCTTAATACTCTTAAAGATAACAAAAAAAAATAATAAGGACTTTCTACTAATGTGAACTCTGTTCACCTATGTGCGTTAAGGAATGGGGCAGCCTATAAGCAAAATAGTAGTAAATAGTCTAGAACTTGCTCTATATCAATCAAGCCAAGGGCAGTGGGAAGTATCAGTATGGCTTCACTGAGCTCAGTCCTCTTGAATCATTTTCAACAGTGTCTTATTGTTTATTACTATTATTCCTAAAGCATTTACTAGTGATCTACCAAGTGAATCCTGCAACCACACCCTAGAAAGGATATAAAGACAAATCAAAACAACACTGAGATACCTACCACATCACCCCAGTTAGAATGGCTATAATCAAGAACTCTAATAACAACAGATGCTGAAAGGGAACTCTACTGCATTGTTGGTGGGAGTGTAAACTTGTTCAACCACTCTAGAAAGTAGTATGGAGGTTCTTCAAAAGACTCAACATAGAGCTCCCCTATGACCCAGTGGTCCCACTTTTGGGCATTTACCCAAATGTTTACAAACAAGACCATGCTAAAGCTACCAGCACAGCTATGTTTATTACAACATTATTTACCATAGCAAAGATATGGAACCAACCCAGATGCCCCTCAGTAGATGAATGGATCAAGAAAATGTGGTATATATACACAATGGAATTCTATGCCTCCATCAGAAAGAATGACAGTGTCCCATTTGTTAGGAAATGGAAAGACTTGGAAAAAATTATATTAAGTGAAGTAAGCCAGGCCCAAAGAAACATAGGTCCCATAAGTTTCTCTTATTTGCAATAACTAGTATATGTCTGAGACAAGCAGAAAAGGTCAGATAAGTTGATATTAGGCAAAATGAACCCCAAGACAAGGACTCAAATGGTTTTCTTTCTTGCTATTGTTTCTAACATATTTATAAGGTGATTTTTTTTTGTTACTTTGTGTGTACCTCCCCCATGATATAACCCCTGTTTTCACTGCATTTGATGTTGGTATAATTTGGGAAGGGGAAGAGAAAACACAAATTGTTTAAATAGGGATACAGATGGACTCATTGCAACAATGAAATGTACAAGATGCTATGTCAAAAAAAGAACTTTACAACTTTGAAGGGAGGGGTGCTGGGAGGGAAGGGATGGTTGGTAAGGGGTAACAAAAAAGGAGGCAACAATGCTTGATAAGAAATGTACTCGTTTACCTTGCTCATGTAATTGTAACCCCTCTGTTCGGGTTTTCACAATAAAAAACTTATTAATAATTAAAAAAAAACTTTTTAAAAAAGAAAGGATATAAAGATGTATACTACTCTGACTTTTTTTTTTTTTTTTTGGCCAGCCCTGGGGCTTGAACTCTGGGAATGAGTGCTGTCCCTGAGCTCCTTTTGTTCCAGGCTAGCACTCTACCACTTCAGCCACAGTGCCACTTCCTCCTTTTTCTGTGATTAATTGGAGATAGAATCTCAGGAACTTCCTTCCGGTTCTGGCCTCAAACTGTGATCCTCAGATCTGAGATCCCTGAGTACCTAAGATTAGAGGTGTGAGCCACTGATGCCTGGCTCTGACCTTACTCTGAAAAGTTTTACTTGTATTGGTAGTCATCAACAAAGATACCAAACCATCAATTTATTAATTATCCACAGCCGTTTATATATGATAACAGATTGGTCAACCCACATCCTACAAGATAGGTCCTATTGCCCTTATTGTATACTGGATTTCCTGAGGATCTATAATTTGGGTGTTCACTGATACCATTAAAAAAATTTTTCAGGGAAAACTGACTGGAATCTCTTCTCTTTTTAGTGAGATGAGCTACCAAATAATCTTTTGCTTTCACAGCCAATTTTGCTTTTCCTGTTATTTGCAAACAAAAGTCCTCTAACTAAAATGTGATATCTTCTTCTGAAGTTAACAGCTTTGTAAGAAAATATGGGTTGTTCAGATGCTGGAGGGAATGTGGACAGAAGGGAACCTTACTTCATTGTTGGTGGGAGTATAAACTTGTTCAACCACTTTGGAAAGCAGTATGGAGGTTCCTCAAAAGACTCCACATAGAGCTCCCCTATGACCCAGCAATCCCACTTTTGGGCATTTACCCAAATGTTTACAAACAAGACCACAGTAAAGCTACCAGCACAATTATGTTCATTACAGCATTATTTACTATAGCTAAGATATGGAACCAACCCAGATGCCCCTCAGTAGATGAATGGATCAAGAAAATGTGATATATATACACAATGGAATTCTATGCCTCCATCAGAAAGAATGACATTGCCCCATTTGTTAGGAAATGGAAAGACTTGGAAAAAATTATATTAAGTGAAGTAAGCCAGGCCCAAAGAAACATAGGTCCCATGGTTTCCCTTATTTGCAATGTATAGTATATGTATGAGTCAAGCAGAAAAGGTCAGATAAGGTGATGTTAGGAAAATGAACCCTAAGATGTATATTCAAATTTTTTTTTCTTTCATGCATTTGTTTCTAACGCATTTATAAGATTATTTCTTTGTTGCTTTGTATGTCCCTCCCCCACGGTATAACCCCTGCTTTCACTGTATTTGATATTGGTATAATTTGTGGAGGGGAAGGGAAAAAACAAATCGTTTAAATAGGGATACAGGTGGACCCATTGCAACAATGAGATGTACAAGTCGTTATGTCGAAAACTAACTTTACAACTTTGGTGGGTGGGGAGGAGGATTGGATGGGGGGGAGGCTGGGAAGGGATGGGAAGTGGAAACAAAGGAGGAGGCTTGATAAGAAATCTACTCATTATCTTGCCCATCTAATTGTAACCCCTCTGTACAGTATTTTCACAATAAAAAAAGAAAAAAAGAAAATATGGGTTGTTTTTTCTTCATTTTTAGACAACAGGAAGAAACTTGGCTAGCTTCATAATATATAAGCCTCACACTTCAAGAAATAAATACTTGTTGGCTGAAGAAACAAATAAGTGACCAAAGTATTGTGAAATGATTTCTCTGTTTCCAGTCTCTCATTATTTTCCTAAAACAAAATACATAACAGTATATTATAATGTTAAAAGAAATTTTTAACAAATAATTAATAATATCCAGTCCTTTTAGTTTTTCCTAGCCATTTGATGTTTTTTATCTTTATATTCTACAGTAAGTCATATTAGCCCACCTAATCCCTGTTTTATAATAAAATAATATCAAAATTATAAAATTAGGAGGCTAGTACCCAGAAACTGAAAAATAAAAGCCAGACATATGCTATTTGTCCCTGTGTATATTGGCCTTCTCAGATTTTTATGCATCAGTAATACTCACCAGAAAATAAAAAATTAGGACAGTAGGATAAGTGTTTTGTTCTGTTTCCCTCACAGCAATCAGAAGCACAATGCATCTCGTTGACTTGCCAATTGCAGTTGCTAAAGACACAAATGTCATGACTTAGGAGTCTGTTCTCCAATGCAGCTGACAAATGTATATAGGTGATATGCAGCCTGAGGAAGAAGGGTATTGTGGGGAGAAAAGGAATTCTTGAAAGATATTAGTCACCCAGACCTACTGAAGTTCCTTCATCTCATGACTGGGAGGGAATTAGCTCTCACCTTATATTGGGAAATGACTACAGAGAAAGGAGAAAATGGTTATTTGTTTCTAGACCTTGCCAATTTCCATATTGTTCTCTTGCTGTGTCATAGTCCCAGACCTCTACAATGACAGGAACAATAATTTCTAATATTCCTGCTCAAGAAATAATTTTATTGATCTCCACTTCAAATTTTTTTTTATTTTGCCTATGATTCAGCAGGTCAGACTTGCTCCCATTCCAGTAGGTTCTCATCATTTAGCAAGATGCCCATGGCATTAAAACCATCTTTACAAATTAATAGGCTTATTTCAGCACCAAGGAGAGAGCTCTGTTGCTTTCAATTATGTTTGAAAGCATAGATTGTGCATAATGCTAAAGTGAAATTTTTATTTGATTTAATTTTGATTTGATTTTGATATGGTGGTACATTCCTGTAATAACAGGACTGAGCAGGCTGAGATAGGAGGATCATACCTTTGAAGCAAGCCTAAACTACACAGAAAAAAATACAGAAGAAATTTTGAAATGTGATTTGATAGAAAGCTGCTAAGAAAAAACTTACTTCCTTAATGAGGAAAATCTTAATTATGAATAACATGAAACTTTAACAGTGTTTCACATATGTTGGTGATTGAAACATGTACTGCTCTTTCAGTTAAAGGCATAATGAGCACTCCTTTACCTATTTTTAATAATCAAAACCATAATTTCTGCATGGGTTTAGACTGATCCAAAAAGATTACAGAGAGTTAAATTAACAGGGATTAAAACTTCTAGGAGAGCAAGTCCTAAAATAGACCCTTGCTGTATCCTCCGTGCTGAGCATGATAAATGCTCAATAAATAATTAAATGAGCGAAAAATGAATTAATGCCTGGCATTTCATTAAATGTAAAGGGATGGACTTTCTGTAATGAAAGTCACTTTTTACAGCTGGTCTCAAAGATCCTCAGGTACCACACTGCTTAATCTGAAATTTGAACATATTATTTTCTTGACATAAATCAATGCAGTCTCTCTGGGTCTCAGAAAAATCATGTCCTAGACCATGGCTTCACCTCTATATAGTTCCCCTTAGAGCCCTGGGAAGGTGACTGGAGTTTCAATCCGTGTAAGGCAGCACCTCCCGAGCGCCAGGGCATCCACCTGTGTGGCTCCCCCAATGCCCTGTTACCAGATGGACAGGCCTGGGATACAAGAGGCTAAAGGCTTACTTTCACCTACCAGGTCCCCAGGAGAACCATAATTATTGTCCCTATTCCCAAGCAATCAGCAGCCCCTTTCTCTGCGCCAAAGGGAGAAACAGTAGGCCTCCCTTTTCTAAGGTTCTTCTTCTGAGAGACACTCATGAGTTCAGGGATTCCTTAAATCTTGCTTGAGCTAGAAAGTACAGAACAAGAGTGCAAGTTGGCTCTGAACTGCCACTCCAGCCAGACCTGGGGTCTCCTGCGAGACCAAGGACAGCGCCAGAGGTGAAAGAGAAAACATCAAGAGGGAGGGGGAAAAGTCATGAACAATATTTAAGCTATTTTTTTCCCACCAGCCTGTGTATTGTGAGGACTTCGCCGGCCTCTGGATTCCTATCCCTTTCTTTATGCCTATTTGTGCAAGGAAACGTGTGAGCAGAATCAAGCCTCCTGACACACAGGTAGACACAGCCCAGTTCCTGGCTCCTGGGAGGCTTGGAGGCTATAAGGCTCCACTGTACTTGGACTGTACTATCAAGGCCCCCAGAATAGGGGGAGCTGCGAGGGAAGGACTGATTTCCATTTCAAACTGCATGCTGGTACTTTGTACTCTAGCACCATTGGCCGATCAATATTTAATGCTTGGAGATTCTGACTCTGCGGGAGTCGTGTCAGGGGACCTTGGGAGCCAATCTGCTTGAGCTTCTGAGTGATAATTATTCATGGGCTCCTGCCTCTTGCTCTTTCTCTAGCACGGTCCCACTCTGCAGACTCAGTGCCTTATTCAGTCTCCTCTCGCGCTCTCTCCGCTGCTGAAGCCGGACCCTTCTTCGCCTACGCCACCGCTCGGCATCCGCACGCCCGCTACAATGGCTAAAACAGCAATGGGTAAGGAAGGCATGGAGCCTCGTTCGTTCTTCCTGGGCTCGACCCCGAGCCTACCTTTCAACCTCTCAGACCTTTGAAGGCATTCGGGGGTCTTTTATAAAGAAAAGAACGTGGATGTAGCACAGGATTTAGGACGATTAGGAGGAAGGGGGGGGGGGATGGAAGGAGGGCAGAAAAAAAAAAAAGGCTCCTTGGAAATCTAAATTGAATTTCTTTTTCTTTTAGAGATCAAAGCAGGTAAGTGGTGGCCCTTCCCCGTGGACAGGGAATGTATTGCGTTTCCATAGGTTACGTTCAAGCTCAATCGGAAGCTTTAATATCTTTACATGCTGCCTTCACTGCCTTCCGTGGGGTTAAGGAACATTTCAGAAAGTGCTTTGTAACGTCCTGCAGTTCTTCTGTAGTTTAAAGAAAGAAAGAAAATGGGGAATGGGATTGAGAGAGGTTGGAGAAAGGGGGGAAAAATGCACAGTCAAAGTGGTCCCCTGGATGCTGTTTGAAAGATGGGTGGGGACGGCGGCGGGGGACTCGGGCGCATTTTATGGTATTGTCTCCTTGGGAAAACCGCTAGTCCTGGGGCGCGGTGCGGGGAGGAGGAGGAGGACGGGGGGGGGGGGGGGTAAGCACCTCGGCTCCTTTGTTTTAGGGAAGGGGGGGGGAAGGAGAGAGGAAGTCAGGGAGGGCGTGGAGGGCGCGGGTGGGCAGCTGCAGGGGCGGGGAATCTCGCAGTGGGGTGGGGTAGAGGGACCTGGCTCGGCGGGCGCCGGGGTGGGGTTTCTTTGTGTGCGGACTGGCGGGGGGTGGGGGTGGCTGGGGCTACGGGGGCACCTGCAGCGCGGAGCCCACAATGCGGACGGCCCCACCCTGCGCGCTGGCGCCTCGGCATCTTCAATGGAAACCGGGACGTGGTGTGAGCCCAGCCGCGCGCGGGGACCGCGGCGCCACACCCCGCACCCCGAGCCCCTGACTCTTGGTTTCAGCTTCCCAAAGAGACCTCACCACTAACCCCACCCCACCCCCACCCCCACCACCACCCTGGCTTCATGGGGGGGAGGGGAGGGGGAGGAGTGGGAACTAACCCTTCTTTTCAGAACCACGTTAAATTAGGATTTGGACATAATCACCGATAAAGGGTTTTTGTTGTTGTTATTTTTTAACTCCTTGGATCGTTTGGGGCAAAACCTGGATTCTAGATTTGCGTAGATGCAATAAGACAGAGAAAATTGGCGAACAGAGAAAAATGGCAAACGTAATAGAACGCAAAAGAGGTCAAGGGCTTAAATTGAGGCACATGCAATTGCTATTTTGTAGGTCAGATTCTGGCCATCTCCTAGGCTTAACCTATCTGAGAGAATTGGAACGAGATTCTGGATACAAGGCCTTCCTCCCTTGCCTAACCAGTCTTGCGCCACGAGTGCCGAGTGGGCCGGGCCCTCTGGCCCAGAGGTGGACACGCAGGGAAGTGGAGAGGGGACCGCGTCCCGTGGCGGCTGGACGCACCCCTTCCTCCAGACCCCCGCTGCGGGATGCGGGCCATGGGGGGAGGGGAGGAAGCTGCGGGGAAAGGAGAGTCGGACCGGCTCCGCCCTGCCCCACCCTTCTGGCGGAGCCGGGGACACCTCGTGCAGGACGCAGCCTGGCCTGCTGGCAAGGGGGAGGAGGGGTTTAGGGAGGAGCAGGAGCCCCGCTGTGCAGAGCAGCCTCTGGCACCCCTGAAGGAAGGTGTGCAGACACCTGGCTGGGCGCTCCGCTCCAGCGCCGGCCCCGCCCAGCCGAAGCCAGCCAGCTCGCGGGGCCCCGCCTGGCCACACAAAGGCGCAGCCCCACCCCTCCACGGCCGCTGGACCACAGAGGTGACCCCCCCCCTTCCCTGGGGAGGGGCGCCTGGAAAGCTTGCTTTTCTCGCCGACCTCCACAGTCCGCAGAACTCAGTGACATTTTCCCCATGCCCTCAATCCCATCCTCTCTTCGCTCCCGTTTTTCCCATTTCCTAGGTGGCAAGCCCCAAAGGGCGGTTTCTGGAGAGACCCCTCTGTCCACCAGCGGGGCGCGGCTCAGCCCACCCCTCCCTGCCCAGGGCGGGGAGCCGTCGGCCGCTGGCCGGGCGGGGGCGCACGCGGCGACGGAGCGGGCGCGTGGAGCGCAGCCAGCCCTGCAGAGCCTCGCGCCGCGCCCTGCGCTCCCCCCCCCCCCCCGCCCCGCACCCTTCCCGAGGGGAGGGCCGGGCGCTCGCCCCCGCGGGCGCAGCGGGGGAGCCGGATTTCTGCGCAGTGTCCTGAGCTAGCCCGGCTGGCCGCGATTCGCGGTTCACGTCCAGAAAGGCTCTAAATGGGGCGAGAGGGGCCCGTGGGGGCAGCCTCGCTCCGCGGTCTGCGGTCTGCACCCAGATTTCTGCTGCAGAAGGGCGGCTACAAACTCAGCAGCACCAGCATTGTTACTATGTCAAATCACTGTGATTCCGTGACACAGCTTTATTTGTTCTCATTTTCTCAAAGAGAGAGACAGAGACAGAGAGAAAGAAAAGAAAGAAAGAAAGGAAGGAAGGAAGGAGGGAGGAAACGAAAAGCCATGGACTGCTTTGAGTTAAAAGTTAACCCTTGCACCCACTTTTTTTTCCTTCTAATCCCCACCAGGATTGTTCACTTAAGTTATAAAGCAAATTCATTTTTCCTTCTAGCCAGGATTATGGACGTTCGCGTGGCTGCAGGTGCTTACTAAGGGCAGGGTGTGTGCCAGCCATGGCTAGAAAATTCCCCATAGAGAAGCTCTGGTAGATACTGAGGATGAAATTTAACCATCTATGTCACTGAAATGCCACGATCCTCCACATGGGATTATATTTATAAACATTTCAGAATAGTTCTATGCAAATTTTTAACTTTCTTCATCTCTCTGCCTTCCCCTCGAAAAAGAACTATTCTTTGAATTGCTGGGTTTTGATAAGGTCTCTATTCTGCACAGAAACAGGAATGATGAAATGGTAGCTGCCATGCAGGGAAAAAAAAACTCACCCTAAATAGGACAAATGCAAAGCTTCATTAGCAAATCATGAAAAGAAGCAGGACCTCTACAATGTTACAGTGCTAGCCATTGAAATCATTCCGATTACAAAACATAATCACCAAAATGAATTTTTTCTTGATTCATTAAACAATTATTGTATTCAGCATGATCATATATAAGTACAAATATTGCCTATTCTCTCTTCTATAATGAGTAGGCCTCGTCTAAATGAGTATGCAAATAACGAGGTAAAAAGCTGATGGTCTGATCAGCATTTCAGGATAAGACGGAGGGGAAATAAAGGAAGCTTGTCAATTAATGGTATAGATCCCCGTAATATATGGTGAGTAGCTGGGACGAGGAGGGAACGAGAGGAAATGGCGTGACCAAGCCGGCAGCCCTGTAAGAATATAGGGGAACAGATTTGCTGGTGTTTGTCTCTGCATGTTGCAATTCCATGAAAGAAATTATAGTGCTAAGTGATGGTTCAGATTAGATAATCTGTGATATTAAAAACCCAAAACTTTGCAGACAAAATTCAGAGTGGTTTTACAATATGACTTACATAGTGTACTAAATTACATTAAGGGAGAGGGAAGTGATTTATTGTTAGAACAATTGCCTTTTCACTGAGTCATGACAATTTTGTTGCATTAGAGTTTTTATTACCTTCGGTTTTTAATTGCTAATGGACAGATTGTGAAATGAGCATATGATCATTTGGCACAATATAACTAACCTCAAATCACTCAATGGCAGTAGAAATGCTTCAAGAAGTTACAGTTACATTGCATTTATATTTAGAAATGTCCTCTCAATGCCATAATGCCAAGTCATACAATAAAACAGTCTTCTTCTTTATAATTTAGGATCCAAATAGTTCCGTGACTATCTAATAGTAGATTTCAAAGAGAAATTTTAAGTTAAATCTGAATGACAGAAAATGAAATGGAAGGTGGATGAATTTACACATTGAAGATTTGATTGGAAAATTCCTGAGCTGTCGACCGCCATGTTGGGTGTGTGTGTGTGTGTGTGTGTGTGTGTGTGTGTGTGTGTGTGTGTGTGTGTGTGTGTGTGTTCCTTCACCCAGTAGCTCTTTCCTTGCACACTGCAGGATAAAGCAGCATAAACCTGGATCTGGGTGTGGTCGATCCCTCATGGCTGAGAACCAACCCTAAGTAACGCCAATTTCCTTTTGGTTTGTAAAAGCACACATTCCCCTATTACCACAAAATCTATGGCTTTATATGAAAGGGGCAAGATTTGGCAAGACCCGAAGATAAGACAGGATTACCTAAGTGACCCAGCTGTTTTTGTGTGTGCCTGTGCGTTTTTTCAGAACCCAGGCTTATTTCCTGGCTCTTTCTGTTGAAAACCTCGGAGCCTGCATTAACTTTTCTACTCACTAGGGGGCAATCTTTTTTCTAAAGTAGAAGATTGATTTAAACCTAGCTTCAAATATTCACGGTTTTAAAAATATTTTATTGGGATCATTCAATTGTTTATTCAATAAAATAATGCCATGTTTTGCCATAGTGGATGAAAAAGGTATTTGCATCTTCTCAACGAGATAATATGAATGATCATAATCTACAAGTTGGCATGGCTCTGCATATTTATTCCCTTATGATTTTACTTTCTAGTTTAATTGCCTTTCTATTATAATGACATTTATGTTACTTTGGGGCTTTTATAATAGTTAAATGATAGAAAATGGCAATAAAATAAATGGTAGCAATAGCAATGCTATTTAGGAACACTAAAATCAGTTTATTTATTCATGTATTTTAAATGTACCTTAGGCTTGTATCACAACTGATGTCAGAGTTATCTCCTTTAGGGAAGCTCCAGGACAGGAGTGAAAATGAGTAGATAAATAATGATACTGAGGAGGGGTTTAAGAATTTACTGATTATCATATTTTCCATTTCTCTTTTCCACTTAAAAGATGCCTTTTTAAACCTAGTTCAGTGTAGTTTCATTCTAATTTTGTCAACACTCAATAAATATAACGTGTACCTGATAAGTATTGAATGCTGACAAAAATTAGGATTTATCAATAAAATAACCTTGTAGGTTTATTACTCTAATCAAAAGTTGATGTTAATTTTAAGAGAGAAGAAACAGGGAAACATACACTAACATTTAAGATCATCTACAGTAAACTCTTCAACATTTGCATTAGAAGAACAATTCTTTTTCTTTCGTACCTTATATAACTATAATCTACATGTAAAATATTTAATTATGCCTTATTATTGCATTCCCAGAACTTTGAGGCGCTACGAATTAACCATGATTTTCATTAAAATCCAAAATCTAACTCTCTATGCCTGGGTTAAGGCCAGATAAAATTCATTCCTGACAAACGTTCATATGAAGCTCAGGCTAACCACCAAACCATCAGTTCCAGAAATACCAAGTTATAATATGCATGTACCCTTCATAATAAGTTCTAGTATCGTGCCGTAACATTTTTAAATGCATGGCAATCTTGCAGAATATTTACATGGCAAGTCATCTGGTGGGATTTTATTCCTCGGGGGCTTATGTTCTGTGTCACTGCTCTCTCTTCGTTAAGCTGTTCCAAACACATTTATGTAGCAGGACACAACAGAAGACCTTCGACAGAAATGTGGATACATAAGTTTGAGTTGGTGTTTATATGTTTATCTGTAGCTAGTGGCACAGTTGAGCAAAGATAACAAATCAATAAGTCTAGCTTACTAGCATGATACAGAGTGAAAATTTGATCCAAAGCCTTCTAGATGTGGAATAATGTGTCAAAGCTTGTAACTTCATTTACCATTAATGGTTAACTAGCTCAAAACAGGTTTACTAGTTAACTAGATCAAATGGTTAACTAGTTCAAAACAGGTTTGAGCCATACTAAAATGCATATAATCCATGCTTATTATTTACTAAACTATTCCCACAACATTTTTTCCTACACACCATGTGAAAAAATAAGAATTTTTTTCAATTTTATTTTATTGTAAAGATGCTGTACAGAGGGGTTACAGTTACATGAATAAGGTAATGAGTTCACTTCCTGTTGAACATTGTTACCCCCTCCTTTTTCCCCTATTATCCTTTCCCCCCCACTTTCCCCACTCCTCACACACCCCCAAATTGTAAAGTTCCCTTCCAACATAGTGTAAAAATAAGAATTTATTGAGCACAGTTGTACATTTGTACAGGTTATGTTTTATTTCTTCCCTCTGCTTACTCAATCCTCAAAAGACTTCCATTATCCAATCGCTTTTTTCTATGAAAGTTAACCAAGAGAGGGGAAAACAAATCTTCTAAGAATATCAATAAAAAAATCATATGTCGGTTCCCCACGCAATAGGTGGGTGGCTGACCACAATAACGTTACCATGCTAACATTACTACATTTCCTGAAATGTTACCCTGCAAAAATGGTACTCTCCATGAAACATCTCAAATTAGAAATACAGTATTTCCCAAATAAGGCACTGAAAACAACATCCTAAAGACAACTGAGTAGAGAGTTGGTAGAATATACTGTTAGTCAACAGGAAACTGGGTTAGATCCCCAGGTTATTGCTTTGTTTCTTAATAGCTTACTACAGTCTCTCTGGAAAGCTGGAAAACTCAATTGTTGTAATTCCATCATGTTAAAAGGAAGAAAGATGTGCTAAGACAGCATTTTAAGAATTTACATTTTTTGTTTTTTTATTTTAATTGTAAAAATCTTAATTGTTGTTGTAATGGTAAATACAATACAAAGGGGTTATAGTTACATAAGTCAGGTAAAGAGTACATTTCTTTTTGGACAATGTCACCCCTTCCCTTGCTTTCTCCTAATTTTTCCCTCCCATCCCTATCCATAGAATTGTATGGTTTAAAGCTTACTCCTAGCAGTCTATATATATCATATATATGTGACATATATAATATATAGACATATACATATATGTCTATGTATATAATTGATATATATATATCAGTCTATGTATATAACATTTGGAAATGACAAAAATCCTGAACTTGCAAATCTTGAACCAAAAAGTCTTCTTAACTCATCTTTTAATCAACAACTTTCTTGCTTTCTTTTTAAGAATTATTTATCTAGTATACATATGAATTTCCACCTCTGTAAAAAAAAAACTGACTTATTTATGTTTACCTTTATGTAGCATACATACGTAGAAGGCTAAACATTTCACACACGCTGTGTTCATCACTTAACAATCTTAACAAGACCACTCGTAGTACAGCTGAGGAAACGGAGGCACAGAAAGGTAAGGCAATTTGCCCAAGTCTGAGTGCAGAATCCTATACGGAACCTATGTCTGCTTGCCTTAGTTCTGTTCCCACCATGGAGTTCAGACCTGTGGCCTAACAAGACTGAGATGCTCTGTGCCTTTCTGGCAGTAAACTCAACTTTGAAGAAGTGCTTTGAAAAGGATGATTAGGATTGGCAGTTTATCCAAGGCTTATTAAGCTAATTATCATCACTTGAACTTTAGGAGGAAGAGAGTTTTTAGACATCAGAGGTAGTAATTCGTGGAACCAACATGATTCTCGTAGACTCAGCTCAGAGCACAGTAGAGATTTCTAGTGTGAATGGTGAACTGTTCTAGAAAAGAAAAATAAAACACTGATTTAATCTCCTTAGTCTCATCATGGTTAGCTTAGCATTTCAAAATGGATTCTTAACTCCTTTCATAGGCCTTAGATATTTAATTTGGATGTTACGTTTTATGAATTAAATTTAGACCCAAAAGAGAGACATACAGCCCAGGCATCCACTTTTAATATAACTATTAAATATTACTCAATATGTTCTTCATCTTATTACCTCAAAAGCAGGCAGGCAAGCTGGAAAGATCGCTGGGAAGGCTCTGAATCCCTTGTGAAATGTTTTTAATTTTCTTTAATAAAAGAATCAGGCCCTGTCATTTGTCAAGAAGACATTTGCAGTAGTAAAACCTGTTTATGATAACCCAGTTTTATTAGTCATGATTAAAGATAACATTTTGCGTGCATTTGTTCTCACAAAACACTTTTATGTGAATATAAAGGTTAATTAATGCAGCCAGCACACATTTTGCTAGTCGTCCGAAATACAGCTTCTCTGAGATTTGTACTTAAGAGAAGCCCCATGTTATACTGTAAAACCATCACAAAAACAGTTTACAGTCTTTCTTACTTGTAATGATGTTGACCCTGAGACTAAAATACTTAATACTCTGAAAAATTACAGTTTCTAAATTTTGTTTTTGTGACAAGATATATAAAATTATAGCTGTCCAATAAAACATTAAAAGTCATTCATGTTTATAGAGTGAGATTATTATCTAAGAATGATTTTTTTTTAACCAACACTATACAGCAGTGCCTGCAAAATGCCCACTTAACATCTCTTTAAGCTAAATCTTTGAATCTAGGAGGTTGGAGCTTGCACAATTCTCCATTGTCTCAATAGTAAGCAGAACAAAAGATCATCAGTAACTCGTAAAAGATTGACAATCTTTTAGTTATATGTCTGTATCAGAATAAAGACAACTGGAGGACATTTGTCTAAATCTAGTCCCATAAATAATGTTAAGAGATATTTTAAGCTTCAATTGTATTTCTATTAGCCTTCACATTTTTTGGAGTTTTTTTTCCTCTATGATTGCAACCTTAAGTTTAATTTCCATGTAAACTGCTTACAGTCAACTTAAGTATAATCTTCCAGTTTGGGTTTTCTTGTAAAGGAAAACTGATGTAAAAAAAGAAAAGTCCCATCAAGATGGCTTTGTTACCACTTCAGCCTGACTACTACCAGCAGTCTACAGACCCAGTATAACTGGACTTACTGCCCCCTTCTTGGGAGCCTTGCCTCTGGACATAATTACCTCTCCTACTACATCATTCTCTTTATTTCCAATGCAAGCATCTATTGTTTTGGGAAGTGTTATAGCAAGATTCCAGTTAATGTCTTCTTCATAATTGTTAAGACATGAAAAATTATCCAAGCCTACTCTTTTTATATCACATGATTCTCATTCCCATCACTTTGAAATCTTTCATTCTACTTTAGAACAACGACGTTTTCCTCTTATAGTTAAAGAGCCAATAAGCACAGAAGATTGAACATTGTTCCCTGAGAACCATCAGCATGATATAGCTATAGAGGACCTAGTAGTTTTTAGAAAACATTTATTAGTTGCACCTTATTTTAATCTTCGTATCCTCCCCTATGAGATGGGAAGCATATGCAAATAGTTCATTCAATCAAGATCACACAGAGTAAGCCTCAGGGCCAAATCTAGAAAGTCTACTAAAGGCAGATATAAAGCTGGGTGCCTATAATCCTAGCTACTTTGGAGGCTGACATCTGAAGATCAAGGTTCAGGCAGAAAACTTTAGGAAAAACTACAATTAATCAGCAAAAAGTTAGTAGTAGAGGTATGGCTCAAATGGTTCAGCAACAACCTTGAATGAAAAGGCCAAGCAGGAACAGAAGGCCCTGAGTTCTAGCTCCATTACCAGTACTTAAAAGGGGTGGTATAGTTTTCAATATGGATTAGATATAGATATGAAACTGATAAGTTTGAGCAACTCATCCCCTATCATATACATAAACATGCACAATAAGAAAACTGAGTGCTAGATATTTTAAGAATATAAATAAACACAGCCCGCACCATTGAGAAATTTAATTTTTTGAAGAAAACGAGGTCTTCTACATACCAAAAATAAAAGAATAGCAATAATGAAAAATGATACCTAAGAAAACAAGGTCTCACTTTTGTTATGCTATTTTATCTATCCTGCAAGACAGTGCATGTTATAATAAAAAAAAAAAAAAAGTCAGTTAGGAAGTACTAAAATGTACCAAATGGCTTAAACAACTAGCCAATCCAGTCAGCATCTTTTAGCTAAAATCCTTTTCAAGTCTTCCTGACCATCAGCAGCACTTAGAGGAGCTGGGCCCCTACTCCCTTATGTTGTGATTTTGTGCATGAGACCGGGGCCCATGAACTTGCCTACCAAACCAGCTCCCAGGTGGTGCTTATGCAGCTAGGCCAGAATCACACTTGGATGAAGCAGCAGAGCAGTGCCCAGTGGGGTGCCCAGGGTAACATGGCTTCCTAGCAGGAGAGTTACCTCCTCTGTCTAATGCAACAAGATGCAAAGACAAGCCCAAGACCTTGACATCTCTGCATCTCTCTACCAGAGCTGTGATGCTACATGGACAAGAGACCAGAGGAGTCAGAAGCCCTAAGGTTTTTCTTTACTCTCACTAGTTGATTTGCATTAAGGTGATTTTCTTCTCTGCACCTGTCACTCGTACCAATCTATCAGCATTGTTCCTATCAGAGAGGGTCATTGTCAAGACCAAGAAAGCAAATGGGGGAGAGATTAGTATCTGTCAAGTGCAATATTATTGCAAGGGCTTCCATTCTTCTATCCTTTTTTTATTTAATAAGTTTTTTTATTGTGAAAATACTGTACAAAGGGGTTACAGTTACATGAGCAAGGTAATGAGTACATTTCTTATCAAGCATTGTTGCCTCCTCCTTTGTTTCCCCCCCTGCCATCCCTTCCCTCCCACCTCCTCAACTATACCGCCCCAAACCGCCCACCTCTACCCCACCCCCGCCTAAATTGTAAAGTTCATTTTTCAACATAGCATCTTATACATCTCATTGTTGCAATAGGTCCACCTGTATCCCTATTTAAACAATTTGTTTTTTCACTTCCCCTCCCCAAAGTATACCAACATCAAATACAGTGAAAACAGGGGTTATACCGTGGGGGAAGGACATACAAAGCAACAAAAAAAAATCACGCCTTATAAATACGTTAGAAACAATAGCAAGAAAAAAATCACTTGTGTCCCTATCTTGGGGTTCATTTTGCTTAACATCATCTTATCTGACCTTTTCTGCTTGTCCTAGACATATACTAGTTATCGCAAATAAGGGAAACCATGGGACCTATGTTTTATTGGGCCTGGCTTACTTAATATCATTTTTTCCAAGTCTTTCCATTTCCTAACAAATGGGACGATGTCATTCTTTCTGATGGCGGCATCTTCTAAGATAAATACTTCTTAATATGTGACTGTATACAATGGGCATGCATTTAGAAAGAGCAAACAAGAACACAATCAGAAGCTGAGTCATTTTGGTGGTTTTTTTAAAGTGTGTCCTAAATAATGAAAAGTAAACCTGGATATCGATTGAATCCTTCAGACAATACTATTTGACATTTTGAAAAGCTTATGATGAGAACTGCCCTGGCCATCCCTGAGCCTTCTCCCTGAAGATTTGCTCAAAAGGAACAATTAACTCATCCAAGGTTTTTGAAACAGCCCCTGCTCAGCTTTTCCCACATCCAAGTGGTAAGTCCTGGCCCAAAATGGCAGCCATTAATCTTAAAGATTCAGCATGGCCCAGGCACCTCAGACAGTAGACACAGAAAACATGGGCAGGCTGATAGGACAACAGGAAAGTATCACCTTTCTTCTAGGCTCACGTTGGCACCTCCTGGCACTATATCTTCCATCCTCTCCACCTGAGATTGAGCAAGCCTTGCTTATAGTCAAAGTATCCCAGACCTAAATTCTCAAAGGTACTGAAAGCTTGGTTCAAAGCTTCCTTCAAAGGTTAAAATCAAAGGGTAAACCTGTAAGAAGTAAAAAGAGCTAATCATGGATCTCAGAAGAGTGTAAAACCCTGTGAAAAGTAAAAAGGCAATACTGTAAGTTCCCCTGTTAAATGCTTACCTTAGTAAGAACTGTTCCTGTTTCAGGCAAGAAAGCACTAACATGGTGTATTAGAGAGAGAAGCTTTAAATCCTGCTCCACTGCTTGCTACCTAGGATTGATTCCTTGAGCAACTGAGCCATAATTCCATTACTACAGTTTTCACTACTACAAAAGGGGAAAGTAAGATCCAATGGTGATGGCTCATGCTTTTATTCCTAGCTACTTAGGAGGCTGAGATCTGAAAAACCACAATTTGAAGTCAGGCTAGGTAGAAAAGTCCCTGAGACTGTATGCCAAAATCTTTCTGCAAAAGTCTGCAAGTGGAACTGTGGCTCAAGTGGCAGCGCTCCAGTCTTGAGAGAAAAAGCCAAACAAGAGAATGAGATCCTGAGTTCAGCCCCAATACCAGCACAAAAATAATTTATTATTTCAATGAGGAAAGTAATCCCTAAATTGAATGAATCATAGGAAGATTAGGTAAGCAATTGAATAACAAGCAATGTATAAAAATGTGTTGATCTCTCTCCCTGATTCCCCAGATGAATGATGAATGTTTAAAATTAAACATCTCAATTTCCCTGTTAATTCAACACCCATAACAGAACTATAAAAATTACTTAGAGCTAGGCACCAGTAACTCACACCTACAATCTTAGCTACTCAGGAGGCTGAGATCTGAGGATCATGTTTCAAAGCCAGCCCAGGCAGGAAAGTCTGTGAGACTCTTATCTCCAATTAACCATCAAAAAGCCAGAAGTTGAACTGTGGCCCAAGTGGTAGAGCACTAGCCTTGAAGGGGGGGAGGGAGGGAGGAGAAAAAACAACTCAGGAGCAGTGCCCAGGTGCTGAGTTTAAGGATCAACACATACACACACACACACACACACACACACACACACACACACACACACACACAAAATACCATATTTATGATACAGCTGCCGATGCCATATGTCTCCAACATAAATCTACTCTGAGCAATGCCACAACTTAATAATTTTATACCAGTCAAAGCACAGTAGATATCAAGGATCATAAAGTAATATCCTATTTCTCTTGCATATATTTTAATCATACTTCCCTATTATTATAAATCATGTTCTACTCAAAAATATACATAATACCAATAAAACTGAACCTTCTCTACTCAGGTTGTCACATCAATAGAAACAAAAACGGGTTCCAGAAGCATTAAAATGTAAAATTGTACACTGAGGTCTCATACACACACACACACACACACACACACACACACACACACACACACACACAATCCCCACTAGCTCCCAGCTCAGTTGACAGTCATTTCCCCAGGCTCCTAAGCCTGGCGTCCTGCCCTCCTCTCCAGCCCCCATTTTCTCCACCCTTCCTTCAGCTGGGTATTTTCTTTTTCTATGGGTAGATTTGACCTTCCTGTTCTCTACCCATTAGTAGATGAGAATGGCTGAGACATTGCAGTCATGCAGCATGAATGGAATGCTCCTTTCATGGCTGGTGGGGAAAAGGAGATAGACACATGATTTCAATATTATTCTCCATCACACATGAAGGTAATACGTTTCAACCAGTAGTGATTTAGGAGCCAAGCACTAATCTGCTATTGCTATTTTTTTATGTCTATAAGGAGTTAGCAAAGCAAGAAAGGTATCTTGAAAAATCAAAACAACATTCAAGTGGCATCTGACTTTACAAAAGCTTCAGTCAGAATAATTAGCTAACATTATGCGGTGGCATTTTTAAATAGATTTTCAATAATTTATGCCAAACTCTAATTCATATTTATCTATATAAATCAAATGTGATTCCATTTTTGCCTTCATTTTTATTGGGAATGTTTATAACCAATAAACATAGTATTTGCCACTGCAAGTAATATTCCAGTCTCAGCCAGTTACACCTAACATGTAACCTTAAGACTACTGTGAATTCACAAAGAGTTCAAAGTGGTATCCCAAAAGCTTATGTTTTATGTATCACTTACTCTACCTGAGAA
Source organism: Dipodomys spectabilis (assembly GCF_019054845.1). Taxonomy (NCBI): domain Eukaryota; kingdom Metazoa; phylum Chordata; class Mammalia; order Rodentia; family Heteromyidae; genus Dipodomys; species Dipodomys spectabilis. Next base: position 4,482,942 of record NW_024870740.1, read on the forward strand.
ACAATTATTTGACATCAAAAACAGATCTTTCATGTAGCACAAGGAAAAGTAGACTCTACCCTGAGTGTTTAACAATTTGAAATTCAAGACATGAGTTGCTTCATGAAATATTTGTCAGACTGTATATACTATTTATATCTATCATCTAGCTAGCATATAATATCAGGAATCAGCAAAAGAAATAATTAACCAAATAGAAATAGAAAGATTCAGGGTTTTTTTCCTTTAATGAGTTACCATAAAATAGTTAGTCTAAAATAAGGCAGATTGGGAAAAAAATCTATATAGTAGAACATGACTATAAGCCCAGCTATTGAGAAGGTGGAGGCAGAAATGTCAAAAAATTGAAACCAGTTTAGGAAAATCTGGGGAGAGCCTGTCTCACAAACAAGATACACAAAATGGTAGACTGCTAGATTGCTTGTCTAGTATGCAGGAGTTTCCTGATTCAATCCCCAGTATCCTAGGGAAAGGAAAGAGCACACTGCAGCAGCATGTAAGGATGAATGTTTATTAATGGGAAAATTATTCTGTTTAAAAACAACTTGAGCATTGAAAAATCAATTGCAGATGACAAAGTCCAGAGAGTGATAAAGTGATATATTCAAGATGTTAGCATTTTTTTTAAAAAATGAGCCAGACACCAGTGGCCTGTAATCCTAGCTACTCAGGTAGCTTAGATCTGGAGGATCAAGTGTCAATGCCAGCTTGAACAGAGACAGACTCCTCTAAAATAACTAGCAATAAAAGGGGGAGAGACTGGAATTGTGGCTCAAGTGTTAGAGTGACAGCTGAGCAAACAAGCCCAGGAAGCAAGAGTCCCTCAGCGCCAATCCCAGCACTGCAACAATCATGACAAAAAATTAAGTCAAGAAGAGTCATTGATCTTTTAAGCCAATCTCATCTGGTGCAAGTTTTCATAAAAGGGAGAAACAAAAATGCAATAACTAAAGCAAGCAAAACTCTTCACCATGCATTTATTTCCTGAAGGAAATAAATGAACAGTCCTGGAAATGAACAAAGGGTCCTGATTTCACTATCATTCCTATTTTTAGATTGCAATCTTTTACACTGGGTGTACCACCTGTGGAAGAATAGTTTCTAAGTTGTCCAGTTCTTCTACACAGTGTAATTGCTTGTTTCAATGACCACTCACCCTTTTTTACTTAGACTGTTTCACAGATATGGTCTCACACTTTTGCCGAGGGCTGCCTTCAGACCACAGTTCTCATACCTCTGCCTCCCATGTAGCTGGATTATGAGTGTACCACCACACCTAACTTGTGTTTTTGCAACAGGATTTCACTAACATTTTTCCACAGGCTAGCTTGCATAACTACCTTCCAATTTCTCCCTCCCATTTAGCTGGGATCCCAGGCACAGGACAACACATCTGGCTAACTTTTAACTTTTTTCTTAGTAAAATCATGCAACATTTGTCTTTCTTAGTTCACTTAACATATGTCTTCCAGATTCATTCATATTTTACCAATGTCAAGATTTCCCTCCTTTCTAACACCACATATTCTGTTGTGCATCTACCTTGTGTGTGTGTGTGTGTGTGTGTGTGTGTGTGTGTGTTTCCCATTCACCCACTGGTGCACATTTAGGTTCACACTATATCTTTATACTATATCTCGACTGTTCTGAATAATGCTGTAATAAACTTAGTAGTTCAGATATGTCTTCAACATTTTCTTCAAATTTATGCTTAGAAATGGGATTGCTGGGTGGTATATAGTACTAGGAACCTCCATACTGCTTTCCATTATGACTGTACTAATTCACATTTCACCAGTATCGTACAAGGGTTCCCTCTTCTCTACGTTCTTTTCAACACTTCTTTTCTCTTTTGTCTTTTCTATAATGGCCACCATAGCAGGTGAGAGCAGATACCTCACTGCCATTCTGATTTGCATATCATGATGGTTGATGATGCTGAGCAGATTTTCATCTACATTTGTTATGTTTCTCTGACAGGTTTCTTATCAAGTAAACATAGTGCTTTTGTTTCAAACTATGCAAAAGAAACAAGGAAACTTGGAAAACTCTTCCTTGACTAAGTGTTCCTATATATTGTGATTCCTTTTGGAACACAAAAATCCAAAGGCTTTGGATGCATACTTACTTGTTTTGTAGATGGCTTTAGGTTCCTTGCAGAAAATTAAACTAATTAAAGTTCTAGTACCTAATTTGATGAGACCTATTTTGGAAAATGAATCTTTCTGTGGCAAAGCTGGGAGTAGCATTTGAATTTCAAAATGAAAAAGAAATTTTCAGTGCCATATCTGGGTTAGCATGAAAAATTTCCTGCACACTGTTTAGCTGTGTCTCAAATGGATGCTGAGGATAATTACATTATGGAAGCAATGTTCTTCAGATGCATCTTGCAGACTCTTGCACATACTGCCAGAGTTCTTCAAAAATAAAATTACTGCAATCCTTACAATAGCAGATAATTACAAACCGTGCCATTATTTAGATTTGCTATTTTTAGGTAAGTACATATAGATATGAACATATTTATACCTGCATATATTCCTCCTATTCTCTTAAACACAAAGTGATCTCAGGACATATTATGACTAGCAAAACGTCAGACTTAGTTCTCATTCGGAAGGACAATTTTACCTAACCATTTACTACAACCAAGTCTATAAACCTTTAATGCACAATTTTTCAGTGATTAAAATAAAACTAACACATTTGATTTTAAAAAAAATTAAAACCAACCATTAGCCAGGCATAGTACATTCTGACTGTTATCTCAGAACATCGGGAGGCTGAGAAAGGAAGATCACAAGTTACAAGTCATCATCCTTCGTGACCAAAACATTTGTGATTCTGCTCTTCGGCCAAAAATGAAACAGCAATGAAACATTTTGACCATTCAAGTGTCATAGTCAGCCATTTCGAAGGAAAAAAAAAAAAACAGAAATGGTCATGGCAGCCTCTATTCACCACACAGGAGCCTCCCAGCTCAGGAAGCCATGGGAAAGGAAAGGAAACAGAGTCAGTCTTTTATGGGAAATCCCCTTAGCCTGATGATTTTGTCTCATATAAATCCCAACCAATATAGCTAAAATTCATAGCATTTCAAGCTCATTATTACTACCAGGAAGTATTTTGGAGGAGGAGTGGGGAAGGAAGAATTCTTCAGTACTCAGAATTGAGCTTGGTGATAAAATCTTAGCACATAAACTGAATAGATCAGTTCTAATACTCTAAACCATATTGTGGTTGGTCCCCATCAAGGACTATAAGAAATTCTTCTTGAGGGGGAAGAAGTAAAAGACAAGACCTTTCATGAGGAGCTGGGATTGTCATTAAACACAGCAGTGGATGTAATGAATCAAGAGTAAGGTGAGATCTCAGGATGAAACGATTTACTGCTTCTAGTACAGGATTAATCACAAGGCCTGATTTGTGTGATCCAATTTCTTTTCCTTGTCCCCACTGTCAAAGCCAAAAGTCCACTGAATTGAAATTTAAGAGCTACATATGTTTCTGTAAAACCCATTGATGGATTATACTACTTTGACCTTCTGAAATGTTCCTTTATTTGGTTTGATGACTATAACTTACAGAAAAAACTGGCATGCTTTGGTTGCTCAAAATATGAATCTTTCAGAATTTCCCTGGCTTTACAGACCATAATTCTTGTAAGGAGACATGGATAGAGTGAATGGGGACAGAATCTAATTTTATACTAAAGCAATCAGCATTACATCATAGCAGAAATATCTGGAACATTACCTCATGTCACTGATTTGAGATGTTAACGTAAGGCTTTAAAAATACGAATTATTTTCTTTTTAACTGTTACATATTCAGTTACATATTCATCAGCAAAATTAGTATTATGCTCTAGAGTTAAGCCAACATACTATGAAAAAATATTTCTTTTCAAAGAAAACATAATGGTACACACCTGTAGCCTCAGCACTGAAGAGATTGGGACAAGAGGATTGAGAATTAGACCAGCCTATGCTACATAGTAACACCCTATCTCAGAAAAAAAGGATCTTAAACTAATTCATTGTAGTCTATTTCATCATTAAAGAACACTGTAAGCATGGTTGTTCAGGCTTATAATACCGGCTACTCAGAAGGCAGAGATCAGGAGACTCAGTTCAAGACCAGGCCTAGGAAAAGCTATGAGATCCTTTCTGTGAAAAAATAAAAAGGGGATAAGGGTATGACTACGGTGGTAGTAAGAGCAAGTACAAGGTCTTGAGTTCAAGCCTTAGTACTGGAGTGGGAAGTCAGAATTAACAGTAATGGGGTTTCTAAAAAATATGTTAAACAAGATAAGAAATATTGTAAGAATTGGTAAGTCTCAAAGAACATTTGTCCCCTTTGTTAGAAGCCAAGCAAATCTAATTGCTGTAAACCAAGTTCAAGAAATTTTGAGGGGGCGGGGGAAGGATGGGATGGAAAGGGGAAACAAAGGAGGAGGCTACAATGCTTGATAAGAAATGTACTCATTATCTTGCCCATGTAATTGTAACCCCTCTATTCGGTATTTTCACAATTAAAAAAAAGAAATTTTGATCCTGCATTTGTAGTATCTGATTTTACCCAGACAGCTTTCAAAACAAGAAACAGGTTCAATCCAAACTCACTGTTTAAGACTTGCTAAGAAAACTTCCCTGTTAGAATATTATGGCAGGGCAAACAAGGAAAAGGATAAAAACTAAGGAATGTACTAACAAACCCTGGAGCCAGCCTAAATTCAAGGTCATGATTTGCTTATATCCTTATGGGCATCTTGAAAGCTGCAGGTGTAGCTCAGTGGTAGACCTCCTACCTACCCAGCAAGAAGCCCTGAGTTCAAACCCCAGCTGTGCCAAAAAAAGAATGCCAATGTCTCAGAACACAGAGAAATATCTCATTCAGGGACTGAGATATTTTCTCCCAAAAGTAGTCTATTAATGATATTTCTGGAATATTCCTCACTGCCAGCAAAGCCTAATGAATTCTTTTTTATATTCACCACTAGCCAAAATTCAGGACTCTAATCGAATTTTGTCCAGGATGAATAAACAGAAGAAATTTTAATGATACTACCCATGCTAGATTAAATAACAATGGAACAATATGTATGAGATTTAGGAGCAAGTGTCAAAGAAAAAAAGTTTTTAAAACTTAGACACTTTAATTTAAAAATAAATCATATTATATATTATTTTCTTATTAGCAACATGTAGACAGTGAAGACAGGAGTAGAGCATGAGCAAGAAGAGTCAGATAGACCTTCATCGAAACTAAACTTCACAATCCATTGAACTATAAACAAGTTATCTAACCTCTCTGAGTCTTTCCCCTCATCTGTCCTTTTGGACAAATTAGTATATCTTCAAAGCATCTCTAATCGCATTGTTGAGAGGATTATATGAGAAAATACATGCAAATGTATTTTTGTTTGTGTTCAACAAATAGCAGCTGCTACAATGACTGATGGTTCATCATAGCCATTTGGAAGAATGGAAATACAATTGTTCACACATCATTAGCTTAAGTGACTATTGCTGTAGAATCATTACACTTCATATGGGTTGAATTTTAAATGAATTCGCTAGAGAGATGCATTTACTTGAAAACATTAATAATTAAGAGCAAATGCAGCCAACCACTGAAAATGCTTACAAACATGTATTCATCTCCACGATATGTTGAAATACAGTGAAAAGATTAACACTCATTGTCTTCCAAAAAACAATAGGAAAAATGACTGGCAATTCAAAATATGAAATTCCAGTGGTTAAATCTTATTAACATATTTCTTCTAGCCCTTTGCATTTGCTGGGGATTCTTTTGGGGTGTGTGTGTGTGTGTGTGTGTGTGTGTGTGTGTGTGTGTGTGTGTGTGTGTGTGTGTGTGTGTGTGTGTGCACGCACGCTTTACTTACTCAGATTATTTATATTTCAGTGTCTCAACTCACATCCAGTTTTCCTCAAATCAGAATACTCATCTGAGGAGCCTCTACCTAGTGACACTTTCTCCAGAAAGCCTCCTTTGCCCATCCATTTATCTTCCACTGCAAATCTTCCCTCTGTGCTTTGGCTCAAATATAGTTATTATTTTCAAACTGTTCTCTGCAAAGTCTCATTCGTACATCTTTCTTTTTTGTTATTTATTTTGTTTTGTGCTGGTCCTGGGCCTAGGCACTGTCCCTGAACTTCTTTTGCTCAAGGCTAGCCCTCTACCATTTGAGCCACAGCTCCACTTCTGGCTTTTTGATAGTTTCTTGGAGATAAGAGTCTCACAGGCTTTTCTGCCCAGGCTGGCTTTAAACTACAATCCTCAGTTCTTAGCCTCCTGAGTAGGTAGGATTACAGGCATGAGTCACCAGTTTCATACTCATTCATTTTTCTTTCCTCCCTTTCCATTTTTCCTCAGCCACATCACATTAACTGCAGAACTTCACTCATGTTATTAATCTGCCTCTTGCCTAAAATAACCATTTTAAAAACTCTAATAAATAAAACAAATGTGGTTCAACCTTCTAAAATTGCAAAGATATTTAATAAAAACTTATCAGGGTCCAGGCACTAATGGCTCACACCTGTAATCCTAACTACTCAAGAGGCTGAGATCTAAAGATTCTGTTTTGAATCCAGCCCAGGCAGGAAAGGCCATGAAACTCTTATCTCCAATTAACACCAAAAAAGCCAGAAGTGGAATTGGCTCAAGTCATAGAGAACTGGCCTAAAGTTCAAGGACAGTACCTAGTCTCTATATTCAAGCCAAGCCCCAGGATCAGCATTATTAATCATAATAATAACTTATCAGGAAGTGTTGCCAGGTCTTCAGTGTTACCTGGCAAGTTATGTTGCTTGTTGGAAGGAGATATTCTTATGTTAAGTTGAAATATATAAAATTGACAATGTTTGATATTTGCCTATCATCAACTATGTGCTAACAAACCCACCCTGTGGTCTATTAGGTGTCATCCTAAAAGGAAAGCTAGGGCTGGGAAGGTGGCTCAGTCGTAAAGCGCTTGTCTTGCATGCCTGAAGCCCTGGGTTCGATTCCTCAGTACCACATAAGCAAAAAAAAGAAAGAAAGAAAGAAAGAAAATAGCTGGAAGTAGCACTGTGACTCAAATGGTAGAGCGCTAGCCTTGAGCTGAAGAGCTGAGGGACAGCACCCAGGCCCAGAGTTCAGGCCCCACAACCGGACCTGCCCCCCCCAAAAAAAGACAAGATTAGCTCTTGCTGTTCTTTTCTAGCTCTCTCTATCTCTCTCGCTGCTCTTTTCTAGCTCTCTCTGCTCTTGTCTAGCTCTTCTCAAGCTCTTTTCTCTCTGTGTGTTCTTTTCTAGCTCTCTCTATCTCTCTCGCTGCTCTTTTCTAGCTCTCTCTGCTCTTGTCTAGCTCTTCTCAAGCTCTTTTCTCTCTGTGTGTTCTTTTCTAGCTCTCTCTGCTCTCTTTGCTCTTTTCTCTCTCTTTCCCAGCCACATGGAGTGCCAACCTTGCCTGGTCCCAGCAGGTCTACTGAATAAACCTACCTCTTACCTGACTACCACGTGAGTGCCGCTGTTCTTACTCGGCTACCTCTCTCTGCTCTTGTCTAGCTCTTCTCAAGCTCTTTTCTCTCTCTTTTCCAGCTCTCTCTCTTTCCTAGGCCTTTCCCAGCCGCGTGGAGTGCCAACCTTGCCTGGTCCCAGCAGGTGTACTGAATAAACCTACCCCTTACCTGAATACCACGTGCGTGCTGATGCTGTCCTTACTCGGCTTCCTCTTTTAAAAACCTAACAGCCATGAGGCAAAAGATTTTGCTCTGCCATGTGCTTCTACCATGATGTGCTTCCCTCACAAAAAAAAAAAAAAAAAGGAAAGCTAGAAGACCTCTTGGAAGTTTTGAGAGAGACTGATTTGCCATATTTTAGCCAGAGCCCCGTCTTAAGCACTGGCCATATCTGACTTTGGCATCTGCAAGGCTCAGTTACCTCATTGATCAAACTGGTGGTGGAGTGATGGATCACTGACTAACTCTCTTAGAAATATCTCCATTTAACATTCTGTGACTCTAAAGCATCTACTTGTTGAATCTGCTTCCTGCTGGCCAACAAACCATCTCTTGTTAATTTACATCCAAGTCCATGTTCTGGGAGTTCCCTCCTTCCCAATGAACTGAGGTTACTTTGAGGACAAAAAGACCCTGACAAGAAGCAGATAGTACCTATGAGGCTCAATGTGCTGCTCCATGAGTTCATCACAAGTCAATTCATAGCCCACTTACCATTTTTCATTTTTTTAATTTGTTAATTTTATTAATTAAATGATCAACTAAGGTCAGAAGACTTCCCACCTTCTTATCCTCTATCTAAGTGGTCTGATCTGGAAGCACTTGTCCTGGGGATAACCAATAGTTAATGAGAGTTCATTAAGTGTATGTGGGAAGGACGTCCCCTACAGGGGAAAGGAGAAAATGAAATAGGGCCCAAGTAAGAAAGAGCAGAGCAATCACACTGAATTCCTGAAGTTGCTCTGCTAGAAAGGAACCTCATCAGATCATCCAGGTGTGTGTGGGAAAAGAGAGAAATGAGAAAATGCACTTGGGGGAGGAAAGAAAGCCAAACAAAGGTCCCTGGAGGATAAATCTGCTTAATAACTACCCCCATGTGAATAGTAGTGATTCAAGCCGAGCCCTCCCGAATCTTATGTATGAGAGACCTGGATACACAATTAGTATATGGTCATCTCCATTCGTGTTTGTTTCTTTTTCCTCCCTATTTCTCTTCTTTTCCCTTCCTATATTGCCTGATCTTAATTCCTTCTATTTTCCTTTATTTTCACGTAACTCCTATTTACACTTTGTCTAACTGTGCTTTCATAGGCAATTCCTGCCCTCGGTAATGGGAATATACACCCTGGAGTTCTGTTTACATCTTTTATTCATTTAAATTTTAGGAAAGAAAGCAAAGCAGAGGTATCTGGCCATATTCATTCTGCAGGTGGTTGTAATTATTATTCAAATTTAGGGAAGCATTAAGAGGAAACTCAGGAAATGAAAGATACTAATCTCCTGTCTTTGGTTTCAGCCTACAAGGAAAAAATGAAGGAGCTGTCCATGCTGTCGCTGATCTGCTCTTGCTTCTACCCAGAACCACGAAACATCAACATCTACACTTATGATGGTGAGTCCCCTGCGGGAGCCCCCTGCCAGCCTAAAACTCACAAAAATGTACAAGAAGAGCCCATGACACAATGAAATCAGCATTTTGTACATCTCACAATAGGATCCCATTTTTTTGCCTAGTCTGGCCTGAACAGCAATCCTCCTATTCACACTTTCCTCTTAGCTGGGATGATACCATCGCCTCCCTCTTATTTGTTGAGGTAAGGTCCTAATAACCTTGACCAGGCTAACCTTGAACCTCAATCCTCCTGATCTCTACTACCCAATTGAGAATATTGTAGGTATGAGCTAGCCACCATGCTAAGTTTCTTCTATATTGCTTCTGAGGGTACAAAGATAAATGACATGTCCCACACCATCAAGGGTCCCAGGGCTTAGTAAAGAGTCAGTCCTATTATGGAAATGATCAGTGAGTAGAAGAGTCTGGTTAGGACAGAGGAGGTGCTGGTGGTTTGGGCTGCCTTGGGAACTGAGAAGGAGACAGAAGGAAAGCATAAGCTGTGGATAAATTAACTCTTAGAAGATGAAGAAGTTCTGCCTCACTCACACACTACTTCCAAAACGTCAGGAAAGAGGCTGGGAATGTGGCTTAGTGGAAGAGTGCTTGCCTAGCACGCATGAAGCCCTAGGTTCCATTTCTCAGTACCACATATACAGAAAAAGCCGGAAGTGGTACCATCTCAAGTGGTAGAATGCTAGCCTTGAGCAAAAGAAGCTCAGAGATAGTGTCTGGGCCCTGAATTCAAGCTCTAGGACTGGCCACAAAAAAAAAAAAAGTCAGGGAAGAATTTCAAATTTCCAAAGCTTTAACTTGACTTTGTATTCCCAGCTTGATAATAACGTGAAATGTTTATTGCACACAAACACTGTAAGAAAAATTAATAATATTATTATTATCTATCTCTATAAACATGAAATATCATGATCTCTGCTTTACAGTCAAATTCCTTTATCTTTTAATCATCACAACAGTTAGGAGGAAGGTGTTTTTTTTTTTAAGACAGGGTCTCACTGTGTACCACAGGTTGGCCTCCAGCTCTCATTCCTCCTACCTCAGCATCTGAAGTAGCTGGGATCACTGGTGTGAGCCACCAGGAAAAGAGTGCTCTTTTTACCTCCATCTTTCAGATGTGGAAATGAAAGCTTAAAGAACTTAAACCCTGCTACTATTATCAGATATGCACATATTCAACCAAACTCAGATAAAAAATGTGAGCCAATGGCTCACATCTGTAACCCTAGCTACTCAGGAGGCTGAGAAACGAGGATCATGATTCAAAGCCAGTCTGGGCAGGAAAGTCTGTGAAACTCTTCTCTCCAATTAGGCACCAAAATAGCTAGAAATGGGGCTGTGGCTCAAGTGGTAGAGTGCTAGCCTTGAGCAAAAGAAAATCAGGGATAGCACCCAGGCCATGAGTTCAAGCCCCAGGACCAACACACACACACACACACACACACACACACACAAACTTGCACCTATGCTGAACATTTCGAGATTTTCTCTTGTCATTTTTTTCCCATGCAAGACAATGTAAGTGGCATATACATTATGTTAGGTACTAGAGTCGACCTAAGGTGTTCTGAAGGTTGGATGCAAATACTCCCTATTTTGTGTAAGAGCTCAGGGCATTTTTTGATTTTGGTGTCCTTAAGGGTTCTCAGTCAATGAAGGATGACTGTGACTCACCACAGAAAATGGCCTTACATCACAGAGTTTCAGATCACAAGCAGAGCAGTGATTCCAAATCAGAGGATACAGTCAAGTTTGAAACAAACCCACTCAGTTAAAATCCAAACTGACCACTGAGCTATTGTTTAAAATATATATATATATTACATTTTATGAGGTTATGTAGTTGTAAAAGTCTCAGCAGGTATTAGCTATCAATCTTTTATATTGTAAATTAGATTGTTTTACCATAAATCATAGCATGTAACATTAAAACTTGGAGATCTGATCTTCACCACATAAACCACCAATGAAACACTTCATTTTTGTTTTGCTTTTTTTTTAGTTGACAAAATAGAATATACTTACAAGATTTCGAAAGATGTGTACATTGCAGAATGGCCAAATCAAGCTAATTAACATATGCATTACTTTTCCTAGACTTACAGGGAGAACATAAAGTCTGACTTGGTGATTTTTAGTAGCACAACACTTTGTTGTTAACTATCATCACAGGCTGTACAAGAGGTTCCCTGTGACTGAAATCTTCTACCCTTTGACCAACAATTCCCAATATATATCCTCACCATCACCCCAGAGCTTTTGGTAACCACCTCTTTTGAATTCTATGAGTTCAACTTTTTTTTATAGATTCCACCTGTAAATGAGATCCTGTCTTTCTCTGCCTGGCTTATTTCACTTTGTATTATGGTCTCCAAGTTCATTGGTTTTTATCAAAAACTGGCAGGGTGCCCTTGTTTAGGGCTGAATAATTTTCTGAGTGGATATGTATGAATTAGAGAAGTAAAGGCTGCTTCACCCTACACTAATACAATGTCTCTTTCCCTGGCTCCAATTTGAGAAGCATTTTGAGAGAGTAGTGTAAGTAGCAATAAAGTAGGAGCAAAGACAGAACAGTGGAGTCTAGTCTATTGTCCCTTTCAGACAGGCAAGGATGCCTATAACAGAGAGGATACTACATCTACTGGTCTCAAAAAGTAGCAGACATCCTGACCAACCAACAGGGAGTTCACATGAGCATTCACATTTGCTTTGCCAAATGGAAGTTACCTTGTTTCTAGCCACCCCTGTGCTCCCCAGGCACAAAAATGGGTCTCTTAACTACTTATGTTTCATTATATGTGACAGCTCTGTTCTTTTTTTCATCATCTAATAGAAAAACACTTCCAGTTATGATATTTTAAAAAAATAAATCCATACTCCTTGGCTTTTATACAAAACTCATCTGTTCAAAAGAAAATTGAACTTCAAGTTAAACCTGTTTTTCTAAATATACCCTTCATTATTGAACTCTCTGTAGCTATTATTAAATTTCTCAACACTGTAAATATTTATTCTATCAAACTATATCCATAGTTATGCTAACAAGAGACTTTGTATATGTCCAAAACAATGTAGGCAAATTGCAAGTATCACTAATTTATCTCCTGGAATAACAATGCTGCTTTCAATTGCTGGGCCCCAAATTTTTTAATTAATTGCATTCTCCAAACTCTCAATGCTCCACTGGATGCTTGAACTTAACTTTCTCCAACTTTCTCAGATATGGAAGTGAAGCAGATCAACAAACGCGCTTCTGGCCAGGCTTTTGAGCTGATCTTAAAGCCACCATCTCCTGTCTCTGAAGCGCCCCGAACTTTAGCTTCTCCAAAGAAGAAAGACCTGTCCCTGGAGGAGATCCAGAAGAAGCTGGAGGCTGCTGAAGAAAGAAGAAAGGTAACTTTCCCCCTAGATAGTTGTTCTTTTCTCTCCTTTCCCTTTCCCTTGCCTTTCCCTCCCTCCCTCCTTGTTCTTGTTCTCTCTCTGTCTCTTTCTTTTTGTCTGTCTGCTTGTCTGTCTTTTACTTCCTCTCTCTTTCTCTTTCTCTCTCACACACACATATGCATACACACAGAGAGAGAGAGAGAGAGAGAGAGAGAGAGAGAGAGAGAGAAAGAGAGAGAGATAAGCAGAGGTGTCTGGGAAGGAAGACCAGCTTGACCATCACACCATGTGCCAAATCTCCAGAAAACTTAGAGCCAGGCTTGTTAGGGTAAAAATTTTCTTCAATTCTACAGTACACCAACAGAGCTTCAGTGTCCTAATGTCCACACTCCTCCTCAGAGCTCCAGCTCTAGATGAATCCCAGTGTTGGAGGGACAGGAGTGTAGATTCCTCCTTCTCAGGGTCCACAGGTCACCCTCAGTGCAATGCAGAGCTTTCCTTGGAACTACCAGCTCCCAGGTGGAAGTGAGATCCAGAGGGCTGGAGCTCACCTTCTTTCTTCCCAGAGCCTCACTGTCTGCCCTTGAACTTAATCCTTCCAACAAATTAATCTTCTAAGAGACCCTGGGTTATCTTCTGCCCATTTCCAAGCCTTAAGGGAATTTGTTTCTGTTTTTGTCATTGCTTCCTGCTTGTGTTACAGATGTTTTCCATTTTAAAAAAATCTTAATTTTCTCCAAGCAAGTGCTAAGAAAAGCCAAGGGCATTCAGATTTGAAGTCACTAAGAAATCTGAGCAGGGCTTAGTGGTAGAGAGCTGGCCAACATGCATGAAGCCCTGGGTTTGATTCCTTAGTACCACATAAACAGAAAACGGCAGAAGTGGTGCTGTGGTTCAAGTGGTAGAGTACTAGCCTTGAGCAAAAGAAGCTTAGGTTCAAGCCCCAGGACTGGCAAAAAAGAAAAGGAAGAAAAGAACTGAAAAGAAATCCAAGCAACTCTATACTATAGAAGTTCCATATGAGTGGACATGCTCCAGGCAAGTGCTATGGCTGTGGTTCTCTTCCAGGCACTCCTGATTACCCGAACATAGAATTCTCTCCCTACATCATATTTTCCCTGTAAGTTTTATCACGTATTTTTCACTCAGGTAGTCACAATATATATACTCTATACACAGACTTATGGGAATGGAAATTGCATTTTAATATTTTTCATTTGATGAAGATATTGTCTATAAAATATCAGCTACAACATTAAACACTTTGGTGCTATGGAATTACTGAAAGAATGAAAAGTGTCCTTCTCTTCACTACTGAATTGTCCAGCAGGGAATTCAGAACAAGCAGAAATATAGGGTGGGGAGGAGTACATAGATATAGATGTAGAGACAGACATGCACTCAGAGAGAGGGAGGGGGAGAGAGAGAGAAAGCGAGAGAGAGAGAGATTTGAAGCTCTCAGATTAAATTTCCAAATAAGAAAATAATATCCTTTATGTCTGAAAAAATCTTCCTATGATATGTAATATGCTACTCCCAATTTCAGTTTCTCACTTTAGAATGAGACTCCTTAGGTATCTAATGATATTATATATATATATATATATATATATATATATATATATATATATGCTCTTTTACCAAGTTCTGTTATAGTCATAGATTTCATAAAAATTTAAATTTAAAAAAAAGAGGAAACTGATCAGGGCAGGGTGCTGCACACCTATAATCCCAATTACTCAGAAGGCCAAGGCAGTGATCAAAAGTTTGAGGTCAGCTGAGCCAAAGTTACCTAAACCCTACTTCTAAAACCAAAATAGAGACAAAAGGAGGACTGGGGTGTGGCACAAGTGGTAGCGCACCTCCCTAGCCACCTCATAGCCCTGGGTTCAATCTTCACTTCTCCCCACCCCCAAAAAATGAAACTGACCTGACTTATGCAATTGTAACCTCATTGTACAACTACTTCATAACAACAATAATAATTTTTAAAAGAATTTTTAAATTCAGGTAAGAAGAAAAGAGGAAACTGACATACTAACTCAAGCATATATGCAGGAATCGTTTTTTAAATTATCACCTTTTAATTATTTATAGCTTTTCTTCTCATAGTAAAGCTACAATAAATAATCCAGACTTCTAGGCCATCAGAACTTTGCTGCATTGGACATGACTCAGCCCCTAAGGAGTTGCGGCATGGAGCCAGATTATATTCTTGCCATAAGATGTATCTTACCATGATCAGCATGTGGTAGGTATAGGCTCTAAATTGCTCATGAATTGTCACACTGAGATCAGAACATGAAGTCATTAACTGAGCTGAGATTAAACCCAAAAACCAAAAGTCAGTGTCATGGTTAAGTTTATTGATGGTATTTCTAATATATTTAATTCAAAGAAAATTATTGAAAGGAAAAGAACAGAGATGATCAAAATTAACTAGGTGCTAACTTAGAAAACTCATCACAATCCCTTTGTTAGCTAAAGATTCTAATGAAACTGCATTCTGACAGAAATAAATGATCAACAACTATACATGTAAACCTTTAAATTGCAGAAGAAATTGACCACAGCTAGAAGACACTTTGAAGCCTTTTCAAAGCAGTATTGTATCATATTCTTATTATTTGTTAAAATTCCCATTACATGGAAATGGCACTGTGGCTCAAGTGATAAAGCACTAGCCTACTAGTCTTAATCCAAAGAAGCTCAGAACAGTACCCAAGCCCGGAGTTTAAGCCCCAGGACCTAAAAAAAAAAAAAGTCTTTTATGAAAGGCACTATCTAGGTTATGTTCTTGTGGTAGAGTTTTAATTAGAAGAAAGTATAATTAACACAAAATACCAATTTAAAGAGAGTCATCAATTGATTTTATTCTATTGGATGGTGCTGACTTAATTAGTGCTTATTTGAAGAACCTAAATCTTATTAAAATCTTCAGCTAGTACATATATCTCAGTAAATATCCTAGCAAGGACATGCAGAGAACTAAAGCGTAATTCAGTTATCTAGAGCAAAAAGTGAGTGTGTGACTTGAAAGTCTAGGAATGGGACTAGGAATGTGTTTTAGTGGTAAAGTGCTTGCCTAGCATGCATGAAACCCTGAGTTCAATTCCTCAATACCACATAAACAGAAAAAGCCAGAAGTGGTGCTGTGGCTCCAGAGGTGCTAGCCTTGAGCAAAAGAAACTCAGGGACAATGCCCCAGCCCTGAGTTCAAGTCCTAAGACTGGCAAAAAAAGAAAAAAAATGTCTAGGAATATCTTCAGCATAAGGAACAGCAGAGCACCAAGCTGCAAGTTCAAATCCCAGTGCCACCAAAAATTTTTTAAAGGGGGCTGGAACAGCTGTATCCACATGATTAAACTATATTGTCAGAAAACTTTCCATCATTTCTTCTTGCTTCTAATTGGCTTCAATACCAAGAAGTCTAGCTTTAGTTAGTTCCAATATTATCTCTCTAATTTAACAATTCCAGCAGAAAGAGGACTTCTCTTCCCCAGTAGTCCTAAGAAAGTCCTAGAATTGCATTCCTATGAACTCATCTAGATCAGCCAATAGCTATGGCCAAGGTGTGCAGGAATTTGCATATTTTTAAAGCTTGTATTTCCCATTAAATTATAGACTCCATAAAGATAGAGATATCTGTGTATTGTTTAATCGTGACTGCAATAGATCATACACCACATTTTTAACTTCTGTGGTCAAACTCTGATCCACCACTTCCATATGCCCTCATGCAAATCACATATTTATCTCCTTTTGCCCATGACTAGAGTGGGGCTTGTTTTAGTTCTACATCATGGAGCTA
The DNA here is from genome assembly GCF_019054845.1 of Dipodomys spectabilis. Lineage (NCBI taxonomy): Eukaryota > Metazoa > Chordata > Mammalia > Rodentia > Heteromyidae > Dipodomys > Dipodomys spectabilis. The sequence continues at coordinate 4,499,293 of NW_024870740.1, forward strand.
TGTGAGAATTAGGTTCATCAGCCTAACATACGGAACAAGTACTGTCGGTGCCTTGTCCATCATTCCTAAAAATACATCCAATTCTGGACCTCACAGAGTCTAGCAACTCAGGATTCTATAAAGAGCATAGCTTTGATTAACACAGATAGCTAGCAAAATGTTACCAGATAAATCATTTCATAAATGTTTTTAAAGACCATAAATACTCTATCAAACTGCGTAGTGTGTAGACTGTATAAACAGTCTGGTATATTATGTTTAAATACATAAGTAGGTCAGTCCAACTAAATGTGACTCGAAACAATTAGTATTGTGGGAAAAAAATAAACAGTTAAGTGGCAACACTGCATCCTAAAATAGACTAGATTAAATTAAAAAGCACTCCTCAAAGAAATGCAGTGAGATTTAATTCACATACTAACATCCCCAGCACAGGTGGTGCTCAGGTCCCTTGAAGCTAAGGCAACTGAGATGAAAACCAGAACCGGGGGGGGGGGGGGGGGGGGGCTTACAACTGTGGGTTTATATCATCCTGTGCTGGCTTTTCACACTTTGCTATTCAGGAAGACAGTGTGACCCCACCACCGCCACTACAGAGCCCTCCCTGGCACTATTCCTGGGTGAAGAGTCCACACTTTGGGTACAACCCCCCAAAATCTCTTCCTAGGAGCAGAAAGGCTTCAGAATAAGAAGGGCTCATTCTCAAATGCTTTGTATTTTATTCATTATTAATTTTTTCTTATACCTCTGGCTTTCCAACCCAACATGAATCTTGCCGTCCTTGGTTAATATAACTACGCCAGATTGTCATACTTCAAGGCATCATTCGTGACTGTAGATGGGCTACAGTGCATTGTTAGCAGAAAAGCGGATCGCTACAGACACATCATCCAACCTGCAAGTGTGCAGGCATGTGTGTCCTGGGACGTTTGACATTTGATAAAGAGTCTGAATTACAAGTGATAAATTCCCCAATTCCCCAACACGATAGACAGGGACACAAAAATAAGGTGGAGGGAACATGTTTACTTCAGAAATGAGTGGAAATTATTGCCATCTAAAACCTAGTCTTAAGTCGTAGTAAAATAAAATTTTATGTACCAATTAACTTGAATTTATCTTCCATTTCATTTGCACAGCCATTCAACTCTTAAACCCAGCACTCTAAGTAAGAAATGGTAATTAACTTCCCTGAAAAAAAAATGGTGAAATGTTCCTAAATGTCCAATAACTCTGATCCTATAGGCCTCATTGCTCTCATAAATTGTAGCCATCCTGAGCTCATGTGAAGGGCTTTACCTCTACGGAAGGTGCCTCAGTTTCTATATCAGCAACAGACTGCAGAGATTGATTTTGCCTTCACAGATGCATTCTATTAGCTGATTGTTATCTTGATCATTAATGGTCCAAGTTAGTAGTTTAGCAACCTTATGTGTGAGGTGCACACTCTTAAAAATGTTCCTCCAAGATCAGCTACTTTATCTTTGAACAATTTCTTTCCAACAATCTTTAGCAAATCACCTCTCTCCCACTCCCTTACCAGCTTTTGTGCTGATCTACCCAACCAAAGTATGTCATAATACTACCTACTTGCACAAGGAGGAAGCATGTAACTTCTACCACAACTTTGTATGTCACACATCTTTGTTCTACTCATGTCAGGTCATGTTTTGGTGCAATATTTATGGCTAGTTTTAATTAATGGTCTTGTTCATTAATTAAAAATACTTGAATCAGAGCTGGGCACTGGTGGCTCATGTCTGGGATCCTAGCTATTCAGAAGGCTGAGATCTGCAGAGCACAGTTCAAAACCATTTCAGGCAAAAAAAATTCCATGTAATTCCTATCTCCAGTTTAACCACTAAAAACAAACTGGAAGTGGAGCTGTGGCTTACGTGATAGAGCACTAGCCTTGAACAAAAAGGCTCAGGGAAAGTGCCAAGGCCTTGAATTCAAGCTCCAGAACCAGTTTAAAAAAAAAACTAGAATCAATACTATTTTTCTTCATAGTATAACTGAAGATTAAATTATATTCATGTGAAAATCAACTTCTCCCTAGGGATAAAGCTAGAGACATTGTAGGGCAGCAGTAGCTGGATGCTAGTCGATGATGAAGGGGTGAGGTTCACTTTCAGTGGAGGTGCACATCACCTCCCTATTCAACCTCTTCTTCCCTCTTTCCCTCCTTCTTCCCCTCCCCCCCCCTTCATGGCAACCAACTCCATTAAAGAATTTTCCTAAGCATGGATTATTTACAAGTAGGAATCAAAAGACAGATCCCTAAGTATTCTCTCAGTGAAGAACGCTTTCCGCCATAACAAATTCCATATCTTAGTATATTTTTCAGAGATTTGAGCTTTAACTATATGAAGTATAGACAGTTACAGGGCCTGCAAATGCATTGGTTGGAGTAACGGTGGATTTAAGATTTCCTTCAGTGTGAAGGCCAGGTATCCAGAAGAAAACAGCCCAGGACGTCTTTGTCAGTTAGCAACAAACTCTAGATTCCCTTCTATTTCTGTATCACTCAGTTAACAGGGCTAAAAACATGCACTTCATACCTCTATTGTGAGATTTCCTGTAGCCCCAGTGGCTACAAAAGTATTAGCCATACTACATGAGGGCAGCCAGTCTTGCATTGCTGAACCTGTAGTAGTCATTACTCTCAGCTCCTAATGCTGAGTGGGAGAGTACTTGTTCATGCAACCAAGTGTGGCCCACCAAGGCAAGAAACTTGAAAAGGCACATAGTGCTATGTTACTCTTTTCATTTCAATGCATTCCCTTCTCAACCTTCCTCTCCTGCTGTCTCCTCTTTGTCTCTATTGCAAAAAAAATTAAGGCTCAAATATGAACATTAAGTGAAAGCACAAGCAAACAAATTACTGGAGTTACTTGGAGTTTATGGAAATGAACATTTCAGGCATTTCAGGCCTCAAGTCAGCGTCATAGCACCACCTTGCAGTAAATCCTGTCTCCACAGTGACAGGGTGGCCCACACACTCCCCACAGTAGGATGAAAAGAGGCTTTTAGAGTTCCAGGTTGGGGCTAATTTCCCTGTGCCACAGGAGCTCCTGCAGGAAGGCTGCTAGAAACAAAGGGCCATGGAAAAGCCAGAGGAATGCTGTCAGGACAGCATGAGGACCCTCATATAGGAGAAGCGAAAGAAAGGAACTGCTAAGGCTGAACGAGTCTCTAGCTACCCTTAGCAGGTGTGGCCCATGGACCAAATGAACATTAACTAGTCATACATTCAGGTAGAAAGTAATTAATAGCACCACACTGGAGGATTTTGAATGGATACGTTTTGTTCTGCTTCATTGGGACTTGCTTGGTTTGGTTTTATTTCCTGGGACTGCCAAAGGCTCCCATCCCACTCCTAATGCTTGGACATATCACACCCTTGTGTGGTGATCAGCATCCTTCTTCCTTTGGCCGGGAGATCCCAGATAGAGAACTTGCTGGAATGGAAGGTTGAAATGGCTTCCTCTTCTTTGTAAGGTGCAATTCACCATGGGGTTGCCTATTCATATGACCTCCTTCAGGAGACAGTGCATGGCTGGGGATGAAGGAATTTTAGAAAAGGACTTAGACTGTACTCAACCATAAGAGCCCGCAAATCCTTCTCCTCATCCTCCTCCCCTCTTTCCTCCTCTCCTTCCTCCCCATTCAAACTCTTCTTCCCCATTTCCCTCCTTCCTCCCTCCCCTTTCCCCCTTTCATCTTTATTAATCCTGGTAGCCCTACATAAGCAAAATCTGCATAGGCTGCTTTTTATCGGCAGGCCCCCTAGAGGTAAAAGAGTGAAAGTACTACATAGTAGGTAATTAATTTTTCTTTGTAGAAAGCCTCCATTCAGTTGTGAACTGTTCATGTTATCATTTTCTATGCCTTCCATATAATCTTTCACACAAGCTAAAACAAAGGGACAGTGTGAGAAGTCCACTAAAAATGTCAGTAAAACCATTACAGGATGAAAGCAAGAAGCAGGCCAGTCTCCGTGATTTTCTGCCTAATCCCCCACAAAGCCACAGACTTTGAAATAGACACATCAAACAAGCCCCCGCCCCCATTAAAAAAAAAAAAAAAACTGCTGTCTGATTTTACCATGTCTATAAAATTTTAGGTGAGGATAACAGCTTTCCTTTTTCCTTTTGAGGCCCAATATTGCATAGGCATGATCTTTCAAAAATAACTACCACGACCACAACCATCAACTACCATGTTCTCCTAGTGATACTTTCTATGGAAATCAACATTTAACAGCTTCTTTGGGGATTTTTTTTGGGGGGGGAGGGACTACCACTGTTTACCTAGTCACATGTACAGCCTTCCCTGATGCAAGGACTTAACTCAGAACATCAGCCATACTCAAGGAACTGACTAGGAACAATAAATGTGTGATCAGTTGGTCTTAGCCTGGATAGATTAGTACTGGATAAGATTTCTCTTTGCTGTATAGTGTGGAGGAGAAAAATAATACTTCCAAGGTTAACAAGGCAGCTAAGGCTCAAACACGCCATTGAGAGCACCAGTGCATTTTGCACCAAGTAGCCTGGTTCTCCCTGCACTACAATCACTGGGGCGATTGGAAGATGTAGATTCCTGGGCCCCACCAGAGAACCTTGCAGTCAGAACCTCTGGATGTAGATAGCAGTACCAGTATGTTTATCAAGTAGCCCAGTGATGATGTGCACCCTAGGAGTCCAGGGGCCTCCTGATGCTGGAAGAGAATTGCAGTTCCTCAAACAGGGGAGGGGCTGACGGAAGCACCTCTAACTTCTAACTGGTTTTTCTGTTCTAATCAAAGTAGCAACCATGGGGTTTCAGTGCATACCCAGAATGTTTTAAGTGAGGATCAGAATAAGGGCTTTCTGCTAGCTGTGACCAAATAGGTGTTAAGCTGATACTGATCATCCAAAGACGATCTAGCCCATGGGGAAAGAGAGCACAAACCCAGGATAGGAAGAAAGTGAATTTAGTTAGGCAACAGTGGTTTAGACCTGTGAATCCCAGCTACTTGAGAGGTTAAGATCAGGACGATTATAGTTCAAGGCCAGTCTGGGCAGAAAAGTTTAAGAGACACCTTCTCAACCACTAGCTGGGCTTTTATCTGACACCCTAGCTATGTGGTTGAGATCAGGCTGATATCAGGAGGATCGTAGGTTCAGGGCAGCCTAGTCAGAAAATTCTTCAGACTCCCATTTCAACACAAGCTGGGCATGGTGGCAAGTGTCTGTTATGCCAGCTATCATAGAAAGCCTAAAATAACTGGAATACAGTCCAAGTATGTGGCCTGGGAAGAAGCAAGACTATCCCAAAAACAATCAGTGCAGATAGGTACCGGTGGCTCACATCTATAACCCTAGCTACTCAGGAGGCTGAGCTCTCAGAATCTTAGAGACTCTTCCTTCCAATTAAGTAACAAAAGACTGGATCTGAAGGTGTGGCTCAAGTGGTAGATGAACAGCCATAAGCAAAAACGCCAAGCAAGACCATGATACCCAGAGTTTAAGTCCCATACCAAAACATAGAAAATAAATCACCTGTGTTAAAAGTGTTGGTATGGCTCTAGACAATGCAAAGCTCCAATACTACCAAGAAAGAGAGAGAGAGAGAGAGAGAGAGAGAGAAAGGAAGGAAGGAAGGAAGGAAGGAAGGAGGGAGGGAGGGAGGGAGAAGGAGAGAAGGAAGGAAGAATGAAGGTAAACGAAGGAAAGTGATTTAATAATTTGATTGACAAAAATCAAAAAGCTTATCTTAGGGTCCAGCCTACAGCTGGTCAAAAAACAATGGAGCAGAGAAAGGACAGAAAGGAAAGGAAAAAGTGGCCAACTCCTCACCCATGTTCCTCAGGTTTCAAAGCAATGTTCCTATCCAGAAATTAATTATAGCACTTCCCTTTACAAAGTGCTTAGCTGCAACATTTTTTAATGAATGAGAGTTAAATGTTTCTCCTAAAACAATCTACCCCCCCACAAAATTCACAGCTTGAAAATTCAGCCACATTTCCCAGCTAACCACATTCTATAGAAAACTCTACACTGTGCATGTTAAGTGTGGAACTGAAGGCAGTGTGCTAGGCTGCAGGTTAGGCTCCTCTGAAAGGAAGGAACTTCCTCCACTCCTGTCAGGCATTCAGAGATTTATCAGCTGGCTTTGTTTATCTTTCCCAGTCTCAGGAGGCCCAGGTGTTGAAACAATTGGCAGAGAAGAGGGAGCATGAGAGAGAGGTCCTTCAGAAGGCTTTGGAGGAGAATAACAACTTCAGCAAGATGGCGGAGGAAAAGCTGATCCTGAAAATGGAACAAATTAAGGAAAACCGTGAGGCAAATCTAGCTGCTATTATTGAACGTCTGCAGGAAAAGGTAATCTCAGTGAAGTCCTGAGCATGTGGATGCATTTGTAAGACACACAGTTGAGTGTGTCTTGATTCCCCAGGAATCAAGAGACTTAGTCACAGTTTGCTGCAGATGCAAGTTCATGAACCCTTATGATCAGGGTCTCACCATGCAACACTGACTTGGTTGGGGATATAACACAGGAAAGAAAATGGACATACAACATTTGCATGGGATTACATTTGCATGGGATTTGTATCCAATTTCCCAGTGGTGAATAGGCTCAGGAAGGCTAATTCAAACGTTAAGACCCAATCTGTATTAAAAAATACTACCTTGGAAATATTGAGTATTATATTATGATAGTAGTATATAATATTAGTGCAATGTAAATATTATTTGGTTTAATAAATATTTGCATTTACTAGAAATATTAAACTGGAAAAAATATGTTTGTCAGGAAAGGCAAGGGCATTTCTGAACACCTTAATGGGTAAGCCAATTCTCTCCATGCAGGAAAATCCATGAGGGATTGTGTGGGAATGACAGCAGAGGAGATGGCCCACTTACCAGGTTCTGGTACTCTGGTGCCTTCCTTTTCAGCACTCAGCATATATCCATCCCATCAATCAGGAAGAGCCGTGCAAGTTCCTCTACAATGTTTCCCCTTCTGTCCTGCAGGCTCTGTGCATCTAACCTCTTACAAACTTAAAGTAAAAAAAATAATAAAGCTCAGTGAGTTTTGTCCAATATCCAGAAATTGAGTTAAGCTTAAAATTAAGAACTGGAGGGCTGGGAAGGTGGCTCAGTGGTAGAGTGCTTGCCTTGAATTCATGAGGCCCTGGGTTCGATTCCTCAGCACCACATAAGCAAAAAAAGCCAGAAGTGGCACTGTGGCTCAAATAATAGAGTGCTAGCCTTGAGCTGAAGAGCTGAGAGACAGCATTCAGGCCCAGAGTTCAAGCCTCATGACCGACAAAAAAAAAAATTAAGAACTAGCCAGGCTTCCCTGGCTCACATTTGCAATGCCATCTACTAGGGAAGCTGAGATCTGAGGATCAAGGTTCAAAGCCATCCTGGGCAAGAATGTCTATGAGACTCTTATCTCCAGCTAACCATCAAAAAGCCAGAAGTAGAGCTGTGGCTAAATGGTAGAGCACTAACCTTGAGTGAAGAAGCTAAAGAACGGTGTCAAGGCCCTAAATTCAAACCATAGTACCAGCCCAACCCCCCAAAAAAAGAAAAATTAATCATTTTTTTCCTGTTGTAAAGTTGCAATTTTTATGAAGCTTTAAATTTAAGTCTGTTTTTTGTTGTGGTTGCTCTTTTGTTTTAAGCAAGGTCTGAAATTTTTTCTTAGTTTTTTTTGTAAGAGCTCAGCTCTCACTAATGAATCTCCTTTTGCATGAGAAGAAGACCCTGCTATCTCTTTCTCCTCATAATGAGAGAGCAGAAAAAAAGAATGAGCTGCATCTGTGCTAATTTCCTCCAAATTTCCCAACAGGACTTGATTTCCCTATACATTCCTTTTATCTCTTCCCAGTTTTTGAATATATATTTTGCAAAGCTCATTTAAGCAAATTAAATAAAATTGCTTTGGAACTTCTTCGGTAGAGTCAACTTCCTGCTTCCTCCAAGTCTATGTTTTTGGAGGAAGTAGAGAGAGCATGCTATTTTTTTTCTTCCAGAACCTACACCTGAAAAGGACTGTTTTTCCAAGTTCTCATGTGCAGCTGTCTCTGCACAAGTAGCTGAGTTTGCAGGGCAGTGGTTACACAGATGCACTGTAGAGCCAGGCTCTCTAGGGTTCAGTCTCAGCTCAGACACCAGAATTTATGAGAACTTCATCCTCTCTATGCCCTTTTACTGTAAACAGTAAAAGCATAAGGATTAAGAGAAATAACATAGGGAAACTATGTTTTGATGTGGGTCCGATATATATTAAGCACTCATTAGATGCTTAGTATCACAACACAAAGGACCATGTGAGTGTAGATTCCTTGATGTTATTAGAGTTTTGTAAGATTGGCTTTGGAGTTGGCCAAAGTCGTTGGAGCTGGCCAAAGTCGTTGGCCCTGAACTAAAGGAAACTACATAAAAGAAAAAGCAATATAAGCAATATTCAACATTCAATATAAGCAGTATTCAAATAGTAATATTACTAATGATTAGCATTTTAAAATTCAATTTAATGAACACTGAATGCCTATAATTTGCTTATAGTAATATACATGTGGCTATGTGCTAAAAAAAAATCCTGGACCCAGAGTTGAGCACCCAGAGCAAGGCTGGCATCTTTGTTCCTAATGTAAATAAACAACTACCAATCATATGCTGCTTACAAGTAGAACAATTTTTTTTAATTGTTTTAAAGCTGGATGCCAGTCATGCCTGTAATCCTAACTACTCAGGAGGCTAAGATCTGAGGATCGCAGTTCAAAGCCAGCCCAGACAGGAAAGTCTGTGAGATTTATCTCCAATTGACCACCAGAAAACCAGAAGTGGCTCTGTGGCTCAAGTGGTAGAGTGCTAGCCTTGAGCTGAAGAGCTCAAAGATAGTGCCCAGGAAAAAAACTGTTTTAAATACCAGTCTTTCAGTGAGCATAGAGTTAAACATAACAAATGAGACAAATAAAATGGGCATTCTTCTTAAGTTAGAACAAAATGACTGCCACATAAAATGTAAGATTTATTTATTTATTTTATATAAAGTGTAAAATTACAGTCTGGTGGTCTCATGAAAACCTTTGTAGAGAAAGAGGACTGTGAAAGTCCACACAGATGTAGTGCTAGAGACTGGAAATTGCAAACACTGAAAATCACAAGAAATGGTGGCTCATGCCTGTAATCCTAACTACCCAGGAGGCTGAGATCTGAGGATCACAATTCAAAGCCAGCCCAAGCAGGAAAGTCTATGAGACTCTTATCTCCAATTAACTCCCAGAAAACCGTAAGTGGCACTGTGGCTCAAAGTGCTAGACTTGAACAAAAAAAAAAGCTCAGCGATAGCACCCAGGCCTGGAATTCAAGCCCTACAACCAGAACAAAGAGGGGGGGGGGGGACAGAAGAATCCTTAATATGCACAAAGGTGCAGAGGCTAAGATTGTAAAAGTCACTGGATTCAAGCTGCAAAGGGCCTTGATGATCAAGACATTAGAAAACAGTCCAAAATGCCTTCTTCCTAAATCAAACCTTTCCCAGGTGCCCACCAGCAATAATAAATTCCTTCAAACTCTAGGGAAATGGAAAGACACCATAAGAATGATTTCAGGGGAACCAACAGGGTGGCTTCATCTCTACCCTCAGATTTTACACAGAAGTCGTGGTCACAATTCTCTTAGACATCTGACTTTTTGCCACAGTTTCAACCAAAAACTTATTGTTTCATGTTAAAGGCACTGTAAGGCCAGGGCTGGGATATGGCTCCCTGGTAGAATACATGCCTAGCATATACAAGGCATGGGATTTGAGACTCAGCACTAGAAGTCTTGTAAGACTTTTTTTTTTTTTCCTAACGTGGCATTTCCTGGGGCCCACATTTGCCTTTTTGTGAAATCTGCATTGTTCCTTTAAGGAATTCCTGCCTTTATGTCGACACCAAACCAAGTTACTTGGAGCCATGTGCATGTTAAGCAAAGCAAAGGAAGATCGTGCTATTTCTGCATGGACCGCATGTGCTCTGTGACATTTTCCCTTTGGTGTTTTGTAGGAGAGGCACGCCGCCGAGGTGCGCAGGAACAAGGAACTCCAGGTTGAACTGTCCGGCTGAAGCGATGGAGGGAACGGCACGCCCCTAACCAATAGTAAATCCCCCTGCCTATATTATAATGGATCATGCGATATCAGTATGGGAAATGTATGACATGGTTTAAAAAAGAACTCATTATAAAAAAACAAAACTCAAAAACAAAAACAGAATCAAAAATAAAAAAATCAATGCGGTCTCTTTGCAGAATGTTTTGCTTGATGTTTAAAAAAAAAAACCTTGGATCTTATTTTGTAAATACTTACATTTTTGTTAAAAAATACAAGTATTGCATTATGCAAGTTATTTCATAATCTTACATGTCCTGTAACAGGCTTTTGATGTGTCTTTCCACTCAAATGAATTTGCTAAGTCTGTTCTTTTTGACGCTCCCCAAGTCTAACTCCATTCCCTGCCCTCTTCATTCCAACAGAAAAACAAAATGAGGTCAGTAGACAGTCTATGGTGCTAGAAACCCACCATTGCCTAATGACCTAGATGACTTTGTCACTTCTGAGCTTGACTAAGACCATACCTACATCCCAGGTATTGTGGCTACACACGAACTTCCACATTTGTTTGCTCATAATCTACTGAACTGCCTAGAATCTACAAACCCAGGCTAAGAAAAACCACCCGTCCTAGCATTTACTTCTGCTTCTAATGGTTATGTGCTACAAATGTGTTTTGACTTTAGAAAGGGATGGATAAGAGGACAGATCTGAGATGGATCTGGGTAGAAGCATAGGGTGGAACCTTTTCAAGGGCAGAACACAGACCCCCACCTAAGTGGTTCAAGCAGCCGTGAAACCACTCTTCATAACGTGGGCTTTCTCCTCTAGTTTCAGTTCTTTCAATAGGATGAATTAATTAATGTGTCGGGTGGCTTATTTGTGGATGCCATGGTCGATGATGTTCATTTTAAGCTTATACCTATAGTACAAGTACATGATGCTACTGAACCTTTTTATCCACTTGGAAACTGTGAGCTGGTTGTTGCATTCAAACACAAACACAAAATCACAAGACACTGCGGACTTTCACACAAGCTGGTCTTTCTTCCCCAGTGTGAGGCAATCCTGCATATATATATATATAGATATAGATACAGATATAGGTATATATCTATATGTATATTCATTCCATCTGTGAAGCAGACGCAGTTCGGGGGATCTAGGCAGGGCATTTGTGCCAACTAAGAGAATCACCAGAAAACCCACCACAAGTACCTATCGCAGTTTTGAAGTTGTTTCTCCCCCCCTAACTCCTCCCAACTCCTGAAGGTTGCTGCCTGCATATTTACTCCTCATTAGTGCTATTTTCCTGTATGTCATTGTGAGCAAGCTGTGATTAATAAAGAATTGGAGTTCTGTGAACTAATAAAGGTTTGGTCTGTTCTCTCACCCCTTGGTGTTCTAACTCTGTCGTTCAGATTTAAAGAAGAGATGGCTATTGGGTTGGACCATCTCACCAGCACGGAGAAGCAGTAATTAGTTTGAAGGCAGCCAATGCCCTGCTGATTCGCTTCCCTTCTGGAGCAGCAGGCCCAGTTCTCTAGTCCTCCTCCTGCTACAGGCCGACACAGCGGGAGAGGCCTTCAACCTGTTCCCCTCACAGCACCTGGGACTGAAAGAGAAGCCAAAGGTTGCTGGTGGTAGTGGGGAGGAAGAAAACCCCTGCCAAGGCATTGGAAGGCTCCTGCACTACTCAGGTTCACTCATGTGGCCCTCAGGTTGCCTCCCCCAGCCAAGGCCGTCTGTTAAAATGAGATTTCCCTGGCCTACTGCCGGGCTGTATACTGCCAAGAAGCAAATCACACACATGGACACAGCATGGTTTGACAGTGACCCAGATGGATGTTCTAGGGCCAAAGGAACAGTTTTAGCAGGAAGTCATAAATAATTGAAGCCCTGTAGAATTGTGGATGAGAACATTGAGCTTTCATCCACAGAAACCCTAAGTAGCCAAGTGGAAGAGGTAGCTACCAGCCTATTAAGCATCCTTCAATATTCGTGGGAATAAAATCTCTACTTTAAGAGATCAATGTTTCTGATTGCCACTGAACATCCTTTTTCACAATGATTTTATATCAATTAATCTGAAAATATTAATTACATTATTTTCATTGGGCCAGACCTATGATTAAGCCCTGGGAACAAGAATATAAATGACCACTAGCTTATAGCAACTTAATTTGTCCTCAAAATCATGAACAGTATATGTTGACCAGTCTGTGCGGCATACTGAGGGCACACATAATTTTCATAAAGCTTTTTATTTGTCAGTCATGGGGCTTGAACTCTAGGCCTGGGCACTGTCCCTCAGCTCATCAGCTCAAGGCTAGTGCTCTACCACTTGAGCCACAACACCACTTCCGGTTTTCTGGTGGTTAATTGGAGATAAAAGTCTCACAGACTTTCCTGCCCAGGCTGACTTTGAACCACTTTCCTCAGATCTCAGTCTCCTGAGTAGCTAGGGTTACGGGCGTGAGCCCCTAGGACCCTACTTCATGAAGCTGTTTGAAAGATTATTAAGAATTGCCTGGCACCAATGGCTCACACCTGTAAATCCTAGCTACTCAGAAGGCTGAGATCTGAGGATTATGGTTTAAAAGCCACCCAGAGCAGGAAAGTTCATGACTTTTCAATAAACAAGCAAAACTTACAAAAAGAAATTGGCATTCTCATACAGCACTTTAAGTTTCTAAACTGGACTTGCTAGCCAGGCCAACTGCTTCATCTAAAAAAGGAGAGGTTACGGATTTTCTCCAGGGAACAATACCCACATCCTAACAGTTTTATTTTTTCTCCTTTCTAGTAGTTCATGGGCATGCCATCCCCAATTCTGACCTCTCCGGTAAGAACAGGTTTTGTCAGTGAAGCTGCCCTAGACCTATGATCCTCAACTATTAGTGTTGCCTCAAAGGTTTATGAGAGAGGAGGCTTAATAAAAAGGAAACAGTTGGCTGAGCCCCGTGCCCAGATTTTCTGATGCCAAGGGCTGCTCTGCAAAGCCTGAAAGTGCACATTGTAAGTGCCTTCTCCAGGTGATGCTAAGATTACCTCTCAACCTTCCTTGAGAAGCCCTGTTAGGAGCAAACTGATCCACATGTGTTGATTCCTCATGGCTGCCACCTTGTGGCCGCTTCTGTCAGGGCATGTCCCACGGAGAGCAGGGTGCCAGTGGCTCACGTCTGTAATCCTAGCTACTCAGGAAGCTAGGACCTGAGGATCAAGATCTCCAGTTAACCACCAAAAAGCTGGAAGTGGAGATGTGGCTCAAGGGGTGGAACACAAGCCTTGAGAAAAGAAAAGAAAAAAAAAGCTCAAGGGCAGCTCTCCCAGGCCCGGAGTTCAAGCCCCAGAACCAGTACACAAGAAGAAGGAGGAGGAGGCCAATCTTAAGAAAGTAAGAATGGTTCTCTTCAGTAGGGCTTGCAGATGTGGGACTGGGTGCCTCTTGGAGCAAGATGAAAGGTTTGGCATCTCTGTCCTCACTGCGTCTGTCCCCTTTGCAGCCTTAACCTACCAACACCATGACTGGAAACACCAGGCCATAAAAGAAGCCAAAACTGGTGGCACCAACTTTCTGGCATGTTTCAGCCTAGTCCCAGAAAAGACCCGAGTCTTCCTCAACTGCATTAGTCTGTCTCCCTCCCTTCTTCTTCTAGCCCTATACCTCAAACTCCTCAAGTCTTTAAATGAGACGCTGATGTGGGAGCCGAGATTCCCATTTCTCCAGTCTTTGACTACTAATCATGCTCTTTCTGCTCCTTTCAAGAAAAATTTAAGTATTGTATGTGGATTGCAAAGTAATCCAAGAAGAAGAAAAGTAACCAACTACCACTTGCTGGACCGTGAGACAATGGGAGGCATGCACCCACCCCCACCCCCAGGGGCTGGCATGTGGCTGAAAACCAGGTGCGGTGAGGAGACTGATCTGGCCATCTCTCACAACACATATTTCAGGAGGGCTCCCAATACCTGAAGATGCCCCTGGCCCTCTCAGAAATGGACTGAGCGTTCTTTGCAGCTATGATACCATTTAGTACCTTATCCAGCCCAGTCTGGTTCCATGTCAAAAGTTCTGATAACAGATCTTTTTCACTGAGCCTGGCTTTCCTCTCTGCTATGCTTAAATCGTGTCAATGTCTTTGACCACTCTGTGAAATTTTTCCAAGATCCTATTTCCTGGATGACTCACCCAACTTTCTTATCGCCTATACACTCAAGACTGAACATTGACAGGTGCTCTTCTCTGCGGAGAGCCAAACGTCCATTCTTATGGCAAATACTTGGAATCAGCAATTTATAAAGATAAAAAGGTTGTTTTAGTTCACCACTGTGGAGGTTCCAGCCCATGATCAGTTGACTCCATTTCTTTAGGACCTGTGGAGCAGCAATACCACATGGCAGGAGAGTAAGGGGGAGCAGAATGGCTCACCTCATGGCTGAGGAGAGAAAGAGAGAGAAAGGAACTGAGTCCCATAATCCTCTTTATGCCCACGCCTCCAATGACCTGAGAAAACACTCACGAGGCTCTACCTCTTATAATCCTATTCTATAACCTTCCCACAGCAGCATGAGCAGAGAAACAAGTCTTTAACACGTGGTCTTTGGGGAACACTCCACACTCAAACTTTCGCACCTGCCTTTGGGCTCCTTACCCACTCCATACTGCAGAGAATACAACATAGTACATATACTAAGAGGTCTATCCACAACATCGCCCCCTCCCCAATGGAAAAACTGAGAAGGGAGAGATGTGATACGCTCCGCACCTGCCTTCCTGGCTCCGGACAATACTATTATCCTTGATATCTCAATCAGGTTATTTGCTGGAAACTGCTAAGGCAAACGGAGCCCAAAGCAAAGTCCCTCAAATGATGTCAAAGTTATCATGGGTTGCCCATTGTCCCCTGTCATCATCTCCAATTGATCATCAAGTAGCCATTTGACCTCCCCATTGTCCTTCACTTCTTGTTCTAATTCCACAATTCTGCGTACATTTGGGTCCTATTAAACTCTTCCTCCTCAAACATGTCTTTATTCCAGTCTGCCCTTACACAACCATTAGGTCTTTTCTCTACTTTATCATCCCTTCCCTTTATATGCAGTTGAAATCTGAGGCCCTCTTACAACATTGAAGCACTCACCATCTCTCTCTTTCGCAGAAAAGCTACTCTTCTTAACACTGCAAACTATCCACCCTGCCACGAAGTGACATTTTGGCCTCTGTTGTATTCTCTATAGAGTTATCTTTACCATACTTTAAGTCAAGAAAGACTGAGTTAGGCGGTAACATAAAGTGGAAAAACAGACTTTTAAATAATGGCAAATTAAAGTTTTGTTCCCCACTCTTGCTACATACCCAGTGGGTCACCATGCTCATGGGTGTCGTGTCTCCCGCTGTAGCCAAAGGCCAGTGGCATAGACTCTGCTGCTCCCTGTGGGGAAGGAAATGTACTCACGTGACAGCGATGCAGTCTCTCTTACAATGTCCACACACAAGCAGCGCTCATCATATTCTACTGCCCCAAACAAGACATATGACCTCACTGAACTCCAAACAGAAATAAGCTAGGATTACTAGGATTCATTTATGAGAGTTATTAGAAAGACAATTTTCAAGCTCATTTTATCTATGATAAGAACCTATATATATATATATATATGCTATATATACAATACATATAATATATACAAATATATAATATATACAATAAAATACTGTATATATAATATATACATAGATATACAATAAAATCGTATGTATCTGAGAATATTTTTTCTAAAAAAATATACTCCCTTGCCTACAATGAAGAACTATGCTTACATACATGTTTCTGGAATCATTTTTAAACAAATGGGGCATAAATAAATCAATTTCTACTCCCAGCTTGGTATGCACACACATATAAGTCAGACACACATTTACTGATGAAGAAACCTATCACCAGGGACAACAGAAAGAATCAGTTATAAATTCAATCAGCTGTTGACAACTTTCCAGATGCAATCCATTGATTTCCTCATTAATGAGCATGCCTTTAGCAATGCTATTTTGCTTATATACCTTTTTTTCTCATTATCTACTGGAGATGAATGATTAATGAGAAAATTATACACCATAAAGAAGTAATAGGGAGCAGCCAAGCAACTCAGAAGTTCCTCTAGAGCATTCAGTTTCCAAGACAGGTGTTATATGAAAGAAACACCACTTTTGGTACAGAGTGGAAAACAAGTGCAGTCATAAAGGTGGTGAAAAATCTACTAAACATGAGCAATGTTTCCCTTACAGACCATTACAGAGTCAGATGGAAGTATCAACATTAAACTAACTTGGCTGAGTTTATATTTTTGGATACCAGAGAAGAAAACAAGAAAAGCACTAGATATAGGGTGCTCCCCACCTCCAATCCCTTCTGTACATTTTAGCCAATTGTTTCCTTTCCACTTGAAAGCATTTTGAAAATTTCTCTGCCTTGAAGAGGTCTAAATTCCCTAGTAGAGTTCACAAAATTCTGATTGAGCTAACCTCATCATTTACCAGATGTAGTAACCTGACTTCCTCTAGTTTCTGGAAATCTCTGTGATTCACTATCCACAATATTTAGAGCACCAGGTTTATGGCAGAAGGCTAATAAATACTTGTTGAGTGGATAGATCATTGAAAACGATTAGATAAAATAGGGAATATGGAACTTCTCAATAATGTCACTTCTCTCCTCCTTTCTTTGTTGTAGCCCATAACAACTTTTTAACTTAAAATCTGGGCTGAAAAAAACCTAACAGAAACAAAATCTAGATTCAAAGTAATCTTGAACCAGGCACTGTGGCTCACACCTGTAATCCTAGCTGGTCAAGAAAGGAGATCTGAGGATCGCAATTTGAAGCCAGATGGGGCAGAAAAGTCCGCGAGACCCTCATCTACAATTAACCACCATAAAGCTGGAAGTGGAGGTATAGTTCAAATGATGAAGTACCAGCCTTTGTGCCACAAAGCAAAGGGAGAGTGCCCTGACCCTGAGTTCGAGCCCCAGTACCAGCACAAAAATAAATAAGACAGGGGTTTTTCTTTTGTAATTTTATTTACTTAGTTTTTGGATTTTTGTTGTTATTGGTGGGGGTTGAGGGGGTTGCTAGTTCTAGAGCTTGAACTCTGGGCCTGTGTGATGTCCCTAAGCAATTTTTGCTCAAGGCTAGCAGTCTACCACTTATGCCCAGCACCACTTTCAGCTTTTTCTGTGATGAATTGGTGACAAGGTTCTCACAGACTTTCCTACCCCAGCTGGCTTCAAACTGCGATCCTCAAATCTCACCCTCCTTAGTAACTAGGATTCCAGGTGTGAGCCACTGGTGCCAGATTTTAAAAAGTAATCTTGAAGGATTAACAAGTTCTTGGACTTTTCGTTCCTAGGTTGACTTTCAACCACGATCTCAGCTGCCTAAGTAGCTAGTGTAAACAAAAGCATTAGACAATTAGCTGTCCTTTAAGTTTCTGGAGTGGTCGAATAGACATGAAAGGAAGCACTTGTGATGTGATTGTTGTTGTTGGTAGCAGGTCGGGAAGTGAATTAGGTGAAAATGCAGGTGAACTGTTCACCTGGGGAAGTGGAAGGGGCCGAGGGGTGCCACATATAGGCTCCCAAGAGTAGGCTGTTTTGTGTCTGGAAAGCAGGAGGAGGTTAGCACACAGGGAAAGGAAAAAAAGACTTCCTGCCCAGGGAGAATTGTGTGAGCATGATGCTTTACATATGGTACACGACATAGTCATATTCACCACATAAATTAATGTTTATGACAGGAGTGTAAATCTACCAGGACAAACACAGCCATTTACCTGCACCCTGGCATCCTACTCATGCTTGGCATTTTTGAAAGTAAATATTGACAATCACTGCAAAACTCTGCCAGAGAAATAGGGTCTGCTTTGCGTTGTTACCCACGCAATCTAATGCTTTCATTCTTCTGGGAAGGACCATATTCTGTACTTTGTCTTCCCTACTGTGACTAGTGCTTCCTTTCTGGATGAAATGTGAGATTACATTCAGACCACCAGGGGGCACTGTGTGATCACATGTGACAACAACTCATCCGACTTGGGGGGGGGGGCAGTCATAGTGGAGGAGAGGAATTCCTGGTTGTTTGATCATGGAGAGATAAAATGTTCTTCATTCCATTTACATCATCAATGAAGACACAATCCTTGAAGATGACAAATACTATCACTCTGATTAAAGTATTACTAAAACAAAAGAGAAGCTGGGCACTGGTGCTTCACACCTGTAAGCTGAGATCTGAGGATTGCAGTTCAAAGTCAGCCAGGGCAGGAAAGTCTCTGAGATTCCAATTCTCCTGAGCAGAAAACCAAAACTGAAGCTGTGGCTCAAGAAGAAGAGTGGCAGGCTTGAGCAAAAAAGTTGAGGCCAAGTGCTCGGGCTCTAAGTACCAAGGAAGGAAAAAATGAAGGAAGAAAAAGGAGGCATTTCATATTCATAGATCTGTAATTATCCTTACCTAACAGAACAGATCTCTACTTCCCAATCATGTATAATTTCATTACTCAGCTATAGGTCACAGCAGGTATTAATCCTGGAAGAGAAAGTTTTCCGGTTTCTCTGGAGCATTTGTGTCGTTCAAACACCTCCAATCCTTGCCTCCTTCCTCTGAATAGTTTTGTTTACTCTCATTGAAATAGATGAGAGGCATTTATCATTTTTACTGGGCAGATAAGAAGACAGAGGAGCTCTCCACTGGTTGGGCAGATGGGAAATGGCCACCCAAGTTTAACAGGCTGCCTGGAAGTCCTCCCCTATCATAGGCTAGAATGAAAAAGGTTCTGGAATAATGCCATTTCTTGGTGAGTCAGTGATCAGGTGTTTACTGACTGTGATAGAGATGCCTATAGTAGTATTTCCTGCCTGAACACCCCAGGGTGCAAAGGAAGATCACAGAACCCCTGCTCAGCCCAAAGAAGGGAGTTCCAGAAACCTGGGTAACTCTCACACTTGGAGCCACTGAAGGAGAGATGGGTACTGCTGTTCCACAAATAAAATGTTATAAAACTCAGAAGGATATCATCCAAGGTCTTGCTGTGTGGTTACTCATTTGACCGCCATTCGTTAAACCAGCACGAATCACAGCAGGGAAGACAAAGTATAGAATATGGTCCTTCCCAGATGAAGGAAAGCATTAGATTGTGTGGGTAACAACACAAAGCAGACTCAGTTTCTCTGGTAGAGTTCCATAGTGATTGTCAATAAATATTTACTATCACAAAATGCCAAGCACAAGTAGGATGCCAGGGTGCAGGTAAATGGGTTGTATTTGTCCTGGTAGAGTTACACTCCTGCCATAAACAGTAACGTTTATTCTGACTATTAATTTATGCAGTGAATATGACTGGGTCGAGTACAATATGTAAAGCATCTTGCTCAAGGAGAGGGACATGGATAATCCACAATACCACCCACAAAGGGTTCACTGTCAGTAGGGGACTGGTAGCTAGATAAATGTCATTCATTTTTAATGTGATGTACATATAGTAACAAATATAATAATGCTGTGTGTGCATATATATTATTGAAAATTAGACTGCTTACAAACAGATGAGAGGATGTATAGGTAGCTGGGTAAGTAAACAGACATATACACACATACATTCGTATAGGTGGGTAGGTAGGTAAGTAGATGATGAAAAGATAGACAAATTGATTGATTGATGATTGAGTCATTGCATTAAACAGAAGAACTCGGAGACAAACCATAAAAGGGGGACATTTGAGGGAGTCTTGCAGGTAGACTCCTGAGGGAAGGGTCTTCCAGGTGGAAGAAAGCAAGTGAGCAAAAGCACAGTCAGGAAAGGTCCTAGTGGTTCAGCAATGGCTGCAGCTCAGAGGGAAAGCTGAGCAGAAGGCAAGGGCGGAAGCCAGGTGGCAAAAGAAAAGGAGATTTTTGCCTCTTCCCAATAGAAACCTGTAGAAGAGCAAAAGGGGAGACTGGAGCTTCCATATTTGTGTGCTAGGAAAATCCTTGTCATTGCGTTAAGCAGGAGGCTTAAAGTCGAATGTGATTACAGACAAAAAGCCCTGGGGTATGCTTCAGTGATCAAAACAAATCTAAGTAAGGAATGAAATAAAAAAGTATTTGGCATCTTTACAATAAAATATTTTTTAAAAAAAAAGAAGTATTTGGTAACTAGAACAAGGACAGCATAGTGGACAATTGGTCCTGGGGAAAAAGAAGACATGCCAAGGACAATTGATTTCTATTTGGTTATAATTTCCACACCATGCTATCTGGGAGTCATCAGCTCACCCTATGGCTGGCATAAACGGGTGTGGAGCTACCAGAGAATAAATGTGAGAAGAGATTTACAAGCTTGGCTTTCACTATGCTCAATTCAAGGTACATTTGAAACTCCTAGTGGAGAGGACCCACTAGTTGAAATCTCAGCTTTGCAAATACTTTTTGGGAAAGTGTGAGTTAACATAGATCTAGAAGAACAAGCAGAGTGGCTCACACCTATAATACTAACTATTCAGAAAGCTGATATCTGAAGATCATGGTTTGAAGCTAATCTGGGCAGCAAAATCCAATTAACTAAAAAAAAGGCAAAAACAAAAACAAAAACCTGGAAGTGGAGCTGTGATTCAAGTGGTAGATTGCCAGCCTTGAGTGCAAAGCTAAGGGACCGGGCCAGTCCTGGAGTTCAAACATCAGGACTGACACTAAGAAAACTAATGAACAAAATGGAGTTAGTGGAGGAGAGTGAATGGAAGAGGGGGAAAAGGAAATAGAGAATGTTCCAAGCAAGGGACTTAGCTTATGTTCTGAAGGAAGTCAAGTCAAAGAGTTAGTGACAAGGAAAGTGTATGAGACCAAACTGCACAAACTGTAAGTCCAAGGTAATATTCTACACAGAATGAACCTAGAGCAGTAATGACAGGAAAAGGATGTTCTGGTAATATGATGTAATATATGGATAAGAGACCAGAAAATCAAGGTGGTAACCTTAAGGAAGGTCAGTATATTTTTCCAAGAATGAAGAATGAAAGAGATTGTCAGTCCCTTAACAAAGCAAAATGCAGAGCCAGGATCTGGTGGCTCACACCTGTAATCCTAGCTACTCAGGAGGTTGAGATCTGAGGATCACGGTTCAAAGCCAGCCTGAGCAGGAAAGTCCATAAGACCATTTCTTATATCCAATTAACCACCAGAAAACCGGAGATGGCACTGTGGCTCAAGTGGTAGAGCACTCACCTTGAGAGAGCTGAGGGACAGTGAGTGCCCAGGCCCAGAGTTCAAGTCCCACAACTGACCAAAAAAAAAAAAAAAAAGCAAAATGCTAAGCCTCCAATATCAAGTATTCAAAGTAGTACCCTGTTATAAAGAAGAGTTTAGATAATAACAATTCTAGCTAATATTTACTGTATGCCTACACTGGCTTTATACACACACACACACACACACACACACACACACACACACACACACATATAACATACTTATTTTATTTATTCAGAACCATAGGAAATGGATACCATTCTTTTTTTTTTTTTTTTTTTTGCCAGTTCTGGGGCTTGAACTCAGGGCCTGGGCACTGTCCCTGAGCTCTTTTTGCTCAAGACTAGCACTCTACCACTTCAGCCACAGCACCACTTCTGGCTTTTTCTGTTTATGTAGTATTGAGGAATCGAACCTAGGGCTTCATGCATGCTAGGTAAGCATGCTACTACTAAGCCACATTCCCAGCCCATGTATATCATTTTTATCATCATCTATAGATGAGGGAACTTGAGCAAAAAGAAGCTCAGGGACAGCATCCAGGCCAAGTTCAAACCTCCAAACTGAAAAGAAAAGGTAGTATTTCCTTACAAAGTGGCATGAGCTGGTCACCAGAAAGAAAGAATTGAAGGGGAAACAAAGGAGGAGGCTACACTGCTTGCCCATGTAATTGTAACCCCTCTATACAGTATTTTCACAATAAAAAAAAGAAAAAGAAAGAAAGAATTGAGCTTGAGAAAACTTGGAAATGTCCTTTGCTACAAGAGTTGGGAGCCAAACCAAAAGCTTCAAGTCTGGACGACAGAGAATCAACTGCATTAAAGAAAGTCAGAGAAGTGTATAGGAAGAACTAAGTGTAAAGGCTGAAAACAGTGAATTTGTTCTTACATTGTCTAGAAAAGTGAGGAAGAAAGATCCGAACGCAAGTGTCTAATGAACAACTGGACTCCTGAGGCAGGAGGCTGGTGCTGGAGATAGATGATGGGTGGGCAGGCAGGCAGACAGACAGACAGAGAAAATGTGGGTGTTATCAGCATAAAGGTCAGAAAGGACAGAGGATTGATAAATATTCTGAATGTGATAAGAGGAAAAATCAGGACCAAAAGAAAAAAAGAAAGTAAATGACAAAAGGATTAGCACAGAGTAGAAAACAGGGACCATCCAGTATCACCTATGACAAGAGGAAGATTTCTGAAAAGAGAATAAATGACTCAAAGATTGCCAATGAGGTAAAAAGTGTCATAAGGAACATTAGAAGACCATCAACAGATTGGAAGAAATTGTCTTATTTTGATCCATGTAGAGTAGTCATTCACAAATGACAGAACTTCACTGTTGACACACTAGAGGTGGCGAAGGCCAGGACTAAGAGTGGCAGCAGCTGCAGCATCTGGTGAGGGCCTGTCCCTGACAGATGGCATCTTTTCTATGTCCTTAGGGGGTGAGCAAAGGGCACACGCCCTCTGGAGTCTCCTGTATAAGGCACTGGTGCCATCCATGAAGGCACAGTCTTGATGACCCATCAAGATTACCATTGCAGTACCATTGCTTTACTCATGTATTCATTTTGGCAGTTCTAGGGATTGAACTCTTGGCTTATTAGGCAGTCTCTTGGCCACTTGAACCATACCTCTAACCCAAAATGGGAATGTAATTTTAAAAAAAAGGCATATCATCATGAAGCCACACTCTTCTAGAAGAATGAACATGCCGATAAAGTCACTAGGTATGACAACATAAGATCAATGTTCTTTCGAATGTACCATAAGACAGTGGGGGTCAGTAAATGATACAGGATGAAGCTTATTTTCAGAAAACTCCAGAGGAAGTAGGAACTCAATAAATAGATTCTTACAGAGACCTGAAAATCTCATGGGGGTTGGGTATTTCATATCTCCTTTTTAAAAAAATTTTTGTCCAGCATGGGGCTTGAACTCAGGTCCTGGGCACTGCCCCTGGGATTTTTCACTTAAGGCTAGTACTCTACCACTTTGAGCTACGGTGCCACTTCCAATTTTCTGGTAGTTAATTGGAGATAAGGGTCTCTTGGCCAGGCACTGGTGACTCATGCCTGTAATCGTAGCTGCCCAGGCTGAGATCTGAGGATTGCGGTTCAGAGCCAGCCCAGGCAGGAAAGTCCATGAGACTCTGATCTCCAATTAACCACCAGAAAACCGGAAGTGGCATTGTGGCTCAAGTGGTAGAATGCTCACCTTGAGCTGAAGAGCTCAGGGACAGTGCCCAGGCCCAAGTCCAGAGCCCAAGCCCCATGACCAACAACAACAACAACAAAAAGGGAGTCTTTTGGACTTTCCTGCCAGGGCTGGCTTTGAACTGCCATCCTCAGATCTCAGCCTCCTGAGTAGAGAGGATTACAGGTATGAGCCACCAGTGCCTGGTCTTATTTCTGCTTTGTATTTTCATAATTTTTCATTTTTTATAGTTTTCAAACCACACGTCTGTGCTTTTTTTTTTTTTTT
This sequence comes from Dipodomys spectabilis, assembly GCF_019054845.1. Lineage (NCBI taxonomy): Eukaryota > Metazoa > Chordata > Mammalia > Rodentia > Heteromyidae > Dipodomys > Dipodomys spectabilis. Next base: position 4,523,148 of record NW_024870740.1, read on the forward strand.
TTTTTTGGTGGTCCTGAGGTTTGAACTCAGGGTTTCACATTTGCCAAGTTAGTGCTCTACCACCTGAGTCAAGCCTCCAGCCCTACATTTCTATTTTAAACACATTCTGTTGTATATTGCTATTGAGAGAACCCTGTCCTGTCATCAGTATTGCATTCACACTTCACATGTAAGGAAACTTGCTCTCAGCTAGAAACATGACTATTCCACAACCACCTAGCCCAGCAGTCAGCTTGATTAATCAAGCCATACATTTTGTTCAGCAATGTAAACATTTTCCCCAATTCCAAGGGAAACAGGACAAAGTGCAGAACATTTACTCTCATTGTTAGATAAGGGGTCAATCAGGAAAACCCAATCTGAACCAAAATTAGCCTTCCTGTATCCAAGCTGAGGCAGGAGACTGTCAACAAGGAGAGAGCCTCCTGGAAGCTTCCATTGCGGTCTGCCACAAGCTCCCAACAACCTAAGGAAAACAGTAGCCTCCAAAGAACATGCTGAGATCAGTTGGCCTTTGTCCACAATAGCATTGAACATTTGTCAGAAGAGCTACGCAGATACCTGATCTTACTACAATGGGAGCAACTCCTTGGGACGTGTTCAGGAAAATGATTTATAGCTTGACCATTCTACCCTCATTCACCTTGTGGTGAGAAAAACCTGCTAAGGGTGTCAAAGACACTAACTATAAATTGAAACCACATCTGATGAAAGCTGTTGGCTGCCAGAAGCTGCCAGGGGGGGAAAAACTGCTATCTTTAGGAGTCACTCTGTGAAAGAATGTGACAAACCCAGGTCAGGGCCAAAGGGGACCCCCTCTAAGCAAAGAAAAGCCTGTGGAGGGAAGGATGGAGAGAATCAGGGATGAAGAAAGAGAAGGAAGGAGAGAGAGGGAGGGAGGGAAGGAAGGAAGGAAGCAAGGAAGGAAGGAAGGATAGGAGGGAAGGAGGGAGGGAGGGGGAAAAGGAGGGAGAGTTAGACAGAAGAGGAGAGAGAGGGAAGGAAAGAGGAGGGAAAGAGAGTCAAATGCAGTCATGCAAGCAAAGGCTGGAGACGCCAGCTCCACTTGGGGAAAAATGAATCTCTCTCTCTTTGCTTCAGGACTAACAGCCTGCAACAACTTCTGGTTATTGAAGAGCTAAGCAGAAGTAAACAGACATAAACAATACAGGCGCTGAAAGACATGTGCTTGCCTGCATTATCTCTTCACTGGGCAAGAGGAAAATTTCCTGAAAACACTCATCTCTACGGTCAACTTGGCGTCTGCTCTTCTTCCTCCCTTCTGACTGCTCACATGCAATGTTTGACACAGGGATTGCACACGGAGGCCCACTCAGTGCTCCTGTCCAGATACTTAGTACTCCCAGCTGAAAGATTCCAGAGCACTCCATAGAGACCAGTTAACAACTAACAGCTTTTGAATTCTGAAACATGAGATCGTAACTAAATACTACCCAAGCTGGTAGGACATGTTCAGATAGCTAAAGCCATGCCCCATACACATGTATGTTTGTATCTATGTGTGTATATATATGTACATACAGATTCCCTAACAGTCTCTTTTATTGGTCTATTTACACAAACCCTCAAAAATAATTCAGGAAGTGTTTATATACCTAAAACTCAATTCTCCCATGAATAACTCAGCACAGAACATGTACTATACTTTTAGCTGATGCCTTTGTTTAAACACAATTCCTCACTGGAGCTGGTGCCCAGTGGTGTATTCATGAGGACCTGGGCTTGAGCCTTAGCACCACTAAATAAATCAATGATTTTACCTGGATTCTTTACAATAGAAAGTAATAAAATGGAACAAGAAGGAAAGAAATAAAGAATGTAGAGGGAGAGAG